>NW_012101433.1:27778-29557 GCF_000951045.1 Mandrillus leucophaeus | reverse complement strand
TATAGAGTCTGTTCAGTATTCTCAGTGGGATCGAGTTGGGTAGACCATTTCTTGCTGTGTAGCCAAAACCAGGAGTCCTCTAGTTTGCCACCTGAGTGAGGGCCTGCCTTCTACAATGGATGCTTCTCAATCTTGAGCTTTACCAGGATTTCACAACATCCCCCCTGGATCCCAAAGGTTTCTTAAAGGTACGCTTTTTGACGTGGAGCCTTGCTATGTTTCCAGGCTGATCTGGAACTCTTGGCCTGAAGCAACCTTCCTGTATCATTTAGCTGTGATTACAGGTGTGAGCCATGCTCACTCTCTCATAAAGACACTTTTATCAGGGATAACCTACACTTTTTTTGTGGCTATGGGATCATACACAAGCCAGGCACCATCTATTCCAACAGTGTACTGATGTCAGTTTCCTGTATGTTTTGTTTCTGTTTTCTGTTTCAGAGTTGTAATTTTATATTCAGACATTCAGAACAATATGCCAGAATTTACATGTGATGCCTGAAGTAAATCAGGTAATCAGTAGGTACCTCATATTTACCAGTCACTTGTATATTTTTTGCTGCAGGCAAAAAAGAATCATAGGATTTCTACCCACTTTCTTCAGTCTACATCTAAATGATAATATGATTTATTTCCAAATACTTATTTTATATATCAGTGACTCTCACTTTATTTTACAAAACATATATAGTTTTTTTCTATTTAGAAATGTAACACTATTATATGCTTCTAAAGGTTAAATTACAGCAGTATTGTTTTGTGTAAGAATAGCATCAATATATTAAAACATACTAAAAATTACCTTTCATGTCTTTTAAATGCTTACTCATTAAAATATTTTTATTAGAACCTTTTATTTATGGTATAGTGCAGTTTCTGTGAAATTTTACTGCCATACACTCCATATCAATGATTTAAAATACCTGCTTTCCATGAGTGCACATGGTTGATAGTTTTAGTTATTTGGACAAGTACTTTTTAAATGGTACATCAATGTTGCATTTCACATTTTATGGGTAAATATTTATCTTACTAAATTTTGGAATTTCATTTTTTGTATAGAATTTTGACATCAGTTGAGATCAGTTTGACATCTGTTTTGCATTTATTTACAAATTAGTAATTTTAAGCATCCTTTCAAATGCTTTTTGCCATTTTTATGTATTTTTGGAGAAATGTCAGTTCAGTCTTTTGTCTATTTTTAAATCAAGTTATTCAACTTTTGTTGATTTTTAAGAATTATTTATGCTACATATTAACTCCCATCACATGTGGTTTGCAAATATTTTCACCTATTTCTTAAGTGACATTGTTACTCCACCAAATGTTTTCTTTGATGTGCAGAAATTTTGAAGTATAATGTAATTCAATTTTTCTGTTCTGTGTTGCTCATGAATTTGATGTCATATCCAAGAAATCAGTACCAAGACCAATGTCATATCTTACCCCTGTTTTTTCTTAAGAGTCATGTTATTTATATATTTTTAAGTTTAGCTATTTTGTTAAAAACTTCTTTTGTATATGGTGCAAGGAAAGAATCCAACTTAAGTTTTTCAGTGTAGATATTCAGTTTTCAGCATCATTTATCTATCTTTGTTTCAGTAGCACATTGCTTTTCTTGTTGTAGCTTCATTCTTGTAGTTTCATTCCATTTTGGTCAGAAGACATACATTGTATGATTTTGGTCTTCTTAAGTTTAATAAGACTTGTTATGTGCCTTACCAAAATATACCAGGTGCAATGAAGAATATGGTGTATTCTGTTGCTTTTGACTGGAGA
>NW_012101433.1:23968-25601 GCF_000951045.1 Mandrillus leucophaeus | reverse complement strand
TTTCTCATTTTATTTTGCATACTTTCTATGAATATTTTCTTTGTGAGCACCTTGAATAATGGAGATTACGTAAAACATCTTAATGTTATAACAATATATTTTGATCTCATAACAACTTCAATCAAATATGAGAACTGTAGCTCTTTACATCCTTTAGTTTGTTATTAAATTCACAAGTTATTTTTATTGTATATCTAGTAACAGATTTATACAAATTTATATATTTTTTCAAATTCTATAGCAGAATTTTAGTTTTATGCACCATGATTACGATAGTAAACAATTCTGTATCTGTTTATATATTTACATTTAATGAAGAGCTTTATATTTTGAATATGGATTTATGATATTGTGTGACATCACTTTGATTTTCAACATAGTGGATTCTTTCTAGCATTTTTTTAAAGGCAAGGTCTCATTATGTTGCCCAGACTGGTCACGAACTCCTGGCCTCAAGCAATCCTCCTATATTGTCCTTTCAAATTTCTGGGATTATAGGCATGAGCTGCTAGTCGTGGCACAGTTTTGCATTTCTTGTGGGAGTGTACTAGCAGTGATGAACACCCTTTCATTTTGTTTATTTTGGAAAGTCTTTATTTTTCCCTTATTTTTGAAGTAACTTTCTAGATCAAGTATTCTTGGTTGATAGTGTTTTTATTTTCATCACATTCAAATACGAGAAACCCTTGGCCCCTTTCTTCTTCAGATAAACTTTGTACTATTTTTTTTTCTTATGTTACCCTTCTAGGAGTTTTTTCATGAATGTATTTTTCTACTTGCTGGTATCTGATAAGTTTCAAATTTCATGTTTTAATTTTGTTTTGAAATTTTGTATTTCTGTGTTTTGTGTTTTACAGTATGCTTCTTGACATCAGGTAATTCTTTTAGTTTTTATATATTTTTTTGAGATGGAGTCTCACTCTGTCACCCAGGCTGCAGTGCTTTGATGTGATCTCAGCTCACTGCAAAATCTGCCTCCTGGGTTCAAGTGATTCTCCTGCCTCATTTTCCCAAGGATCTGGGATTTCAGGTGTGCACCACTGTGCCCGGCTAATTTTTTTTTCTTTCTTTCTTTTTGAGAAGGAGTTTCGCTCTTGTTGCCCCGGCTAGCATGCAATGGTGTGATCTCGGCTCACCACAACCTCCGCCTCCCGGATTTAAGTGATTCTCCTGCCTCAGCCTCCTGTGTAGCTGGGATTACAGACACCTGCCACCACACCTGGCTAATTTTGTATTTTTAGTAGAGACGGGGTTTCTCCATGATGGTCAGGTTGGTCTCGAACACATGACCTCAGATGATCAGCCTGCCTTGGACTCCGAAAGTGCTAGAATTACAGGCATGAGTCACGACACCTGGCCAATTTTTATATTTTTAGTAGAGATGGCATTTCACCACTTTGGCCAGGCTGGTCTTGAACTTCTGACCTCAGGGGATCCTCCCATCTAGGCCTTCCAAAGTGCTGGGATTATAGGCATGAGCCATTGTGCCCAGCCATTTTATATTGTCATTTTGTAAGGCAATATTCAGCTCTACACTTTTAAGACAGTGTGGGGCAAAAGTCAAATATGAGTCAGCCATATATATGTCTGTTCCCAATATAATTATCTCTGTGTTTATTTGCTTGTATAAATA
>NW_012101433.1:21990-22312 GCF_000951045.1 Mandrillus leucophaeus | reverse complement strand
GATATCAATTTTATCTTATGTTAAATACACACTGACAGATATTTATGATTATTTTTATGCTTTTATCTTTAAAATTTTAGAGAATAATTACAACTTTACAACATCATTATGTTAATGCTACAGAATTTTATTTTTGTGTATGTGCACATATTTTCTAGATAACTATATGTTTTTATGTAATTATGTGTTGTTTTCTAGCATCATTTTTTTAAATGAAAGTGATTCCTTTCATTAGTTCTTAAGAGGCAAGTATAGTGCTGATATACTTTGCAGCATTTGGTTTTATAGGAAGGTTATTATATTTTTCATTTGGTAGAAAAGT
>NW_012101433.1:20328-21940 GCF_000951045.1 Mandrillus leucophaeus | reverse complement strand
AAATTTTTCCTTATTATATTTGTCCTCAACTTTATGTTACAGATATCAATTTTATCTTATGTTAAATACACATTGACAGATATTTATGGTTATTTTTATGCTTTTATCTTTAAAATTTTAGAGAATAATTAAAACTGTTTACAACATCATTATGCTAATGCTACAGAATTTTATTTTTGTGTATGTGCACGTATGTTCTAGATAAGTATATGTTTTTATGTAATTATGTGTTGTTTTCTAGCATCATTTTTTTAAATGAAAGTGATTCCTTTCATTAGTTCTTATGAGGCAGGTATAGTGCTGATACACTTTGCAGCATTTGGTTTTCTAGGAAGGTTATTATATTTTTCATTTTGTAGGACAGTTTTGAAAGTTATCTTAGCATTGCTTGAAAGTTTTGTTTTTTTCCAGCAGTTTGACCATATGTCATAATTCCCTTCTGGTCTGCAAGGTTTTCATGGACAAATTCAATGGTCATGGTCATAGGAGCACACTTACAAATGACACATCACTTTTCTCTTGCTCTCAATAGTCTCAGCTTGTTTGACTTTTAAAATCTGCTCTTGTATATGTGTCTGGCTATGAATTTCTTTGTGTGTACTCTAGTTGGAGTTTGTTGAGCTTCTTGATTTTTTCCATCCCTTTTTGTTACATTTGAGAATTTCCCAGTCATTATTTCTTCTTGTAATTTTCACCTCCACAATTTGTTTCTTTGCTACTTTAACTTTTTGTTGATAATCTCATTCTCTGATTTTTGAGCATTATTCAGGTTATTTTGAATTTTTAAAATTATTTTATACATCTCCATGTTTTATGTTTGCTTTCTGTAATTTTAAATTTTTTTTATTGGACCACGTTGTCGTCATATTTTGTACACATTGTATTCCTTGGTTGAGATTTTTTACAATAAGAAAAAGCTACATGTCACAATCTTTATAATGTGGTTTCATCCTGACAGTCTGAAACCTATTGTCTGTGCTAGACATCCTGAGAGCCTCTCAAATCTGTGGTTAGGATATGTCTGGAATGGTGTGATTATTTTTCAGTTAAATTCCATGTTTCTTCTTAAAAGGCTGTAATCATTTCCTACACATTTGAACTGTCTGTAGTAGTTCAGTCTCTCTGTTGCTGTAACAATCATTTACCATTGATCGCAGCATACCCAAGCTGTCTTTCCAGTTTATCCCACCATTCTTTTCAGTAGCCTGTTTCACAAGAGACTGAAACCCATCTTTGGAAACATCCCCCTAAGCCAGAAGTAAGCATACATTTGTGAAAATCATCTTTCTCTTTTGAGGAAGTGGCCAGGAGTTGGCAGTTTACTCTTAAAGGCACCATGCTGTATTGCAAAGCAGGAAAGGGTGCCTTGGATAAATGTAACAAACTCCTTCCCCTTCTATGTGGCTTTTTGCATTGTCCTCAGCTGGGGGCCTGGAAACACTGAACTCATTTATAGAGTTCCCAAACAGGCATTTTAGTCAGTGTGTTGTTACATATATATGTCTATGAAGCTATTAGGGCCTATGGTATTTTGTTTTGCCATCTTGCTAACATACTTGATATAATTTTATATGTTAGAGTTATATAGTATATTTATCAAAGTCTAGTTTTG
>NW_012101433.1:18015-19294 GCF_000951045.1 Mandrillus leucophaeus | reverse complement strand
GGCAAAGCCTTTAAATGGTTCTCAATCCTTACTAGACATAAGAGAATTCATACTGGAGAGAAACTTTATATTTGTAAAGGGTGTGGTAAAGCCTTTAAACAGGCCTCAGTCCTTATTGGACATAAGAAAATTCATACTGGAGAGAAACCCCACAAATGTGAAGAGTGTGGCAAAGCCTTTAAGTGGTTGTCATGCCTTACTAGACATAAGAGGAGTCATACTGAAGAGAAACCCTGTACTTGTGACGAATGTGGCAAAGCCTTTAAATACTCTTCAAACCTCAATGAACATAGGAAAATTCATACTGTAGATAAACCCTACAAATGTGAAGAATGTGGGAAAGCCTTTAAGTGTCACTCATCTGTTACTGATCATAAGAGAATTCATACTGGAGAGAGACCTTACAAATGTAAAGAATGTGATAAAATCTTTAACTGGGCCTCCAGCCTTCTAAAGCATAAGAGAATTCATACTGGAAGGATATCTTACAAATGTGAAGAATGTGGCAAAGCCTTTACGTCTTGCTCAAGCCTTTCTAATCATAAGATACTTCATACTTGAGAGAAAGTCTAGAAACCTGAAAAATGTGACAGAGTTTTATCCAGAACTCAAATACTTCTAAATATAAATCATAATGGAGAGAAACTCTAAAAATGTGAAGAATGTTACAAAGCCTTTAAATGTTAGTCACACATTACTGTATACTGTACATAGGAGCATTGATACTGGAGAATGCCTCTACCAATACAAAGAAAGGGGTATTACATTTAGTCAATGCTCATAGCTTATACTATATGAAAGCAATTATAGTTTGGAAATATGGTAAAAATACAAAGAATGTGGCAAAACATTTCTGTATAAATTCTACTCAACTTTAAATACTTCATACTTAATTAAAGCATTATACATGTAATTAAGACATTTTAGAAAACATAAGCCTTTAAAGTGAACAAGAGTATTGATTCTGAAGATAAATATTAAAACTGTAAAGACGGTATAATCACCTCACTTTATTCACAGATATTTTTGTACACATATTTTATGCCAGAGGAAAAGCCTGAAGATGCTTCTAAAGCTTTATTATTTTGTATTCAAGAAAAACACTACAAATATATTGAATGTGGAAGAACATTTTTTTGTCATTTATTATTTTTGTTTGGACAACATATATACATATGTACAAAATACCTACTGTCAGAATCCTCTTTTATAACTTCATTTGATTTATAAAAACGGGACAGCAAAATAACTTAGGTCACTAATACTGTACAAAAATAAA
>NW_012101433.1:15924-17001 GCF_000951045.1 Mandrillus leucophaeus | reverse complement strand
ATGAAGTATTCTTTATATGAACTGGTCAGGGATTATAAAAATAATTTTTATGAAATTTAGAAGTGCACAGAAAATAATTTTTAGAGCAAGTAATACCACATTGATTATATTATTTTTCACTGTCTTACGAGCTACATATGGGCCATGAAGATTTCCATTAAAAACAAACATTAAAATATAAAATGTGGCCTAAAAGTATCAAAAGAAGAGAGGGAGAACCTCACAACAAAGCCCACATTAGAGCTGGGTGTAGCCCAGCAGTTGTTGCTGGACTTTCCTGTGGGTGAAAGAAGCTTAGGGTGGGGCCCTCTACAGTTGTTCACTGCTGATGGGTGCAGGAAGAGCTGCTTGGTGTCTCAGGACTTTTGCCTACCTGGTCTTGGCTCTGCTAAGAGTTTCTTTCCAGTGGGGAAGGTGTGCCCCCAGCCCATGTCCACCCCTCATGGGGAGCCATGCTCAGTGTCTGGGGATGAGGACCGTCAGTCCACTAACTGGGGGTCCACCTGGCCTCTGCACATGGCTGCCTCCCAGGCCCAGGCCCACAACCACTGGCAATCCTTGACCAGTCATTCTCAGCCAAGTCCCCACATCATGATGTGCCCATGTCACAGGGCTCAGGAGTCCCCCAGGACACAATTGCTCACTCATAGAATCCTGCCTCAAAGTCTCAGGTTCTCATGTAAGGCAGGATGATGAGGAGGCAACTATGCCTTTGACTTGTCTTGCATCTGAACTGGGCACAGTTCTTTCTGCTCCATGTATGTTACCTCATCAAATAGCAGCCCCATGCTGGACGTAGGAACAGGGAAGTTAAGCAACTTGCCCAAGGTCACACAGCCAGGAAATTGACCAGTTAGGATTTGAACCTGGGCTGCCTGGCTCTGGAAACCTAAGGTCCCTGAGAACTCTGTTATGGTATAAGTGTGGCACCTCCCAGGCCCCCAGCTCTCACCCCATCAGGCCCTGCTTGCCTCTCAAACACCCCTAAGACCAGATCACAGGGTTGACTCCAGGCATTGAACCAACCCTTTGTCACTGCACCCTACAGGCTGGGTTCACTGGTTTCTGCCCTGGGCT
>NW_012101433.1:11966-13840 GCF_000951045.1 Mandrillus leucophaeus | reverse complement strand
GCCCTTCTACCCCACATGGTGCTATGCAGCATCTCATGGCTGATGCTGGGCTCGGCTGGGCTTCTGGGCAGAAACCACCCATTACACAGGCACCTTGGGCTTCCCCACACTGTCTGGAGTTCCTGCAACCTTACTTTAAAAGAAAAAGTGACTCATTAAATAAATAAATAACTGCTTGTTACTTAAAAAAATCAACGCACCTTTTTATGAATAAATCCACACGTCAGGACACTGTTCTTTGTCAAGCACATGTACCGTTTGGTTGCCAATGACCCCTGTACAGAGAGGTAAGCTGCGTGGGATTTGTTGCCAGCACAGGGACACCAAAAATTCACCACCAAGCTTGTCCAGTTCCCTCTTCATTCCTGTCTTTCAGGAGATAGGGTCCCTCCCCCCTGCTGACTTCAGAGGACATCTGGCTGCTGGGGCCCTCTGGTGAGGGGTGCTGTGGGGCCGTGGGGCTCCGCTTCAGTGCCTGAGGCCCACCTCCTTGCGCACTAGTATGACAGCCTCCAGGGGAATTTCCATCACAACCAGAAGAGGAGTCCCCCAGGCGGTCTTTCTAGGGAGTCCCCCTCAGAGGCCCTGTTCTCCACTACCCCTTGGAAGAGACCCCAGGATGCAGGTTGTTCCTGGACAGGCTTCCCTCTGTCCTGCCCCAGGCTGGCTGCCTGCCCTGGATGGCATCCTAGGGAGCAGGGTCAGGTCAGAGTACCCAGGACTGCACACCCTGTCCCCAGCAACAAGAACAGCTGAGGGGCTCAGAGAGCTAGGGGGCTGACAGCTGAACACATCAGTGTGGATTACTATGTGTGCAGGTCTGTTTTAGTATTGGCATGCATGTCAGTGTATGTTAGTGTGTGCACACAGTTCTATGTGTGTGTTAGTGTGGGCATGTATCAGTGTATGTTAGTGTGTGCACACGGTTCTGTGTGTTAATATGTGCATGTGGTACTGTGTGTATGTTAGTGTGTGCATGTGCTACTGTATGTATGTTAGTGTGTGCACATGGTTCTGTGTGTGTTAGTGTGGGCATGCATCAGTGTATGTTAGTGTGTGCACACGGTTCTGTGTGTTAGTATGTGCATGTGGTACTGTGTGTATGTTAGTGTGTGCATGTGCTACTGTATGTATGTTAGTATGTGCATGTGGTACTGTGTGTATGTTAGTGTGTGCATGTGGCACTGTGTGTATGTTAGTGTGTGCATGTGGTACTGTGTGTATATTAGTGTGTGCACATGGTTCTGTGTGTATGTTCGTGTGGGAATTCATCAGTATGTGTGTTAGTGTTTGCACACATGTTTCAGTCCATGTGGCATTTAGGATTTCCTGTGGGACCCCTCCTGGCACAGACTGGCTTTGGAGCTCTGCCCAGTGCTCCTTGCTGTGGCTTCTGTCAGAAGGAATATGAGTAAAAGCCATCACCAGAAGATGCCTGAAATCATAATCTGGCCCGACCAAAAATGTAATGGCCACAGAAAAGGCTTTTTAATTTTTCTCTTAAGATTTGGCAAGTATTTTGTTAGTAAAATGTGCTCATGCATTTCTGTAAACATACAGGTAGGATTGGTCTTCCATGGCCTTCTAGTCATGGGCTCTCAGCTCCTATAGGCAGTGGGTCAGGGCTGGCCTGGGCTGTGGGGAGGCTCCAGGAGCCTTGTTGAGTCAGCTCCTCACATACCCTCCTCTTGCAGGACTGCTGCTTGTGTGCTGTGCTCCCGCTGGCATGGCACACATGGTCAAAGCTTCCTAGTAGATGCCACCCACTCACCCCCAAGGAGCCCCATGAAGGGCAGCTGGTCTCACATTAGGGAGTCTTTGTCCAGAGGGAGGGGAGTACCTAGTGTGCTGAGTGCTCCTACATTACCCAGGAG
>NW_012101433.1:8121-11472 GCF_000951045.1 Mandrillus leucophaeus | reverse complement strand
CAGAGTCCTCATAGATGAGGCTGGATGGCCCCAGACAGGCCACCACATAGTCACCATGAATGGGACAACTAGAAGGATAGGGGACACAGAATTCATGTTGTGTGGCTGGCGGGCTGGAGTTCATTTTCCCAGGAAATGTCTATTTTGCAAATCAGGGAGGGTGGACTGAATCCAAACCCGAGCACTGTACCTCAGCAAGGTGGGCAGCAAGCCACAGCTCCAGGCCTCACCCAGTCATCCCATTACGTCAGGCTCACCGCGGGCTGTCCTGCTGCTGAGGGTCCAGCATGACCAAGGGATAGTGACAGAGCCCCTCACTCACCCCATCCTAAGCCTCTAACCACAGAGAAATCCCCCTCCCTGCAGTGTTATAATTTTTTAAAAATTGAATTCATTAAGAATTTTCCCATACATACAACAAAAAGGCCCCCAAACAACCAAAGTGAAATAAAGTTAAACAAGTGAAAACCACAACCACCACCCTAAAATAGTCTTGTGGAGTCCACCAAGCACCTGGTGCCCCACGCCATATGTTTTTGTAATATTTTCAAAGTTAAGCTGTTTTCTACTCTTTGTCTTAAAGGGGGTCCTCAAATTGTACACAATGAAGGCCCACAAACCCTGGCCCTGCCCTGGTGAGGGGAATTCTCACTTGTCTTAGGTCCCCATGGCATGATTTAAGTAATCTGTTTCCTTGGCCAGGAGCAGGAGAAATCAGAGGAACAGAGAAAGGTTCAGTTCCTGGGTAAGGCTGCAGCCTCAGGATCCCAGGTCCCCTGGCTGCAGGTCCCTCATCCTTGGAAATTAAAGTGATATTCTGAGTAGAAAAGACACTGCCTGGTCTTCCCCCGCCCACAGAGTCAGGAGCGGGTGACAAGGGTGCAGGGCCCTGGCCTCTGTTCCAGAGACCTGGTTTCACTGGTCAGGGGCACTGCTCACAGCCTCTGAGCAGCACCAGGCGGTGTGGGCGCCAGGGAGTGGCAGCTTCTGTTTCTGATAGAGGCCTGGGGATCAAGATTGAATGGATTAGTTAAGATGATGTAAAAAAAATTGATCTGTGACCTACGATTTATGGCCTCTGCTCCCTCTGGCCTTTTGGCAGTGAGGGCTGGCCAGGAAATGGGACTGGACAGTTGCCTGCCCTCCTGTGTTGGACAGTGGGTGGCAAACGGCTAGAGAAGTCCAGGCCTGCAGCTTGCCCTTATATGAAAACAAGCACATCGCAAGACAGGATCATCACAGAGCCCTTCACATAAAACATTTACAAAATTAAGCTCGTGTAGGGTCATCTATCAGGTTTCAAACACTTCCAAGGATTGAATTTATAAAGATAATGTGTTCTGATCATGTAGAATTAAGTTAAAAATTAAAACAGATAACCAGAATAAAAATATTTCAAGTTTGGGAATTAGGAAAACTTTTTTAAATAAAATATATGTCGAAGAAAAGAGGCACACTGGAAATAAAAATATTTTAAATTTAATGACAATAAAAATATATTATACCAATACGTATAATATGAAGTCAGACGTTTTTGAAGTAGACTTACACTACAAATGCGTGATAAAGAAAAGAAAGCCTGAAACTCACTTATCTGCAATTATCTCAAGAAGTTAAGTTGAAAACCTCAAAGTAAGAAAGTCATAAAGATAAGAAATTGATTAAATAGAAAACAATCCTATAACTGTTAAAAAAATAATAACCGGGGAAGGTGATTTTGGTCTCAGGGTTTTTAAGCAGTCCCCCAGTTATGGTGGATTCAGGAACCACAGAAAAACGAAGGACAGGGCGCGACGCAGCCCAAGCAGAGACACAGAGACAGGCGATCCAGAAGGTGGGGGCAGGTCGAAAACGAAAGCGATGCAGTATGAGACCCACATTGCTTTCAGGAGACATCACTTACACACACACAGACACACAAACACACACACACACGGCCACATACACACGGAAACATACATCACTTGCAACATTCCCACAGCAACACACAGCCCAGCAGCTTCTGAGACTGCGTGGTACTGCTCTGCCACGAAGCCCTACCAGAGAGCAGCCCCAGAAAACAGGTGGGCTGTGCCTAGAAATGACAGGGGGAAACCCTCAAGGAGACTCACCCCAACAGGGTCTAGGCAGGTCTGACGCCTCCCGCAGGTCCTTTAGGATCCTCAGGGATTTCGCGCCGTTATTTCTGAAGCTCCGCTTGAGATTTCTTCAGGCTGACTCGCCACTGCCATCTGCTAGGATTGTGGGACTATCACGTGGATCCTTCAAAGAAGACAGGCGAGAGTCCACCGCGGACGCACGTGCACAAACGTCTCCTCCGCCAAGCCACGGCTACTTGTCGCCAGGCAGCAGTGGCAGTCACTGTGACGCGAGCCTTCCCTCACCACACGCACATGGGGCCCAGAGACTGGCGCATGCGCATTTGCGAGGCAGCTTCGGGAGCTGAGCTGTCAGGGCTGTCAGCCTGCCTAAGCAGCGGAAAATGGGACAGGCCAAGCCAGCCTGGTCTCGGGGAAAAGGCTGCCTGCGACAACCACTGCGAGACCCTAAAAGTCTTGACCATAGGGCCTCCTCCGGCCATCTCCGTGGCCGGGTCCTGCTAAAGGGAGAGGAGTTTCAAGAATGTGAGGTGGGCACTGGAAACCGCTCTTCGGATTCCCTTGACGAAAGAGGCTGTGTGTAGGAATTGGGTCCCATGGGGAGGGGAATACAGTCTGGTGAGCTGATGAGGCGTCTCTGGGTGATGGAATCATCCCTGATACCCCTTAGGCGGGTGTCACTGACAGATAGCTGGGCCCTTGAGCTCATTGCCTCCCTTTATCCTGGGCCTCCCAGACGCTCGTGCTTCTCAGCACAACTTTTTTGGGAATGGCAGGGACCACGACAAAAACAAGGGCAATCTGGTACCGGGTCTTTGAAGTGGAAATGATCATCCACAAGAGCAAATGAAGATGAGAGAGTGTCTCAGAGGCCGTCTGGGGTGATCGCAAGCCTGAGGGGCATGTCCCAGGAGTGCTGGTGAGGGTCACCGTGGACCACCCATGGAAGATAAGGAAAATCAATGCTCGCCTAAGAGAACCAGAGGGCCTGTGCCGGAGTCCAAGTCACATTCAAAGATTCCTGCCAGAAGACCCAAGAGCCTCCTGCAACGTGAAAACCACCCCAGTCCCCACAACTAGACCACCACCCACAACCAGGAGTGCAGCCAGCCACTCCAATGTCTCTTTGGTTCCCTAAAATCTCTAGCAGCCAGAGTTCCATGGGGAGAGTTAGGAGTCAACTAAAAGCATAATTACTAAGTCACAACAATTGTGGACAGCAAAAAGTTTTAGGATAGCCACTATTAATAAG
>NW_012101433.1:5633-7475 GCF_000951045.1 Mandrillus leucophaeus | reverse complement strand
TGTGCTTTTATTTTAATGTTCAATTTATGAAAAATCTGAATACTTTTTTAACATTAGCCAATATGCACACACACAGAATTTCTTTTACAATATTAAATGTTTTACAAACCTTCCACAACTTGCTCAATCCTTTGGCTTAAAACAATCCTGTAACCCTCTAAACAAACCTGCCCCCACCAAATTTGCCATATTATCTTTTGCCAAAATACCTTGGATGTAAAACTGTTTCTTAAGTAGTCTCAATTACATGGAACAATGCTAACTCTTAGCAACTTCTAGTTTTGGTGAAAAACTTGGCAAATGTAAACCAAATATGAAATGTAAGACCCCCCCTACCATCTGAATGAACTCCTCCTCTTGGCCAAGAACATTTCAGAATTAATCAGAAAATCTAGTTCTGGCATTGTGGAAGAGGGGATTAGACATGCCTCATTATATACCCCCAGCATTAACATTAACACGAACATTAAGTCTGATAAGAAACATTTACAATCTATTTCCTCTGCAGCCTGCTACCTGGAGGCTTTTTCTGCACAATAAAACCTTAGTCTCCACAACCCTTCATCTTGACTCAGCCACTCCTTTCTACTGCTGATGACTCTTCTAACCAACTACCAATCATAATATGTTTAAATCTGGAAAGTGTGGTTGCTCACGCCTATAATGCCAGCACTTTAGGATGCCAAGGAGGGTGGATCCCTTGAGCTCAGGAGTTCCAGACCAGTCTGGGCAATGTGGTGAAACCCAGCCTCCACCAAAAAAAAAATACAAAAATCTTAGCCAGGCAGGCATGGTGGCAGGCATCTGTGGTCCTAGCTACTTGGGACACTGAAGAGGTAGGATCACTTGAGCTCAGTGGGCAGAGGTTGCAGTGAGCCAAGACCACACCACTGCACTCCAGCCTGGGTGACACAGTGAGACCCCATATCAAAAATAAATAAATTAATTAAAAAGAAGATGTTTCAATCTCCCTATGACCTGGAAGCCCTCACTTAAGTTGTCTTGCCCACTCAGATCAAACCAATGTAAATCTTACATGTATTGACTGATGCAGGATGTCTCCCAAAGATGCATAAAAATAAGCTGTGCCCCGACCACCTCGGGCACATATCATCAGGACCCCCCTGAGGCTGTGTGACAGGCATGGCTTTAACCTTGGCAAAATAAACTTTTTAAATTGACTGAGCCCTGTCTCAGGTATTTTGGGTTCACAATTAGTAACCACAGGGATTCTGAGTGGAGGTGCCCCTGATCTTTCACAAATCTCCTGTCAGTGCTTGATACCAACTCGATCTATCCTTATGGCTCAAACCAATGAGACAATTTGCTGAGACCTGGGGGTCCCCTCCCTCAAGAGAATCCCTAATATCCCCAAATTTGGTTGACATCTCAAGTTTATTATCCTGTTTATGGAATGTTGCTTGCTTCCGACAGTGAAGGCAAGTTGTCCTGCTTCCATACTGATAAAAGGCAGGTAACTCCTTTCTGGAGTTTCAGGTCACCTCCGCTAGAAAAGGTGAGTTTGAGTTTCTTCTTGCTTCTAAAATGGCAGAGAGCAGTCTTCAGCCAGGGCATCAACACCCTAGACACTCCCAGTCAGCCCTCCATCACCCAAAGATACCATTCAGCAGAGAGAATCAATATGCCTTTTCTCTTCGGACCTAAGGAAACTCAGTCTCCCATTTATCTATAAAATTAACAGTCCAGTTTCTCACCCAAATGGACAGACAAGCCAATTAAGATTAATTTGAAGAGAAAAGGCAATGAAGAAGACTCTTTAGAATGCACCTCTGAACTAGAATTAGGATCCTAAACAAACAACTTCCAAGGGAAAATATATAT
>NW_012101433.1:0-319 GCF_000951045.1 Mandrillus leucophaeus | reverse complement strand
GTAGGCAGGTTTTTCCCCTGCTATTCTCGTGATAGTAGGTCTCACGAGATGTGATGATTATTACAAGGGCAATTTTCCTACACAAGCCCTTTTTGCCTGTTGCCATCAATGTAACACATGACTTGCTGCTCTTGCCTTCTGTCATGATTGTGAAGCCTCCCAAGCCATGTGGAACTGTAAGTTTAATAACCCTCTTTCTTTTGTAAATTGCTGAGTCTCGGGTATGTCTTTATCAGCAGTGTGAAAACGCCCTAATACACTAGGTAAATGAAATGGAATAAATATTTAGAAACAAATTTGTCATAATTTAGGATCTAAA
>NW_012101432.1:5490577-5556208 GCF_000951045.1 Mandrillus leucophaeus | reverse complement strand
CTCTCGCTGGTCGGGCTGCAGCAGCTGACCAGCACCGATCGTCCGGCACTCCCCAGTGAGATGAACCCAGTACCTCAGTTGAAAATGCAGAAATCACTGGTCTTCTGTGTCGCTCGCGCTGGGAGTTGGAGACTGGAGCTGTTCCTATTTGGCCATCTTGCTCATATAGTCTTAATTACTAATTTGAATGGTATTCCTCTCACCCCCACTCACCCCTGCCATTATGTTTAGAAACAGGTTGGCATATAAGACAGCGATTAATTTTTCTATATTTACATTATATTTTGCCACTATCACTTTTATTGGTTCTAATAAGTTTTTCATTTGATCTTTTGAGATTTTCTAGGTAAATAGTTATATTTTCTGCAAGTAATAATGATCTATCACTTTCTTTACAATATTTTACACTTAATTTCTTATCTTTACCTTATTGCTTTGACTTAACTATCCAAAATTATATTAAAATATAAAGTAAATAAATAGTAGGCTTTTTAATTTTGTTTTGCGTTTTGATTTTCATGAGAATGCTTCTAAATCTTCACCAGTTGGTAAAATGTTTCCTCTAGGATTCTGAAATGGTTTTGATTATGTTAAGGAAGTTTTCTCCTTTTCTCAGTTTACTGAGAGTTTTGTTGTGAATTGGTACTGCATTTTGTCAGATGTCTTTGGGGTAGTTTTAGTTACGATCAATTGTTTTTCTCTTTTAATCTGTTTACTTATTGAATTTCATTGATCAACTGTCTCATGTTGACTCATTCCTACATTCCTGGAATAAATCTGACTTCTTGAAGAATATATTTATTTAATACATTGCTGTATTTTACTTATTTTCATAAAAAGATCTATAATTCACTTTTGTGGAATTTTGTCAGACTGTGGTCTGTGTTTTACAAAGTACTTTAGCATGCTTTATTTCCTTTATTCCTTGACACAGCCCTATGAATCAGGCTAGGAATTATATTTTTTTGACAAATAAAAATTATAGACATAGAAATTTGCTTTGCAAAAAGTCATGCAAGTAGGTGGTGATGGTGAGTAAAATTTATTAATCTCTAATCCAATACTTTGGTTTGGAGAGAAGGAATTTAATTAATTCAGTAATTTCTATCAGTATGAAATTTATGGACTTTGAGTTTTATTATCTCAAATAAGAACTATGCTTTCATAGTTTTCTTTTACATTTTTCTAAGTTAAGAGAATGAATTTGTTTCCATTTTGACCATGGAGCCTTCACTGGGTATGAATGGGGGTGAGGGAGAGTTCACCCTAAAGGAGTCCCTGAGCTGAGAATATTCATTCTCTGAAATCTGCCATCTGTTCCTTGAACATGAGCAGATGCTGATGTTCAGTTAATCAGAGGTAATGCAATAAGGATTAAAGTGTTAGATAGTTCTAACCCATTCCGGAAGTTATGGGTAAAATTTAAAACCTTTGATCAGATTCATCTTGACATTCAAGCCAAGGTGGCTATTTGGGCCAAAGGTTCTATATCTCTATGATAACTAGTCCCAAAGGACATATTCTATTATTGTCCTAAGAGAAAACATATTAAGGATGTGTTTGCACATAGCATTGGGTCAAGATAATTGACATTCTATTTTATATGGGGTTCAGGGATCTGTCTTATGGAAAACTCAGAGATTGCTTTAAGGGGTTTATTTCAAAAGAAATACTCAATTAGGCAGTTTAAAATAATTTAAATGTCAGTTTTACAA
Source organism: Mandrillus leucophaeus (assembly GCF_000951045.1). Lineage (NCBI taxonomy): Eukaryota > Metazoa > Chordata > Mammalia > Primates > Cercopithecidae > Mandrillus > Mandrillus leucophaeus. Next base: position 5,554,493 of record NW_012101432.1, on the reverse strand, counting down.
TACAGACTTAATACAAATGCAAGAAGGAGTCCATTTGTTAATATATACACCAATTTATTAAATGGTAGACTAGACTTCTCCAAATCTAGAGAAAGATAGAAAGATCAGTTTAGACTATTAATGTATTATTTCTTAAGTTTGAATAGAATTGGTTTTTTTAAAAATTGAAATTTAGTCTCCTTGTCCCAAGTGACACACATTTATAAAATATTTTTAAAAAGCAAATTCACTGTTTTTAAATCTTCTACAGAATATTTTTTGTAATGAAAAACCTACATGTGTATATTACTGTACAGTACAATAGAACTGATTTCATTTCTAAGAACTACCACTAGTAGTTATATATTTTATGTCATTGAGTTGAATTTGTAAGTGATGCATATAATCTGGAGTTTTGTCCTTAGCAAATGTTGCACAGAAAACCATAAATTCCTGGAAATTGACTATTTTTCAAACTATTCCACTGATGAAAACTTTATGCTCTGAAGAAAGGCTGATTATGTCTCTTATTTCCACTTAAGCTGGTATAACTGTGAATGATTTTATTTTTATAAATCATATCTGTTCTAAAACTCAGCTCCAATAACACTCTATGATAATAAATGGCAAAACTCACATAATATTGAGGCACATTGGGTATTTCCTTTTCAGTTTTAAATATGCTTAATTCAAATTTAGATGACTAAAGAATATATTTGGACTCCAAAGTGACTAAAATCAATATAAATAATATATTGGTGTGTCATAGTTGAGGGCAAATATTACCATTAAAAACTGAAAAGTTGCAATGAAGGAAAAACGTTTCTGTGAACTCACTACATAGGACACAAAGAGAGGTGGGAAATTTTGTCAGGAATGTTTGTGACATGAACTCTATTTAATAATGTTTTATTTCTGTTGATATTTTAATTTTTCAGATAAAGTATTTTAAGTAAATGTGCAACATTAATTAGAATAAAATATAAAAGTATGTGTCAATTTGAAAGCCTACCTAATTACATATAAGTTTCTGATGAATGCCCTAATTAAGCATCAAGTTGTATATTTATACCTGTGAAATAATTGGAGCATTACATTTAATCTTTATAACAATACATTGAAAGAGATGTATTAGCAATGTAGGTATTAAAAGTATACATTTAGCTAGCCTTCATCATTGATTTTCCTTTTAAAGGGACATGACATCCTGTTTTCCATAAAGAGAACATCCAATTAATTGTCACACCAGAAACAACAGTAAGTGCTGGCATAAGCTCTGCCAGGATTCCTGGGCCCTGCTGTGCAGGGGTCTCCTGAGGAAGGGCAGAATCGTATCTCAGTCTCCAAGCCCACTTGGTTCTTGGCACCTCTGCTAAGAGTTGCACAGACTACCTATTAATTTTAAATGTATTGTTTTTGAGTGTGAGGCAGACATCTGTCTTAGAGGGACTGATAGACGCAAGTTGTTCCTCAGAGGCCGCTGAATAAATCGTCAAATGACCTTTATTGCTGTCACCCTCATTTTGTTCAAGTTGACGCAGCTAAAGCAGAGTACTAACAAAACTACTCATTGCATGCAGCAGTGGGATTAGTGAAAAGGACCATGTTGTTGACTAGAAAAATGGAAGTTCACATACCTCATAACTGTATACGAAGCAGTGGACTGTGAAGGATACAAGAGGAAATTGGCAAGATTAAAATAAGAAACGAGGCCTTTCCATGAAAGCAGCTGACACTACAAAGGAGTGTAGTACTTCTGTTTAATATGCCTCATCAGCCTTTTATGCTCCTTTGTGGGCTTGGCTCATGAACATCTTTAATGTTATTTAAAGCTGTTTTTATTGTTTATTTAGAAGCATTCTTTATACATTTTACCCTAATTATTAAATTTGATGATCTTTGTTCTTATTTACTGATTTAATTAGCTACAAAATTCATACATTAATATTTATTCCAGACAACATTAGTGTTGGGATTAATGATTTTTTAAAGAACAAATCACTTGTACAATGCATAGCCCAGAGTAGGGGTTCAGTGAATCTTTGTGTAAATGAAAGTTGTATTTGAAATAATCCATGGGATGTGTATAACAAGAAACATTCTTGCAGAAGAACGCTAACTGGATGGAAACTATGCAGAAGAAGAGCTTGAGATAATCACTTTTATTTAGAGTGTCCCTTCTTAATGAGTTCTAATGAGCAAATGATTGCAGTGAGGTACAGCACAGGGGAAGCTTCTTCTGTTTAACAAAACAAATCAATGGTACTAACTACCCACTCTGAAATTGACTGGGTTTTTTTTTGTTTTTTTTTTGTTTGTTTTTTGTTTTTCTCTGCACTCTATCGCTAGCTTTGCCTGTAGAACATCAATTATTTTTGCTTCCAAGTGAAGAGAGTCATTTCAGAGAAGATGTGTAAAATTTAGAGGGTCACTGGCTGCCTATATTTTAATTAGTATCCCATCCCCACCACAGCATATGTATCAGAGTGGGTTTCCTAAAGGAGATGGCTTTAGTGCATTTTGTTAAATGAATCACCTTTTATAAATAAAATTTAATGGTAAATTAAGACATAGAACTTAATTTGGCTAGAGAAATGTGCATGCATACACTTAGCATTGCCTTTAATTAATTCTGTTGACTTAGAAGATGATGTAGACAATAAATGCTTTCTTTATTGATCATAAAATAACTGTTCAGATCCTCACCAATAAGGCACCCACTGGGGAAGGTCAATGGTTTACTTGGGTTATGCTTCTCAATAGTGGCTATTAGGACCTCCGCTCCCACTGTATCACACAGTGACCCTGGGTAAGTCACATGGTGTTAACCATAAATAAGTGCATCACCTGTTTGTGTCTCTGCATTAAGGAACTGGAGTTGACCGTGGGAGTAATACTTGGGAAATTTTAACATGAAATTAATGGTATAATTCTACAGTTGCAGTCTTTCCTTTTCTGAAACTTGAAGGCAACAGATATAATGATGATCCCATCTCCCCCACCACCTTGAATTTTGTGTGAAGAGTTAGGCCTTGTGTATGGGTATGGGTTTTCTCCAGACCACTTAACTGCCAAACATGGATGTGATTTTGGGCATAGGCCCATTGGACAGGCAAAGTGTGTGCATCAGAGCTGAATTCCATTCTGTGATCACAATCCAGGTTAGTGAAGCCAACATTTTTGAGGATAGCCCTCTCCTGGATTGATTACTCTCTGCCTCTGCCTGTTGTTCAGTCTCATTTGGGGCCACTCTATCTCACTTAGTGTATGGTAGCCATCCTGACTGTCTTTCCCACCGCAGGACTTTTGTTCCTTCCCTGGAACCCTTTACTCTCAGCTCATATCATGGCTGCAGTTTGGGTCTCATTTTGTTCTCTATCCTAGGCATCTTAAAAGGAACATAAGACAGTTAGCAGTCTTATGTTCTTGCCCAAGTTAGCAGTAACTGCTTAACTGCTTAACTGCTGAATTCAGTAAGCTATCTTCAGATCTTAATTTCCAGTACGCTTTCCTTTTAGTCTTGGCATCTGTGGAAGCTCATACTCCTGGTTTTCTTACCCTTCAGCTCTTTTATTCTTTTATCTGCCCAGCCTCTAAATACTGGTGTTCCTCTGGGTTTAGCCCATCTCCAACTGCTTTTATTTAATAGGTGACTCTACTCTGCTCAAGATTCTGTTTATCCCTTTACAGGTGTAACTTCCAACACTGAAACTGCAGCCCAGACTTCTCCCTGGAGGTTTGACTCATATATCCAACTTTCCATTGGACAACTTCACCTAGATGGCCCATAGTCATATAAAATCCACCATGGCTCAAAGTAAACTTAGTTTCCACTTCAACTTCACTTCCCCTAATATTTCATACCTCATTTAGTAATATTTCCATTCACTTCTCACTCAAACCAAAAACCTAGAAGTCATCCTTTATTCAGTCAAGAAGTTCTTGTTTTACCTCATGTTTCTTGATATTTCCCACTCCTCTTCATCCTTTTTATTAGGAACCTACCTAATCCCTTCATCCTTTTCATTAGGAATCCTTTTTATTGGGATACCTTCCTAATCTACCTAATACCTTCATCCTTTTTATTAGGAATCTAGCTCAGGCCATCATTATCTCTTTATTGTAATGCTGAATGAAATAGTCATCTAATGTACCATCTTCAGTTTTGTCCATATCAAATCCCTTTAGCACATATGCAGAATTATATATCTAAGATAAAAATGAAACCTTATCAGTTTCCTCCAAACTCTGTAATGTGCTAGGCTCCATCACAGAGTAGGTACCTATTCTTGTTTGTCAAATGAATAAATGAAGAATAAGACCAGAGGCCTCTCAATATCCAAGGTTGGAGCTTATCTGGATTCTAGATTGTGTATTGTCTACCATCCTTTGAGAATGTCGTGTATCAACCAAATTTTTGTTTCTCAGTTTTCCTTGGAACTTCACAAAACCAGAATGAATAGCATATTTTTATAGTGTATAGGTTGTATATAAGAACAGATAGGGTCCCTATGGTGAAAATCAAACCTATGTGCTATATGCTTATCTTTTAGTATAATCTATTAAATTTTTATTAATCATTTCTTAAGAGAACTTTTCAAATATAAATCTTTCCCTCCCTTACACTACGTAGCTAGAGTTCAGTGTTATGAAACAAAGATTCCTTCTCATCACAGTTTGACAATTGGTGTTTTGATTTCTAGTCTTTAGAGTTGTGTAAATTTGTTCTAACAAAGAATCATTTTAGAACTGTTTGCTTAAAACAACTTGCCAAAACACCAAAAAGTATATGTGATGATATAATTAGATGTTTAAACATGCTAATGAGGTCAAAGGCAGGGAAGCTTGGGCTTGGTATTTCCTTTACTCACTTTTAAATTTTCGTACAGTGCTTCAGTGTGCATTTTTCCCCCGTGTGTTAAAATATACATAACATAAAAGTTACAATTTAATCATTTTTAAGTGTGTAAGTACACTTAAGTACATAACCATTTTTAAGTGTATAAGCATTAGGTACATTCACATTTTTTGTGCAATTTCAGTATACTTTTTCCTGAAATTATATTTAAATAATTCAATATTTTCATGATTGAGACCCAAAACTTCCATTGAATAAGTAGAATTTTGGGGGGGCTTATCAATGTGTTTTGAAGAAAAATGATTTTGTGTTTTTTTATTTTGGTTAAGGAGCTTGCATTATATCCAATCTTATTGGGCTTAGGGAAAGCAAATGTCAATGGAAATTTATTTGATTTATCTGAACTTTGTTTCCAATTTTAGCTTAATAAAATAATTAAATATTTAAATAAATGTATTAAAATATTAAATATTTAGGAAGCTGAAAATCTTTTACTGTTGTGAAGAGTCCCATTTAATCATGATTGGTATCCTATTCCTAACAGTAGTAGATAAGCAACAATGTTGTAGAAAATAATTAAAAAATTGAAAAGACATTTGGCCATTTCCCCCTGTATTTTGAAATGATTTCTAAGTTTAGAAATCAGACCTTATAGCATAAGATTAGATAGAAATTATCTTTATTATATACATATATTAGAAACAGTGCTTATAGATAAATCAGTCTTATGTTGTTTTAACAAAAGAGTAAAATATTTGTCTATTGCTTTACTAGTTCATGAGACTCTTCTTGATTCTGATGATTGAATCCTTTATAAGATATTGATTGATTTCAAAAGACAGTAGATCCAAAATGTGAGGTATTATTTAGAGATGTTCAGAGACCATATAAACCCAATTTTGTTTATTTTTTTAGTTTAACTTATTTAAATGTGATTCCTTTCTTGAGAAATGATAACGTGGAGACTTATGTATAGAATGTTAGAAAGTAGAAAGGATTGAATTCAATGTCTGACTAATTATTGGACTCAACTGCAGTGTAAGGTTAAGCTTTAATGTAGGGGACAGAGGAATGACAATGCACTATTTATCTTAATAAATTTAAAGCTTTTGTTGTAAGCTGCTCAAAGAGAAACTTTGGTTGTGGGACAGGAGTCGGGTGGAAGTGGTATTGGTACTTCAGCCTCTTGCCTTCATTCTCGTGTGAGGAGAGTTAGCTTTGAAATAAACTGAAAGACCTTGGAGTTTATAAAAATCTCCTGGAAAGATGTTATGGTCATTGGAATCAGTTCAATCATCTAATGAGCTAGACATTGACTGGAGCACACTTGAACTGATAATAAACTTGGTTTCTTTTGGAAAGTGCCGAAAGTACCCATCTTCCCAATACATACATAACATAAAATTTACCGTCTGACCATTTTTAAGTATATAGTTGAATTGTGTTAAGTGTATAGTGAATCAAATTGACCCTCATTCAATCATCATCATCATAATTATTATATTTTGTATTTACCAAGAATGAAAACTGATACCTAACCTTCAACTTTTTCTAGTCTGTTTACCTTAATATTCCTTCTTTCCCACCACCAATCTGCCAAGATCTTCTTGAGGGAATACAGATGTAGGGGTGTAGGACTCTGGTGGTGAAGAAGCTTAGAAGATTTGGAGTCTTCCACCCTTCCTGTCTGCTGAGGCACCATTTCCATCTCCCCTCTTCTTTCCCAGCCTGTCAGAGCCAATAGCATGGCTATTGAAAGAACAGCATGATTGCTCTCTGAATCCAGACATTTTCCTTTCCTGTGGCAGACCTGGAGAAATATCAGAGTCCTGAACCTTTTCCAGCATATTTTGAATGTACATAATCTTGGCTGTAGTAATCAGCAGACAAACTAATTATTCATTCACACATGCTCTGGCCAAGTTTTAGCTCATTTGGAAACTTGTAATGACTTTGGATTCTGTCCTTTGTAAAATGACAACCTAAGAATCATATCTTTTTTGCTGGTTCCAAGTTTTAGGTGGGATTTTGATATAAGTTTTATAATCATGTAGGAATTGTGGGTCAAAACAAGAAATTAGCATTATGGGCAGGTGGATTCTTTTGCAGGCTAGATATAAAACATATATTTCTTGAAGGCTTGTCATGCTAGGGGGGAATGTCTTGATTTAAGGAGATATGGCAGAGGAGAGCCTTGTAAGAGAAAGCTATTCTGATAAGAGTGGTTTTGTTCTTACAAATAAACAGTGGCTCAAGTCAGTAACAGAGTGATAGACTATGGAGAATGCTAGCGTAATGTCATACTTGGGGTATAGGAACCATATACATTCATTTAGAGTAGCATTAATTTCCCATTTAATATTTGTTAGAAACTATTATAGATTTTATCACTCTGCTGACAACAATTCTATTTGGAACATGAACTGCTTATATAAAAATCATTTTTAATGTGAAAACTCTCATTAGCTTAAAACGCAAGTCAAAGGGTTAGCTTTAAAAGCTGAGTCACAATCTCATTTACCATCAGAATTCACAGTTTTCTTCTTTATTTTACTTGGTAGATTAATCCCGTCTCAGCAATGCCATTAGGTGCCTGCCTTGATGGTGTGGAAAAATACACACAAACATCTGATATTTCTAAGCATGTGAGTTGTGACAAATTTAAATGTGTTCTAATAGAGCATCTGTGTATAACTAGCTGAAGATTTATAGGTGTTTTTTAACTTAAGGATGAGGAAATTGACCACTATAGGATAATTAAAAATAGCAACTCTTTGTAAAAGCAGGAGCTAAGTTGTTAAATGCCAGGGCACCAACAGGCAATATTCTGTAATCTAAATTGGGTAATTTCTATCATTGTCACTTGAAGATCTGATATATATTGGAGTCAATGAATCATCCCACCAACATCTCATAACTAAAGCAAATTTTGTTTCCTTTTCATGGGTAGAGTTTTAGTCAATTGAATAATAAATTGTCCTGTCTTTTCTGAATCATAGGATAGGCAAGTTTATATAGGCAGAACTGATGACATGAGATCCCAGAGAAGATATTCTACCCTGTTTTAAAATATTTCCAATGAAGGATACGGTCCAGACTACTTTGGTTATAGTTTTCGGTATTTGAAATAGTAATCTCATGTGGTTGTTTTAAAAATATTTTCAATTTATCACTGAAGATTTGTCTGAAATGTTCAGAAGTCAGGAATGAATTAACTTCTGTATAATACCCAATATCCTGGTCAGTACCTACTCAGTCCTACAGTTACTGGGTGTATAAGGCAATGCTCCTCTTCCTTTGAAAAGCATAACCTTTGAAGCCCTTACAGTTTATAAAGAACAGTCATGCACTCAGTCTCACAATGACACTATGTTATATAAAAAGATTACTAATTCCTATCAGAAATTAAGATTGAGAGAGGTTAAGTGACTTACTCAAGGTCATATATTTAGGGAGTGGAATAATTACAACTCAAGAACATGGTGGTATGTGCCTGTAATCCCAGCTACTTGGGAGGCTGATGCAGGAGAGTCACGTGAACTCGGGAGGCGGAGGTTGCATTGCACTGAGGTCATGCCACTGCACTCCAGCCTGGGCAACAGAGCTGATTCTATCAAAAAAAAAAAAAAAAAAAAGAACAGTTATTTTTTCTCCAAGGACAAGGTACTTTGCACTCTACATTTTGCTGACTCTTTGGTATGCTCATAAAATTGGGCATGGTAAACATGCATTATGATGCTTTTGGGAAATTTGTTCCTGGGGCAGTCATGTGAATTGGGATGTGGTTGGGAGCATCATTAATTGAGTCTGTGGTCAGAACAGAGACTAGTATAAAGAAATACCCAGTTTAAGTGGCATCAGTCAGATATTCAGTGTAAATGAATTGGGAATGATAGACACAGTGGACAGTCCAAGACTGAAATGAAATCCATCATCTCATCGGTATTCAGAGGACTGGAACTGTATTTTAGGAAGGATGATAGGGGAGAAGGCCTAGATACAATCAAGAGGGAAACAGTCTCAAAAAATAGTAAACCTGCTTAAGTTACTCTCTTCTGAACGGATGAATTTTGATGACTTGTTGGCCCTGTTGGTCAGGGAAGGGTGAAATGGGCTGAGGAAACTGGAATTCTGTAACACTAAGATCCAAGGACACTTCCAGAAATGGCATTTGCAAGGTGGAAGTGTTTCCTGTAAAATCTTCCGGCAAAGGGCTTTGAAATTTAACTTATATTGGAAGAACCTTAAAAAGATAGTAGAGCCATTCATATTTCTATTTGGTTTAAGCTGTGCCTACTAATAACATTACACTGAAATGCAGGTGTGAATTCCTATAATGTTAAAATCAAATTGTTTACCTCAGTTTGAAAATTTGCTCAAATGTGAGTGATTGGCTATTGTTAGCTCTCAATTTGACTTTCAAGACACCTTGAAAAAACTTGAGAAAAAAAGTGATTTCTAGTTAAGCTGTTCAGTTAAGCACTTTGTGATACAAAGTATGTTAAGGTAAAACCATTTATTTAAATCCACCTTAAGAAAACCTCTTTAAAAGGTTGCAAAGTATAAATGAGGAAACCTTTAAAAATATACAGCTTTATTTCTGTTGCATATCTATTGGGAGTTGAGCTAGGTAGTTGAGGCACCAGCATGAGGTTCTTAAGAAATCTGCTTTAAGGAACAAATCAGAGTGATTTGTACTTAATACTTGATTTTGTTTCAAAGACCACACAGGCATCTGAAAAATAAGTTTTTGCCTGAATCCTATAATTTCAGTTTTCTTAGCAATTTCTCTTTTCTGAAACAGTGAAAAGGTAAACTTTAGGCTAGCCTCTATTCAAATAATCACAATATGTGAATTGAAGTTTGAGGAGTTCATAGAGTGTTACTGAATTTGTCTGTTTTCTAAAAGATATTGATTCATTCTTTTCAAATTGTTTTACAGGATCCTTCAAACCAAAAATGTGGTGGAAGAAAGAAAACCGTGTCTTTCAGCAGCATGCCATCGGAAAAGAAAATTAGCAGTGCAAATGACTGCATCAGCTTCATGCAAGCTGGCTGTGAGCTGAAGAAAGTCCGGCCAAATTCTCGCATTTACAACCGTTTTTTCACTCTGGACACAGACCTCCAAGCTCTTCGCTGGGAACCTTCAAAGAAAGACCTCGAGAAAGCCAAGCTTGATATTTCTGCCATAAAAGAGATCAGACTGGGGAAAAACACAGAAACATTTAGAAACAATGGCCTTGCTGACCAGATCTGTGAGGACTGTGCCTTTTCCATACTCCATGGGGAAAACTATGAGTCTCTGGACCTAGTTGCTAATTCAGCAGATGTGGCAAACATCTGGGTGTCTGGGTTACGGTACCTGGTTTCTCGAAGTAAGCAGCCTCTTGATTTTATGGAGGGCAACCAGAACACACCACGGTTCATGTGGTTGAAAACAGTGTTTGAAGCAGCAGATGTTGATGGGAATGGGATTATGTTGGAAGACACCTCGGTAGAGTTAATAAAACAACTCAACCCTACTCTGAAGGAAGCCAAGATCAGGTTAAAGTTTAAAGAAATCCAGAAGAGCAAGGAAAAACTAACCACCCGTGTGACCGAAGAGGAATTTTGTGAAGCTTTTTGTGAACTTTGCACCAGGCCAGAAGTGTATTTCTTACTTGTACAGATATCTAAAAACAAAGAATATTTGGATGCCAATGATCTCATGCTCTTTTTAGAAGCTGAGCAAGGAGTCACCCATATCACCGAGGATATGTGCTTAGACATCATAAGGAGACATGAACTTTCTGAAGAGGGACGTCAAAAAGGGTTTCTTGCAATTGATGGCTTTACCCAGTATTTATTGTCATCAGAATGTGACATTTTTGATCCTGAGCAAAAGAAGGTTGCCCAAGATATGACCCAGCCATTATCTCACTACTATATCAATGCCTCTCATAACACCTATCTAATAGAAGACCAGTTCAGGGGGCCAGCTGACATCAATGGGTATGTTAGAGCTTTGAAAATGGGCTGTCGAAGCATTGAACTCGATGTAAGTGATGGTTCCGATAATGAACCAATCCTTTGTAATCGAAATAACATGACAACACATGTTTCCTTTCGAAGTGTCATAGAGGTAATAAATAAATTTGCCTTTGTTGCTTCTGAATACCCACTCATTCTTTGCTTGGGAAATCATTGCTCCTTGCTACAGCAGAAGGTAATGGTTCAACAGATGAAAAAGGTCTTTGGCAATAAACTCTATACCGAAGCACCTTTGCCCTCAGAATCCTACCTCCCATCACCAGAAAAATTAAAAAGAATGATCATTGTGAAAGGAAAGAAGTTGCCTTCTGATCCAGATGTGTTAGAAGGAGAAGTAACAGATGAAGATGAAGAAGCCGAAATGTCTCGAAGGATGTCGGTAGATTACAATGGTGAGCAGAAACAAATCCGACTCTGTAGGGAGCTCTCTGATTTGGTATCTATTTGTAAATCTGTTCAGTACAGGGATTTTGAACTATCTATGAAAAGCCAAAACTATTGGGAAATTTGTTCATTTAGTGAAACAGAGGCCAGCCGCATTGCAAATGAGTACCCAGAGGATTTTGTTAATTATAATAAGAAGTTCTTATCAAGAATCTATCCCAGTGCCATGAGGATCGATTCCAGTAACTTGAATCCACAGGACTTTTGGAATTGTGGCTGTCAGATTGTAGCAATGAATTTTCAGACTCCAGGTCCAATGATGGACCTTCACACGGGCTGGTTTCTTCAAAATGGGGGATGTGGTTATGTTCTAAGGCCGTCTATCATGCGAGATGAAGTTTCTTACTTCAGCGCAAATACAAAGGGCATTGTACCTGGGGTGTCTCCTCTAGCTCTTCATATCAAGATCATCAGTGGTCAGAATTTCCCAAAGCCCAAGGGAGCTTGTGCCAAAGGGGATGTCATAGATCCCTATGTGTGTATAGAGATACACGGAATTCCAGCGGATTGTTCGGAACAAAGAACTAAAACTGTACAGCAAAACAGTGATAATCCTATTTTTGATGAAACTTTTGAGTTCCAAGTAAACCTACCTGAGCTGGCCATGATCCGTTTTGTTGCTCTGGATGATGACTACATTGGGGATGAGTTTATAGGGCAATATACGATACCATTTGAATGTTTGCAGCCTGGATATCGGCATGTTCCCCTGCGCTCTTTTGTGGGTGACATCATGGAGCACGTAACCCTTTTTGTCCACATAGCAATAACTAATCGAAGTGGAGGAGGAAAGGCACAGAAGCGCAGTCTTTCAGTGAGAATGGGGAAGAAAGTTCGGGAGTATACCATGCTCAGGAATATCGGTCTTAAAACCATTGATGACATCTTTAAAATAGCAGTTCATCCATTACGAGAAGCCATAGATATGAGAGAAAATATGCAGGTAGGAGAAACATCCTGCACTCTTCTTCCCTATTCCTGCTTATTCCTACCCTTCTAATGTTTTATTAATGAACTGATTTGCAAAAATTTATCAGAAAGATTGTTTAAGTCTGGGCGCGGTGACTCATGCCTATATCTCAGCACTTTGGGAGGCTGAGGCAGGTGGATCACTTGAGGCCAGGAGTTCGAGCCCAGCTTGGGAAACATGGTGAAACCCTGTATCTCTAAAAAAATACAAAAGTTAGCGAGGTGTGGTGGTGAGCATGTGTAGTCCCAGCTACCCAGGAGGCTGAGGTGGGAGAATTACTTGAGCCTGGGAGGTCAGTGATGCAGTGAGCTGTGATTGTACGAGTGCACTCCAGCCTGGGCAACAACAGAACAAGTCCCTGTCTGAAAATGAAAAAAGAAAGAAAGATGTGTAAACCTGTGTACCATTGAACTAAGTTCAGTATTGTCTTTGATAAAACAGATATATTTTATGTTTCTAACTGTGAATGCTGTGTTCAGTTCGGACTGAACTAAGATGTAGCAAAATGCTGTATATCCATTAAATATCCTTAGTACAAAACTGAATCGATATATGGAAATGTGCATCTGAAACAATGGGAAAAAAGTAGAATATACAATATATGTGTGTAATATATAAAAAATTATACAAACACACACATACTAATTACCAGTGTATATATAACATATTTGCAGATGTGAACATGAGAGAGAATTTGAAGTGATATAAAACAAGTGTAATGCCTATTAGGTTATTTTTTAGTTTTAAATTATGTATAATGACAACAATAATAAATTACTCCCCACAAGAACAAGTAAAACTAAACAAAAAAAAAATCAGCACTCAAACTTGTTGAAAAATATTTAACCTTGTCTTAGAAATGTGGTTTAATTGAAAGAACATGGGTTCTTGATTAAATCTATCCCTGTGCGATCTTCAGCAAATTATTTCAGGTCTCTGCTCATCAATATTCTCCACATAAAGAAACAAAAATAATTATACTTATCACAAGATTATTATTAGAGTAAAATTAGAGTATATGGAAATTGACTAGCCTCAACATTTAGAAATTCAATGTTAAGTTTTCTTTCCTTCATCAATGCTTATAATCTGAGACAGTGTTAAACTTAAAAAAAAAAACTACTTAATATACTTATTAGGCTAGTGTTATTAGATGCAAACAATAACAGATATTAACTGAGTACCTGCAATATGCAAAGTGGATATTATTCAATCCACTTTATTTCTTTAGCTGATGTGTTTATAATAATCCTCACCAAAAATCCCTGTTTTCAAGATAGAGAATAAATTTGAAAAGGTTAATGCATTTCCTAAATATTGCAAGTTAACAAATAACAATGTTAGCCTTTAAATCCAGGATTGCCAGTATTTAATAGAACAACAGGGTAAGTATAGTTAATAATAACTGCACATTTTAGAGTAACGTAAAGAGTCTAATTGGATTGTTTGCAAGTCAATGGATAAATGCTTGAGGGGATGCATACCCCATTCTTCATGATGTGCTTATTTCATATTGCATGCTTGTATCAAGACATCTCATGTACCTCATAAATATATATACCTACTATGTACCTACAAAAGTTAAAAATTAAAGAAAATAAATCCAGGATTGCCTAATACCAAAATCCATTACCATTATCATTCATGTGATGCAGAACCACAAACCCATGACACAGTTAAATACTTGTGGTGGGTTGTCTTAGCCACCATTTAAAAAATAGAATCCAAATAATATCAGCATATTCTATGTACCTTTTTCTGACATAATTCTAGTACTATTATAAATCCCTATGTTAGATTACTTATAAACCATTTCTGCACTTAACTTTATAGATTAGACTTTACATATTTTATATAATTCTTGAAATATGTACTTTGCATATTTTATATTATGTATTTAAAATACATAGAAGAAGAGTTATAGATAAAGCATATCCAGGTAGCGTTGATAGTTCATATTATCTTAACATAAAGTCTTTGGGGTTAAGGATTTTTTGGAGTCTCATCAGTAGAAAAATGAAGGTGATCATTGTCATGAAATTCATGAGACACATAATAAATTAGGTACTGTTTGCTGTGGGTAAAATGTAAAATAGTCATAATTTCTATTTCAAATAAATTTTTTGAAAAGACCGTAACATGGACAAATGTAGCTCTACATGAAATGTGCTTTCAGTGTGTGTGTCTGTCAGGTGCCTTACTGATGAAGTGACAAAGGAATGCCATTGATTAGTCAGATGGAGGGTGGTGAGCAGTAGCATCCTGCTACCTTGAGGAAAAAAGCCCTAGCGAAATGCACTCCAGTATACAACCCCTGCCATTATGTTTTCCTGATCACCATGATACAAATTATACATGGCATTCATGATCAGCCAGTACTTAGTTGTGTGACTATCCCAGTGCTCTGCTTTGAAAAGCACTGCATAGCCTTGTGTCCCAATCTGCTTTGCTTTCATGGGATGTTTGTGGTTATTGGTAAAAATTGAGCAAGATGAAGTATAGTCATGAATAGCTGTGTGTATTATCTTTTAAAAATGAATATACTTTTCTGTAAACCTGGGAGTGCTGGGGGTAATGTGTCAGGTGGTCAGAAGTGTGATTCCATGTTTTCTTCCTCACAGAACGCAATCGTGTCTATTAAGGAACTATGTGGACTCCCTCCAATTGCCAGTCTGAAGCAGTGCCTGTTAACTCTGTCATCTCGGCTCATCACCAGTGACAATACTCCTTCAGTCTCACTTGTGATGAAAGACAGCTTTCCTTACCTGGAGCCTCTGAGTGCAATTCCAGATGTGCAGAAAAAGATGCTGGCTGCTTATGATCTGGTAAGAAATTGCGACTCCAAACGTGTCTCAGTGCTGCCTTATGATGGTTGAGACAAAATTTATATGGAATCTATATTTTTCCGCTAATCCCTAGAATGTACCTCTTATCCTCATGGTCCAAAATGGGTGCTGAGCTCCAGCAATAATATCTACATTCTAACCATCAGGAATGATGAAAAGAAGTAAGACATAGCTTCTTCCTTTTAGGACATTTATCTGAAATAGAATAGATCATATTTGCATTTATTTCATCAGCCTGGAGTTGACACATATCCACACTTATTTATTTCATCAGCCTGGAGTTGGCACATATCCACACTTAGTTGCAAAGGAGAATGGAAAATATCATTTCAAGGGGCCATATGCTAAATGTTGTCTCTTCTGTTATGAGGTAATAAGGGGAGAATGGATATCAAGGGACAACCAATAGTCTGCTAGAGAAGTGAATAAGCAATTCACTCCCCCCCTCCACCAAATAACAATGAAAAATGAAAAACAGTTAACCTTAAAATTAGAAATTAAGAAAATATAGCAAGATATTCCCCTCAACATTAAATTGACATTTTTTTTTCTCTTTAAAAATAGTACCTCTGATCAAGGATTTAAGGAAGTGGATACCCTCATTCATCTACCTCTAGTGGAAAAATGAATTGATATAATATTTCTTGGAGAAACAATTGGCAATACAATTTAAAATGCTTATTAGTTTGATCTATAGAGTTCGTTTTCTTGGATTTATTCTAAGCCAATAAAGAGATGCATAAACATTTATGTTAATAATGTCAACATAGAAAGATTAGCTAAGTGAAATATAATAATCTATATTATAGATTCCTTTGAAGATATTAAAATCATGTGTTAGAAGAATATTTAATGGTATGGAGAAGTCTTTACAATGTTTTGTAGAAATTTTGATTACAAAAAAGTGGGCAATAGGATTTAAATTACATTTCTATGTATATGTACCTAAGTTGCTAGCAGGTTATTAATAGTGATTGTTTTTATATGAGAGTGAATTATATTTTCTTGTTTATGCTTTTCTATATTTTTTCTGTATTCACCAAACTATAATGAACCCAACTAATTTTATAATTGAATAAAATAAACCTTCAGGAAGAAAAGATGAAGATTTTATCATTAAAAAACAACTAGAAGAAAGATGTTTGAGGTAAACGTTCTATGAATGAAAAATAAAAATTTCCACAGGGCATATTCTGCTTATGAATGACCATACCTGTTATAAACTGTACTTCATGGTTGCTAGGGAAAAGTTTACCTATTACCTGTATCTCATTTTTCATGAAATCAACTTTTTCAACATAATAATGGGGACTGAAAGCTATTCAGTGAATAGGTATAATTGCCATCTAAGAGGTGAAATTAGGGTACTAGTTGCCATAGAGACAGACAGTAGAAATCACTTATTCCTCCACTACTCTTTTAAGCTAAGAAAGAGAAATCATTCGTGGCGAGGGAGCTCCCTGAAGCTGACCTGTAGTAAGCAGAAGGATACCTGGTCTGGGGCTGGGCAATTTCCATTTCACATTCCCGAGCGTGTGACAGTGTCTTGTTTTTTCAGTTTTTTTCTGCTGAAGCCAAGACTGAAATATTAGCCTTCTTCTCATCTGTATTATTAAAATGCAAATTGTAATTGCAGGCAGAGCATGGTTTTCCAAAGATTAATATAAAAGGCTACGGTGGAAGCAGAAATACTTATAATGAAGTCTTTCATGTACAGTTCTCTATGGAAAACCATTTTGGGAGGGAATTGAGTGTAAATATCCCGATACCACATGGTAAACTTGGTAGAATTCAGAAGTGGTTAAAAACACCATTGTCATCTCTGTTGAGTATTTATTTTGAGGGATGGGGTGGGTGGGGACAGATACATGTAATGAGGATATTGGCCTTGAAATTAAAACACCATTTTTACTTTCTAGGATTTGCATTGTTATGGTTGGCATCTTTAATGCTCTTAGTGTCTTACTGTTTGTATTAATCTTAAATAGGTCTTCTAAGATCTCTTCAGATCTAGAGTGAACATTTAAAAACATAGATCAAGGGTCTGGTTTACACCTGCAATCCCAGGACTTCAGGAGGCCAAGGCAGGTGGATCACCTGAAGTCAAGAGTTTGAGACCAGCCTGGCCAACATAGTGAAACCCCATCTCTACTAAAAATACAAAAATTAGCTGGACGTGGTGGCACATGCCTGTAATCCCAGCTACTCGGGAGGCTGAGGCAGAAGAATCGCTTGAACCCGGGAGGCAGAGGTTGCAGTGAGCCGAGACTTTGCCATTGTACTCCAGCCTGGGTGACAGAGCAAGACTCCATCTCAATCACCATCTCAAATAAAAAATAAAATAAAATGAAATAAAAACATAGATCAAATCAAGTCACTTTCCTGCTTAAAATCCTCCAGTGGCTTCCATTAAAATACAATGGAAACTCCTGACTGTGGCTTTACAAGGTCATTTATGATTTGCCCCTGCTTGTCTACCTCACATGCCTCTCCATCCTTGCCCAATCTCACTACGTCTCCCAACCTCATCCACCTCTCCCAACCTCACCCATCTCTCCAGCCTCACCTGCCTCTCCCAACCTCACCTGCCTCTCCCAACCTCACCCATCTCTCCAGCCTCACCTGCCTCTCCCAACCTCACCTGCCTCTCCAGCCTCCCCTGCCTCTTTAGTTTTACCTGCCTCTCCCAACTGTACCTGCATCTCCAGCCTCACCTGCTTCTCCCAATCTCTCCTGCCTCTTTAGTTTTACTGCCTCTCCCAATCTCTCCTGCCTCTTTAGTTTTACTGCCTCTCCCAACCACACCTGCATCTCCAGCCTCATCTGCCTCTCCCAACCTCATCTGCCACTCCAGCCTCACCTGCCTGTCTCACCTGCTTCCCCAGCTCCATTTGTCTCTCCCAACCTCACCAGCTTCTCCCAGTCTCGCCTGCATCTCCAGTCTCATCTGCCTTTTCCAGCCTACCTGCCTCTCCAGCTTCACCTGCCTTCCCCAACCTCACCTGCCTCTCCAGTCTCATCTGCTTCTCCAGCCTCACTCCCACACCCTCTATTTTGCTCACCCTCTTCCAGCCACACTGGCTTTCTTTGCACATATTTATGGGGTATGGTGTGATGTTTCCATACTTGTATACAATGTGTAATGATCAAATTAGAGTAATTAGCATATCCATCACCTCAAACATTTATTACTTAGTGGTGAGAACATTTAAAATCCTCTCTTCTGGCTATTTTGCAAGGCAGCTGTACTTACCACTATACCATTGACACCACCTCTTCTAGCTATTTGGAAATATACAATATATTATTGTTAACTGTAGTCACTACTGTGCAATGGAACACTATAATTTATTCCTCCTTATCTCTTAATTCTTAGCTCAAATGTCATTTTCTCAGAAAAGCCTTCCCTAACTACTGTCCCCATCCATTCCTTTGTCACATAGCCATGTTTTATTTCCATCTTCCTTCTTAGCAGTATTGAAAAATACTTTGCTTGAACTTTTTAATTTCTGTCCTCTTTTACCCCTCAATTTGAATGTAAATTCCATGAGGTTAGAGATCCTGTCTACTTATTACTGTCACCTCTAGCACCCAAAATAATGTAGGCACATTAGCACGTAACGAGGTAGTGTTCATTGAATAAAAAGAATAAATAAAAGCATCTGTTGTTGGTGAAAATCATGTAGTTTCCATCCT
Organism: Mandrillus leucophaeus; assembly: GCF_000951045.1. Lineage (NCBI taxonomy): Eukaryota > Metazoa > Chordata > Mammalia > Primates > Cercopithecidae > Mandrillus > Mandrillus leucophaeus. The sequence goes on along the minus strand of NW_012101432.1, from coordinate 5,535,670 downwards.
ATAATTGAATATGTTTTATGATAAATTATTAAATCCCCTTGATTTTACCTCTCTGATACCACCCTTGCTGAATTGTTCCCTGTCTTATATTTGGCTAAAAAACTTACAGAGTAAGGCAAAACTATGGAGACAGTAAAAGGATTACTATTTGCCAGGAGCTTTGAGTTGGGCAGGGAGGGATGAACTGGTGGAGCACAAAGGATTTTTAAGGCAGTGAAACTATTCTGTATGATACTGTAATGGCAGATACATGTCATTATACACTAGTCAAAAACCTATAGAATGTACAACACAAAGAGTCAACCCTAATGTCAACTATGGACTTTAGCTAATAAGAATGTATCAATAGTAGCTTGTCAATTGTAGTAAATATACCATACTAATGCAAAATGTAAACAGTAGGGAAAACTGGGAGGTGGGGGTAGAGTTAGAGGGTGAGAACTCTGTACTTTCCATTTACTTTTTATGTAAATTGAAACTTCTTATAAAAATACAGTCTAACCACCCCACCCCCCGCCCACCACAGACTATTAATAAAAACTGATTTGGATGAATAAGGGGAAAAAGCAAATCCAGGATTTATTGCCTAGTGGTGGGGTTGGCGTGGGGAGAAGGTATTCCAAAATGAACGCTTGGGTTCAATTTAGACTTAAGTTGCTTAAATGTTTGGATTTCTCAAAAATGGTAATGAACTGCATAGATGCCATCCAAGAGGAAAAATTGTTACCACTAAAAAATGCAGAATATGTTTAGAATAAAAAACAACCTGAAATCTTTCCTGAACAGATACAGATGTTTTCTTTTTTCAGTATGGAAAGAAATAAATCAGGCAGGTTGGTAGCCTACATTTGTTGAAAGCAGACTTGAGTCCATCAAATTATACTATTATCAAGGGAGAATAAAATAAAATATTCTAGAAAACACTGAGCCTGAGTTCATCTGCACAGATTTTCCCCCTAAATTTAACTTTCCCCGTTTATTACTCACTATAAATAAATAAATAAATCCCACTATTTATTACCAAACACTTGCTCATTAAATATTTGAAAATATTTCCTCCTGAGGGTTTTAAAATTCAGTCTTAAAAGTAATTATTTTCTCTCCTTTTTTTTTTTTTAATTTGGAAATGGAAGAGTCTCACTCTGTTGCCCAGACTGGAGTGCAGTGGCGCAATCTCAGCTCACTGCAAGCTCGGCTTCCTGGGTTCACGCCATTCTCCTGCCTCAGCCTCGCGAGTAGCTGGGACTGTAAGCACCCACCACCACGCCCGGCTAATTTTTTGTATTTTTAGTAGAGACGGGGTTTCTCCATGTTGGTCAGGCTGGTCTCGAACTCCCGACCTCAGGTGATCCCCCCGCCTCGGCCTCCCAAAGTGCTGGGATTACAGGCATGGGCCACCGCGCCCAGCCTTAAAAGTCCTTTTAATATTAGTCTTGCGATTATAATTCCATTATAGTAACTGTGTTGGTATCAAGAAATCAAAAATCAAATGTATTTGTAGCAAAATGGGCCTATTGACATGGCATAATTTCAGAAGAAAGGGAAGACACACTCTCCCCTGTCTTAGCACATCTTATTTAAAGTGTACGTTTTCTATCTGCTTCCTGGGACTTGAAATTTCAAAGTTACAACCAGTTCCCTAGGGTTAAGACTTTTTATCTATTTTAAATGCAGCAACATCCCTGTGAGTAATAACACATTGAGCTATTAGTAATTCATTCATACCTTCTAGTGAGTTTAGCAGATCCTGTTCTACAAGTGGGTTTTAACCTGGGAAAGAGAGAGATGGTAATGACAGAGGGTTCACCAAGTCTAGGTAAGGTGAAGATGGGGTTGCTCAAAGAATTGCAGTTTGCTTATGGGCAGCCCAGTTTACTATTACCATTAATACTCTGAATAGGATGTTGCTATGTAAATGCCTATCTAATATTTTGTGCAACTGAAGCAGAGATGACTTTGCTGATGTAAAACGTGTCATGGCTGGAGGTGGGAAGTGTACAGCTTCTAAAACAGCACTAGAGGGAACTGGGAACACTATCAGTTAATAACTCTGGCAAGTAGAAAAGGCTCTCAAAGTCAAAGGTAGAATGGATGCCTCTTTCGCAGGCTAAATACACAAAGAGAAGAGCTGTTGGCATTGGATTGTTCACTACAGCGCCATTTCAGTGGCCCTCTGCTCATCAGGAAAGTTTCCCATAAACTGTCCCTGGAGCTTAATTTGAAATCAGAAGACCATTTCTAAGTGACTCTTCCATTTATTTTACTGTGATTCTTTTTTGCCTCAGGTCTCTGAAAGAGCAAGCATCATTTCCCCAGTGTGGATATTTACTTTCTCTGGAAAAATATCCCATTGAAGTAGGTAGTATAGTCACAGAGTCATTGTCTTTTAAGGCTCATAATGTCATATTATATTTGCAAATAAAAGTAATATGACTTTTTTTTTTTTCATTTAGGATTCCTCTTAATTTGGGGGTTGTTAAGAATGAAAATTGGTTACAGAAAGAGTTACTTAGTGTTATAGCCAGAAAATGGAGATGTTTAATTTGATAAACATTTTCTGAACTCCTTTTAATGTGCAAGCCACTGCATTAAATGCTGTGGAAGGTTCAGCAGACCTTGTGCTTCAGCAGCTTACCAGCAGGAGATGTAACATGCTGAGGTACTACCCAGCCCTAGGAGTCTGTGATTGAGTACGTGAACATGTTACTCATCATTTAACATGGAGTTGTAATAGCAGGTGATTAGATTGGAAAACATTTTGTAATTTTAGTAGGGCACTATCAAAACTAGTTTGTTTGAATGGGTTTGACTTTTTTCATTCTGCAATAGTGTTTTTAGGCATGTAGATTTAGCTCCAGCCCTAATGTTTTACTCTAGTCACATTTCTACATTTTATTCTATGTAATCAAAGATGAATAAATAGAGACAGAATCAGCACAGATAGTCGTGATAGAAAGAATGACAATTCTGTAACTCAAGAGAATTTCTACATTTTTTTCTATGTAACCAAAGATGAATAAACAGGGACAGAATCAGCACAGATAGTCGTGATAGAAAGAATGACAGTTCTGTAACTCAAGATAAATAGGAAAATGTGTGGGAACACATAAGTTTGTCGCTTGTAAAATAACATTTTCTCATTTGACATGTCATTTTGTATATGTCTTTAGGCTTTTAATTAGTCAACTAAGCAAGCATATTTTGGACACCTACTATGTGCAAGGCAGTGTGCAAGGTGCTAGAGAAAGAAATAGTATGAAGCAAAACTTCTGTCCTTGAGGAATGGGCAACCCTGATGGGAAAGGAAGACTTACACCTGAAAAGGGAAGGAGTAGTGACACGCAGTGTTCAGAGTTGACCACATGGTATTTTATGTCCTTAGTTGGAGTCTTAGATCATTTAGTCCGATGATAGTCTTTTCACAGTGACTTATAACACACTTCTTCTACCCCCTCTGCCACCTGGTACTCAGCAGAATTTTATCTGCAAGTACATTTGAAAGAAAAATATTATCTGACTTTATATACTTTTTTCTTTAGATGGCTGAGCTTTTCCTTTTCAGTGTTCTCACCTTTCTAATTTTTCGTGCAGTCAAGAAGTATTTTCCTAATATGTTTGATCATTTCCAGTATTTTAAGTTATTATGAAAATATTTGGGTAATATCTTAAATATATCATTCTGAAGTGGAATAGATACAGAAGGTTACAGCTGTAAGAAAGAAGCCCAAAGCATTCTCCAAAGGTGACTTCTGTGCTAACTTATTTAACATTAACATAAAAGTTAAAACTTTACTATGGTAAAAACAAATTTTTTTAAATTTGTTGTTTAAAAAAAGGAAATCAAAACAATCTAGAGAACATAAGTCAAGGGTTATTTAATCTTTTACTAAGTCAGTTGGGGGGTGATTTGGAGAGCGGTTGATTGTGCTAGAGTGAGCAGGAATCCAGCAAAAAAGAGCTAATTGCTGTCTAATCCTGCTTGCAATGGAACAAATACACTAGTAAGTATTACAGTTAAGCCAGGTGTAATGGTTGGATTAAACACATTCTCTTATATCAGTGTTAGAACCAGTATATATTCAGCCTCAGGATGGGAAAGAGTTGTAGTTATATCTATAGTTCCCTAATTTAGTTTTGCTTTTTGAAATCCATTTAAATTAAGATTGGGTTAAGTCAAAGACACTCTCCTTCCATCACTGTCTGTCATTGTGAAGTTTGTGTGGAACTCTATTAGTTTGCATTTCAAGAAGTATCTTTGCTTGTATAGTAATAGAACCTAAAAAAAGAACTGTCTGCTGGTGTGTGCCCAACCAGGGCTTGGTGTTTAAAAACAACATGCTGTGCACTTGGGGCATGGAACCTTCCTTCACATATGGGTACAGCAATGTCTTTGGACACGTTTTCTGTGTAAGGGGAAAATTATCAGCATTTTGAGGAGTGACAAAATTTCCACTTGGTACCGGGATCTCTAGGACCATGGATATCAGAGATACATATCCATAAGCAAGTATTTCAGGTTGGCTATTTTGCGGAATTTTGTCCATGCATACTCAAAGTTCGCTTTGCATTCTTGAATCCTCAGGCTTTGTAACACTTTTGGTTAAAGGTAGTAAGGTAGTCAAATTGACCTGAAAATGCTGGAGAAGGTTTACCAAGGCTACTCACCTGGAAGTTTTATGAAGGAGCTAAATTGTAATGACAGCTGGATAAAACAAATATTTCTAATGACTACTCAAGGTATAGCTGACAACTGTTTGGGGAACAAAACAACAAGAGAAAAAAAATGATCTGTTTATGCCGAAAGGGCTCCCTGAAGTAGATTTTGTCACCATTGTGAATGGGAAGACAAACATCCTCTGACCTGTTGTGTGTGCGAGTTCACTTGTCCTGCGCCATTACAAATCAGGCTTGCAAATGTGATGCATTAGTCCCAGGATGGAGAGCTCTGCTGCATACACCAAAGGCAGTGGACTTCCAGTGAACGTGCAGATATTCTGACTTTACACTTGTTTCTGTATGACTGAGAGTTGATCACATTGACAGGCTTGATTGCTTAAAAACAAGATGCCAACCTATTAGCAATGCTTTTATTTGCTTCATTTTAAATATTTAAGGAACTCAAGAATTAAAGGAAATAATCTTCATTCTAGTTAGCCACTATATATGTAAGAGCAATCTGATTTACAAATGTACCAAGTTTAATAAAACTCATCTTGTTTTAAGTGATCTGAAAAGATGAGCCACTGCAGAACCATAGAATCAAAACCCAGTTTTGTTTTTTTTTTTTTGCTTAGAAGGAAAGTAAGAGCTAGAGGAATTATTCCAGTGTTCTGAAAAGGAGAGGACGAAAAAAGTCTAGAGTAGTGTAGCTTTTTATTGACTCACATTTTCTCGAGCAATAGCTTCTCCAAAGTTCCTAACTCCCTGAAAAAGCAGAGGACTCAAGGAAATACATTTCTTCCTATGTTTCATATGAAAAAATATTTATCATGGTTGATATGTGTTGTGAATTAGACTTGGAGGGAAAAGCAGTCATGGCAAACTTTATTTTCATGATGCTTAATTTGATGAATGTTACTTTATTAAGTGTTTATCACCAAGTTACACTTGCAATAGGAATTCTACACTTTAATATGGTCTGCTCCTCAAGAATGCCTAGATTCTAGTCTAAATTATTTCACTAGCTATTTGTGTGGTTTTAAGCAAGCCAACTTTTAGCTCAGTTTTTTTTAATCTATAAAATGTGGTTGTCCATGATAGGCTGTCTGTAAGATGACTTCTAAGTAGAAAGATTTGGTTCTAGGAATTTAGATCTAATTCAGGATAAAATGGGAATCTGTGCAAGATTTTTGAGTTCTGATATGATGAAAGTTCATCTTTTCAGTATTATTAAATAATTACATTGACTCTGCAATGATTCTGGGCAATTAGTTAAACTTCTTACTGGAAAGAGCTGGAAGGATACTTTCTTCACAAAAGCGGAACAATTTAATCCACCTTTGAGTAACAGTATCACTGCCCCCTTCAGTAAAGTTTTCTTTTAAAAGACATAATTTTACTCTTAACTGGTAACTTTATACAGCCCTGCTCTGGATACATCTAATGCATAAAGTAATGTCAACCTTTATCTGGGTAGTCCTCTATTCTTTTAGAGACAAAGCCCTGACAAGGAAATAAGATCCATTAGGAGAGATTCATGTGACAGAACCAGAGAAAAGCTCTTTGTATTACTACAACAGGCAAAGGCAACTAGCAGCTCAGGCTGAGACATCAGATATGTAAATCAGGCCACTGCCAGATTCTATCCACTGAGTCAACCCAGCCGTCATGGCTGAGTCGTGCTGACTTCCAGGCTCAGGAATTATCTGAGGACATCTTCTCACCTTCTCTGCGTGGCTTTTGCGCTTTGTGTTTTATTTACATCAGTATCAGTTAGAGATCTAGGAAGGAGATGAAACTCAAATCGACCATTTTTTCTCCCTGCAACTTAGATAAATTACTTAGTTGAGAAGAAAATTTGAAATTTTTGACTTAAATTGTGATTTGGATTATTGGTGCATTTTAACTATTCATCTCGTTTGTTTTTTCTATAGCTACTAATAATTGAAAGCTGACTGCAGAAAATAGAATAAATTTATTATTCTCAATACAATAGAAGCTGTTGACTTAGAGAAAATCAAATGCCCTTATGAAACAATTTCACATGAGCAATGATTTTATGTTCTGAGAGTATTAATGATGAAATATGTGAGGGCACAATTTGGGACTTTTATTACTAAAAGATTTCAGGTTATTTCTGAGGAATCTCAAAGAGAAGCTTTTTTTGAGGTAAAATTATACTTGATTATCTCTTTATGAGGTTTATTAGACAATGAGAAAAACAGAAACAACTTATACCACCGGGTTAACAAATATTTACTTGGGGGCTTTTGAGAAGAACTTGAACTATAAGGTTTTGGAGTATGTTTTGATCCTAAATTTATTTTACCTCAAATAAGCATGTAATAAAGTTTTAACATTTGTTTTACTTTCTGATATTTGAGTATTGTATTTCTATAGGGGTAATCCTGTTAAAAGCTTTATGCTTATTTTTCAGTACTTAATTTGAAAGAGAATTAAGAGCATACAAAATTACAGAAAAATGAGGAAGCCTAGAAAGAAAAAGAGTGGAGAAATCTAGAGACAAAAAGAGAGATGGGAGTTCAAAAAGATAATTACAAGTTTAAGAAGTGGTCAGTAATAAATAAAATGTTTTATTGCACACACATATGTGGGTAGTAGAGAGGGAGAAGAAATAAGTATCACAAAAGTAAAACAGGGGAACAAAGTGATTATGTAAATGGATAGATGCATCTGGGAGTACAAAGCTGAATAAGATTGAGTCCCTGCTCTACTGGAATTACAATTTACTGGAGAAGCAATAAGACGGAAGAATATAGCTAAAGAATAAATTATAAGATAGAAAATAAAAAATTCCATGAACAGATTAAAAAAATAGAATGTTTTGGGAATATGGGGAGTGAGAAGGAGACAGAAGCGGAAATCAGGAAACAAGTAGAGAAGAAGGCACTGAAGTGAGCTTTGAGGCCTGTCAGGATTTTGATCAGGGGAGATGGCTTAAGAAGGCTTCCCTAACAGAAAAATGTGTGGGAGGAGGAACAAGTAGGGTGCGTTTAGAGAAGCATGATTCATCCATGTCATATGAGACTTAGGGGAACTGGAACACCATAGCTCTAGGTTAGAAAAATTTTACTTCATTCAGTAAGCAAGGGAGAAAATGACAAAGCCGAGAATTAGTTAGTACTGTACTTTTGGATGATGATTCTGGAAGTGGCATTTAGGAAGGAGTGAGATGGGAAGGACCAGAGCCTGCTGGTAGCTGACTTCAAACCCACCTTTGAGTGCTACACAGGGAGCTTTGAGAGAATTTGGAGAAGATAGGAGATACTTCATTTTTTTGGTGGGAGTGGGGTGGGGGAGAGACAGGGAGGAGAAAATGGAGCAGATAATATTTTTAAGGGTGACTTTGCTGCCTCTGGAAGGATAAACAACCCTATTCTTGTTCTCATTGCTATTATGTTCCAATACCACTTGCCTTGATATTGCAGTAATCTTTGGTGTTAAGGGAGTGGAATTAGGTATTTATGATTATGACCTGGGACATAAGGAATGTATGTACATTTATTCGACAGCTACTTATTTGGTGCCCACTGTGTGCCAAGCGTGTTACACAAAGGAGTAATCATAAGGAAGGTGACACTAGCCTCAGTGTTAGGATGAATGGGGGTTGGAACAGAGCTCACCCTTCCCATCCCATCTGTTGTGGTGAGACTATGGCTTCCTGTTACTGGAGATATCACGTGGGTCTTTCTGTATGTCATCTTCCCAATGAGCCAGTTCAGGGATTCTGACAACCACCTTTTTGATGTTTGTTTTGTAACAGATGATTCAAGAGAGCCGGTTTCTCATAGAAATGGCGGACACAGTCCAGGAAAAGATTGTACAGTGTCAGAAAGCAGGTAACTGTTTTTATTTTTTTTTTCTGTTTTTTTTTTCTACTTTGTTTAGAAACTATAATAATTCTTGGTAGATTTTTTTTTCAAAAACTTTCTGCTGCTTCTCTTAAAATTCAATTATTTTATAGCATTGCTTAACTATACTTTAAGTTACACTTTAGTCTTTGTTTAGTACAGACGAAATCCAAGTGATAATAGGTGGGTTGTATGTGAGTATACAGGGTTGGGGTGGTATCTGAAGATGTCTAGAGGGATGAGGGTTTCTGAATCTAGTTTTGTTGTTTGGAACCCCATCAAAATCTTCTACTGCTGGTATTGAAGCTATGGTTCCATACAGTCCCTTAAAACCCACTTCAATTTTACAATTGGAACCAAAATCCTATTAGTCTTCTAGGCTTGTGCCCCATTACTAGTCTTCACTTTAGATTTAGATTTGTTCTTTCTTTTTAAGTATGAGATGAGTCACATATCTGTGAGAGTGCACTTGTTTATTTCTGTTCACCTTCATCCACACCCTTGTGCTTTCATCTTCTGGATCCACAGCCTTCTCTATCTACACACATAATAATGATGATAATGATTATGACGAGGAAGACGACAACAGTAGCAACTGCTTGATACATATGCATATGCTATACCAAGCACACACTGTTTTACTTATGACAACTCTGCAAAGTAATCATCATTATGTCAGATTTATAGATGAGGCACCTGAAATTCTGAGAGACTGAGTGACTTACCCTAGGTCCCATATCAACACGTGGTGAAGCTGCCCTTTGAATTCAGACCAAACTTTTAAAATGGTGTTTTTCACTGACTGACCAGCAGGCTTAGATGTTTCTGTTGACAGGAAGCACAAAAATAATAATACCTGATACTTACATGATGGCAGGCACTGCTCTGAGATCTTTATATGTATTGATTCACTTAAACTTTACCTCAATCCCATGAGGTAAACCCACTTGTTAACCACAAGTCACCAGTGAGGAAATTGAAGCCCAGAGATGTCAGGGTCTTCCCTAGGCTCACATAGCTAGTAAGTGGTAGAGCTGGACTCCACATTCATGTTCTTTACTATGCACGATGTTTGTGATGTTAGCACCAGGAAAGTTAACGTGGTCTTAGGCTGCATTAATAAAAATATAAAAACTAGAACAAAGAGAATGGTGGTAGATCCCTGACCTCATGTGGGCTTCTCCAAGCTTTTGAGTATAGTGTTCACTCCTGGAGGCAGGTTCCCACAGAGCTCAGCTCCAGGAAACTGGGCAATGCAATGGCCTTGCTTGGATGCCATCCTTAAAGAAGAGTTTCATTGGTAAGCTGAATATGTTCGAATGGTTAACCTAGAGAAGACTTGAAGGGATTTTACCCAATATCTTTCTTCAAATATCCAAAAGCTTGCACTGTAGAAAAGAGTTTAGAGCTTTTTGGTCTGCATCCTGCTAGCACCAAGGAGTAGAAGTTCCAGGGAAGGAGAAGAAGTTCCAGGGAAGCTATGACTCGATATCAGTCATAGCTTTCCGAAGATGGAATGAGCTGTTCATAAGAGAATGTGACTTCCATCTTTAAGGTGCTAAGACAAAGGCTGAAGAAACATGATGGTGATGGTTTTCATAATCTTCAAGCTCAAGTAGACGGTTGAGCTAAAAACACTTTAAGGTCATTCCCAAATCTGAAACACTTGGGTGTTTCCCAGAATGGTATTTTTTAAAAAGTCTTTTTATTTTTAGTCAACATTGCTAATTACTTATTGTTATCTATGTGGGCTCCAGGGCCTACTATTAAGCCACAGGGATGGTTCATAAAGAAAAATAAGACATATGCATTCCTCGCATATGGTTGCCATGGACACATCAGATCATTTCATGCATAAACCAGGAAGAGGACAAACAAGGTCGATGTAACCTGTTGGAAGAATTTGCTTCTTATTTACTTAATAAATTTTTTTTTAATTTTTAATTTTTGTGGGTACAGAGGTGTATATATTTTTAGGGTACATGAGGTGTCCTGATACAAGCATGTAATGTGTAACAATTATATCATGAAAAATGAGGTATCCATCCCCTCAAGCATTTCTCTTTTGTGTTACAAACATTCCAATTATAATGTTTTACTTTTAAAAGTACAATTAAATTATTATTGATTATAGTCATCCTATTGTATTATTAAATACTAGGTCTTATTCATTCTTCCTATTTTTTTGGACCCATGGAATTTACTTTTTTACTTCTCATGACATTTTCTATGGGTCCTGGCTGTTTTAAATGCAATTTAGTCCAATGCATTGACTATTGTCAATTTGTGCATAAGGACACTACTTGGTGGGATGAACAGAATGAAAAGGATGATTCAATTTAGGGATTTGGAAATTATGAGAAGACAGGAATGTGAAATTATATTTTACTGATAATATTTTCATTATAAGATGCCCATTTTTCTGAGATATATACTCAGATTTCTTATGCATTCTTTCTTCAAAGGGATGGAGTTCCATGAAGAACTTCATAATTTGGGGGCAAAAGAAGGCTTGAAGGGAAGAAAACTCAACAAAGCAACCGAGAGCTTTGCTTGGAACATTACAGTATTGAAGGTAGATGAAACATTCAGAAGTCCCCTCTGCCTTTGCTTTTCTCCTCCTCATCTCTCCAATGTGTAGAGAAATGTCAAGGATTAAATATGATGGTTTGGATTTTTTAACCTCTACTTTAGATTCAGGGTTACATGTGCAGGTTTGTTATATAGGTAAACTGCGTGTCACAGGGGGCTGCAGTACAGATTATTTCATCACCCAAGTAATAAGCATAGTATGCAGTAGGTAGTTTTTTGACCCTCTGTCTCCTCCCACCCTCCATCCTCAAGTAGGCACTGGTGTCTGCTGTTCCTCTCTTTGTGTCTATGTGGTCTCATTGTTTAGTTCCCACTTACAAGTGAGAAGATATGGTATTTGGTTTTCTGTTTCTACATTAGTTTGCTTAGGATAATGCCCTCCAGCTCCATCCATGTTGCTGCAAAGGACATGATCTTATTATTTTTTATGGCTGTGTAGTATTCTGTGGTGTATATGTACCACATTTTCTTTATCCAATTCACTGTTGATGGACATGTAGGTTGGTTCCATGCTTTGCTATTGTGAATAGTGCTGTGACAAACAGACATGTCCATGTGTCTTTATGGTAGAAGGAATTATATTCCTTTGGGTATATACCCACTAATGGGATTGCCGGGGTCAAATGATAATTCTGTTTTAAGTTCTTTGAGAAATTGTCACACTGCCTTCCACGTGGTTGAATGAATTTACATTCTCACAAGCATTGTATAAACATTCACTTCTCTCCACAACCTTGCCAGTATGTGTTATTTTCTGACTTTTAGCTATTCTGACTGTGAGATGGTATCTCATTGTGGTTTTAATTTGCATTTCTCTAAGGATTAGTGATGTTGAACACCTTTTTATATGCTTGTTGGCTGCGTGTGTGTCTTCTGCTGAAAAGTGTCTGTTCATGTCCTTTGCCTACTTTCTAATGGGGTTGTTTATTTTTTGCTTGTTAATTTAAGTTCCTTATAAATTCTGAATGTTAGACCTTTGTTGGATGCATAGTTTGCAAATACCTTCTCCCATTCTGTAGGTTGTTTTTTTGCTGTCTTGATAGTTTCTTTTGCTGTGCAGAAGTTCTTTAATTAGGTCCCACTGTCAATTTTTGTTTTTGTTGCAATTGTTTTTGGTGTCTTGTCATGAAATCTTTGTTAGGTCCTATGTCCAGAATGGTATTTCCTAGGTTAGCTTCCAATTTCAATCTTCTGCACATGACTAGCTAGTTGTTCCAGCACCACTTATTGAATAGGAAGTCTTTTCTCTATTGCTTGTTGTTGTTGACTTTATTGGCGATGATATGGTTGTAGGTGTGCAGCGTTATTTCTGGGCTCTCTATTCTATTCCATTGGTCTATATATCTGTTTTTATACCAATACCATGCTGTTTTGATTACTGTAGCCTTGTAGTATCGTTTGAAGTTGGATCATGTGATGCCTTAAGGAATGTGTGGCTTGATCTCTAGGTTCATACTCTAGGAGATGGGGAGCTGCATACTGGAATTGACATGGTTTTTGCCTTAATAAGGCAATGAGGTTTTTGGTGCAGACAGGGTACAGCCCATGTGTGAGATTAATTTGCCTGGTGTGTGTGTGTGTGTGTGTGTGTGTGTGTGTTTACTCACATGAACACTTACGTTCAAGTTAATATGGCTGTTCTTATTTGTGGAAAGAATAATGACAAATGCTTCTGGGGAAGGTTCCAACACAAATGATTTCGAAGAGACAAAGTACAGAATATCTAGGGCCATTGAGGATTTTTATTTTAAGAACAGTTCCTATAAATACATTTCTTTTTGCAAATAGCTTTGGAAGTAATTTTCTTGAGAATATGATTTGCTCTCTGCTGCACATTAATTTTAGGATTTTGAAGTAAATATGGTACCTTTTATATTTTCTTACATGAAAAGAGAAATGATTTAGGCAGACAGAATATATTCTTTACAGCTAAATGGGAGAAAAATAGCTACAAAAATTAATAATTGCTGACATTTAAAGAACACTCATTTTGTGCTAGGTACTGTTTTATGAGGTTTATATGAATTAACAATTTAACACTCACACCACCTCAGTATTGTTATTAATCTCATTTTACAGGTGAGAAAACAGAGGCATTGCAAGTCTGTGTATATTTCCTTAGGCTGCTCAGCTAGTAAATGGTGGAACTAAAGTCTGAGCTCAGGTAGTCTGGCTCCAGACTCTATGTCTTTAACCTGTGCTGCAGAGATACTGCCCATGTTTATGTGAAAGTGTTAGTAAAACATATTACAAATGTCTATTAAAAATTCAGTCCACAAGTGATAAGCCCCTACTATGCATTGGGCTCTGTGTTAGGCATTGGGGATACATGGAGATCACAAGATGCAGACCCTGACCTCATGAAGTTAGCAGTCTGAGGCCGGTGGAGGAGGGGGATGGATAAGGCATCATTTGCTTAAGGAGCAGGGATGACCTAGAGCTGTAGTGTCAAAGAGGTGCTTATTATAACCCTAGATTATAATGTGGCAGTGTGAACCCTGATATAAACACTTTATATTCAGAAGATTTTATATGGGCTTGTTAATGTACCAATCACAGAAAGGTACTAGGGATTCAAATAACAAGAAGATTACCTGGGTCTCTAAGACTAGTCTATAAGGAGAGACAGACATGTAATAATGGCCATCGATTGTTCAGCACTTAATTTGTGATCAGCACTCAAGGCTAGGTACTTTATAGACATTTCCCCTTTCTTCCTTGCCACAACAGTGCAATCTTGCAACATGACATGCTGACTCTGGTAGGACTCTCTCCATCTCACAAATGAGGAAATTGAGGCTTGTGGGGGGTTGAAGTTTCTTGCCTGGAGTCACACAGCTAGTAAATGGCCAGCCTGCAATTTTTAACTCATGCCCATGGTTTTATCCACTACACTGTTCTGCCTCCTCTAAAACTCCATCCATGTGGCTGAGTCCCTGTATTAGTCTTTTCTCATGCTGCTAATAAAGACATATCTGATAATGGGTAATTAATTTATAAGAGAAAGAGGTTTAATTGTCTCACAGTTCAGCATAGCTGAGAGGGCCACAGGAAACTTACAATCATGGTAGGAGAGGAAGTAAACATGTCCTTCTTCATATGGCAGCAGCAAGGAGAAGTGCTGAGCAAAAGGTGGAAAAGCCCCTTATAAAACCATCAGATCTTGTGAGAACTCACTCACTATTATGAGAACAGCATGAGGGTAACCTCCCTTATGATTTGATTACGTCCCACCGGGTCCCTCCCACAACACATGGGGATTGTGGAAACTACAATTCAAGATGACATTTGGGTGGGGACACAGCCAAACCATATCAGTCCCGTTGGGTTCAGGCAGCCTAATGCAGAAATAAGAATGCAGGCCCCGTGTGATTACCTGACAGTGGTGAGACTAGCCAAGTTATGTAATCTCCCTCAGGGTGGTAATAATACCTACATCCCAGATTTTGTGAGAATTAAATGAGATAATACATACAAAAGATGTAAGTCACAATGCAGAAAACTAGACAGTATATATGTTGGCTGTTAGTTTTGTTTGTTTGCCAGGTGAGGATGAACATGGAGGAACTAGTTTTTGTTATTTTTGTTTCTTTGTTAACTTCTGACTTAAGGCCACTTAGTGTTGTCAGAGATTTGTTAATGTGTCTGGTTTAGTGACAGAAGCTTATTGCTAGATGTGAATGAGCAAATGCTGTTCAAATTATTCCAAGAGAAAGCTTTTCAGACAGAATTGATCTTCTATTATTATAACTCACATACTAGCTGCTGGTATTTCAGCTTGAGCACCAGAGTAGTGGACTACTACTCAACAAGAGTAGAGAATATTTCCATACTTCCTATAGCTCCTTCTTCTCCTCCATTGAGTTTGGGGCCTGTTAATCTGGTGTCCTTTCCTCAAGAACTGGACAAATGACCTCCTCTGAGTTTGAATCGTTAGCTGAGAGAAAAAGAACCTGGGCTCTGTTGAAGACTTTTTATTCCAGTGGTGCTGCTCTAAGAAGACATCTTTTTCTATAAGATTCTTCCTTTAGTTCTTATGCCTTAGATCTGAAACACTTGGTTCCTACTTGATTCTCTAGCCTTGCTATTGATTTTCTGAGCTCCTCAAAGTCTTTTAATAAATACTCTTTGTTTATAAGTTTACTAGATTCAATTTACCCTTGCTTCCAGGTGGTTGAATGATTAATAACCATCCTGGAAAGACATTATCACTGAATTAGGAGGCTGTGGCATGACTTACCTATACAATTCTGCATTGCCTACTGAAAAAGTTTCCTTATACACGATTTAGACTAGTATTCCCCACTATCTAGAGAGAGAGAGTGGGAATTAACCAATACTGGTTAAATATGTTGGTTTATATTTCTAAAAAATATTTAATTCCAGTGTAATTTCCAATAAGTAAGGAAGGAGCTGGAAAAAAATGAGAAATGTGCCCTCAGCCAGTTGGGGGATTGACAGCATGGAGTGGTGCAAAGGGGCATAGGCTTTAGAGTAAATTGAGCTGAGACTGAAAAATAAATTGTTTTGTGTTTTCTGCAGTTCAATATTACATTTATCTGATATTAAAAATGACAGGGAAGCTGGAGAAAAAATTGCAGAAATAAACATGACTAACTCTACAATATAATGAATAAGAATTATAATTACAGTGTCCAAATTGTTCCAGAGACCAGGACTTAGTATTTAGCAAGGAAACTGAAATCAAGGTGGTTCTGGAAGATCCCATACTTGTGTTTTTCTTTAATTCATATTCTAGCACCTACATGAGTCCAGTGTAGGAACTTGCTTAGCGTATCTTTTGCATTTTTCCACACTTTTGCCATATGTCTATATCCAACTGTAGCAGTCAATTTCCTCTTCCTTTCTTTCTTTTTCACTATTGTACACAAAATTGGTCTCCTTACATAGCCACTGTATTTATTTAGGATGATAGGATGACTCAGTCCTCAGTACCTTTTCAAGACAATCACTGAATCAAAATAACTCCATTCCATTCCACCCTCACATGTTAACAGACCTTTCCCTCTGTTTCTTCTCCATGATGTCCTTCAAAAATGAGTTTTGTGTCTTAGTCTGTTTGTGCTAATATAATAAAATACCTGAGACTGGGTAATTTATAAACAACAGAAATTTATTTCTCACAGTTCTTGAGGCTGGGAAATCCAAGATCAAGGCAGGAGTGGGTTTGGTGTCTGGTGATAGCACAGTCTCTCCTTCCAAGATGGTGACTTCTTGCTTCGTCCTTTAGAGGGGAGGAATGGTGTCTCCTCAAATGGCCAAAGGGAAAGAAAGGCAAAATAAGGCAAAAGGGCCTAGATAGTTCCCTTCAGCCCTTTTATAAAGCACTAATCACCTCCTAAAGGCCTCACCTCTTGATATTATTGCATTGGGGGTTAAGTTCCAACATGAATTTTGGAAGGGACACAAACATTCAAACTATAGAAATTTGGTTGTTAGCAAAATATTAAAACTCACAATGGAAATTTTTCCTGTTTTTTTAAGGCTTTCAGAAAGGGATACTACAACTTCACTTACATAGCCAACATATTCTAGTACGTTGTTAGTAATTTTGGAAGTGTTTCACTCATGAGAGTTCTGAGGATCTCTTGGGAGCAAGATGTGGACTTACAATATATCACTGATAAAATGCTATTTGCAATGAAGTGGAATTCATCTAAAGTCTTGAACTCTATCCAGAGTGATTTGACTTTTTAAGTAGAAAACCAACTGCATTGTAAAGGTGATCACATCTATAAAACTGAAATCAGAAAGAACCCAAGGGGAGCATTCTAGTGAGCTTTCCCAATATGTATTTTTCTACCTTGTCCTGTTGGCTACTTTAAGAAACTAAATTTTATTACTTTGTGTTTTTAAAGGTTTTATGAAAAAATCAGTTTTAGCAGGCTGGAGAAGTGTCAAGTACAGATATATAAAAATAATATTAAAGAAATATAATTAATAAGTATTTTATTACAAAGGAAAAACCATGAAGTATGCAATCACTAGGGCTTAAAGAAGAAATAAAAGGGTTAAGAAGTAGCTACCCTTCTTATTTATTCATGAATTTCATTGATTACTAGTTGAATAACAGGCAATAAATAAAAAATGAATGAAACTATTACCCCTTCAATGGTCATTCCTATTAAATATGTATTTACACTTTTCCTGGATAGATTTCCAACTTATAATTTAATGCATTCCAATGTGTGCCACGATTCTGGGCTGCTTTTATAAATTTATGTTTAGTATATGTGACTGTTATTTTTCCCCCTAACGCTTTTGCCTTTTATCACTACTTAAGCCTTTGCTCTTTCTGCTTTTATCTAAAACATTTTCAATTTCCGTGGGAAGAGCCAAGATTGAAGCTTCTCACTTCTCCATGTGTAGTTGTGTTTCTAACCCAGGCAGATTGCCTCGCGGAATTCCCAAATTTCAGGACCTCACAGTTCTGGGGAATCTTGCTACATAGGGGAAATTACATGGATGTCATTGTAATTTCACTGTCAAAGAAATATGCTTTCAGTCAGAGCCTGAAAACACATTTGAAGTCTCTGTTCATTGTTGAGAGACAAAAGAAAGGAAACAGATGATGGGCTAATGAGAAAAGAAGTATGAGGAGAAGCATCCATCTCTGAAAGCTGAGTGAGAGTGAGAAGTGGGCTACCCTTCACTTACTGGCCATAGATATTTAAAATCATTCTATGAGATACTGTGGAGAGGGGGCTGTTAGTGTGAATGTTCAGACCAGGCTCTTCTAACAGACATAGTGACTGTGCCTTTGGGAGCTGTCTGAGGGTATATAAAGAAGGAACATGCCCAGTGTCATCCACATTGTCCATTGAGAACTTTTCCGGTGGTGTCTCTGGCATCTGCCAGCTGTTGTTGCTGTAGAATCTAGAGAAAGGCTAGGATTCCTTTTGAGTATTCAGAAAAAAGCACATATTTACAAAGTCTAGAAACAGACCTCCAAATAACAACAATAATGCTTTAATAATAAACCATTCTTAATATTGATATTATTATACTATCAATTATTGAGAAACAGCAGGCAAAGTGATTTAGTGTACAGACGCTGCAACCAGACACTTCCTAGCTGTGTGTCCTTGGGAAAATTTTGTTTTGTCTCTACGCTCTTGTATCAATTGGGGTATGCTGGGTTGTGCTATAGTAACCAAAATCTGAAAATCTGCTGCAATATAACACAATGACTTATTTCTTGCTTGTACTACGTGTCCATCACAGGTAAGTAATGGTCACTCAGGAACACAGGCTAATGGGGACTCCATCCCAGCAAACACTTCTGCAATCCCAGAGGTAGGGATGAAAAATGGGCTTTAAAAGCTTCTGCCCAGTACAGTCACATGTCCCTTCGACTCACATTTGACTGGTCAAAGCAAGCCACAGTCAAGTCTGATTTCAGTGGAGTGGGACAAATGTAAACCTTCTCAGGGAAGAGGAGCAGATATTGGTAAATACGGTCTACTAGTGACAGGTTCTTCAACTATCCCCACCTCCTAGGGTTATAATGAGGACTAAATGAGTAAATATATATAAAACAGTATCTGGCACATGCTATACGAGTGTTTGTTATTTTTATTAATAAAAATGAACATTCAGTGCTTACAATAATCAACATTTTAATTACTTTTAAGGATAACCCTGTAAAATTACTCCTATTATACTCATTTTACAGGTGGGGGAAATGAGGCTCAAGAGGTTAAGAACCTTCCCATTGGCATATAGGAAGTGAGTGATGGAGCAAGGATTTAATTCTAAAGGCCATGTTGTCATCCCACTATGCTATATTGTCAAAATACTTGCACACCATAATAATAATGGTTTATATTTACTGAGCACTTACTATGTATTAACTATCCTACCAAGTGCTTTATATTTATTATTTTACTTATCTAAGGGAGTGAGTGTCCTGTCCATCTAGTATGAGTATTTCAGTCACCTTGACAGAATATGCCTACTGTCAGTAGTCAGTGGTTAGTGCAGAAAGCTACAGTGAGAGAGTGTAGCTTGATGATAATTTATTCACACTATATTTACAAAGCAACTCTTTTTTCTCAATCTAGTTTCCCAGGTATACTTTTCTAGTGAGAATTAGAATGAATTGACAAAGTGACGTAACTAGTTCCATCTGCCCGGTAGTCACATTTCTCTTTGTAAGTAAATCAGTTAACTTCCTTTTTATTGGTCCATCTCCTGTGAGCTTGGTTAGCATGAATCAGCTTCCCAGGGCCTGATCACCCCTGAGCGAATGGATACAGTTGAGTCCTTGGACAGATATAATTGAGAATCATGAAAGCAAAGCAAAACAGCAACAATACCAAAGCAGAAGACCAGACCCAGGACCCCTGAGAGCCCAGTCAGCCTCCTCTTGTTTCTCTTGGACAGCTTTGCTCTTCATTGGCTTTTAGTATGGACATTGCCAGCTGCCATTTCTTGATGGGACAGAGGAAGGTTAAGAGCCATGCCTCTAGCAAAAACTTTACAAAGGCTATACTCCTTTCATATTCCTTCCTCATGCCCCTCCTCCACAGCCACAGTTCTACTGTTCAGACCTACAATCTGCCCTTTATCAACTGAGGAGTTAGAGCAGAATCTATTCTGTGTCTTCTCTAGGCAACATTTACTTCTTCAATTTTCATTTTGTTGTAAAATTTATTTTAATTTTTTTTTTGTCTATTAAACTTTTAAAAAGAATGTTGGAATTTTGGCAAACAGTTATGGTAGTAGTCATGCCAGAAACATTTGGTGAATGCAACTGGGAGGGTCAAAATAGGGATGAAGCTAAAACTGAGGGTCTTATTCCAACGGCAGCCAGTTTAGTCTCACTCAACCTAGTAAGCCCTAATCTCACTTGGAATCTTAACCAGCTGCTTTACAATGGATATCATTGATTATCAGGAAGAAGGTGGGTGACAGAAGGGAGAGAATGGATAGATCAGTTCTAGAAAAACAGCTTGAATCTCATGTGTCAGTACCATTATTTTTATACACAAAAGAAAATATTATTAGGCCTTATAAAGTGTAGAGTATACATTTAGAAGGCATAACATCTATCTGGGGGTTATAAACTAAGTTTGATATATTTATCCCTGGACAGGGTATTTGAAAAGATGCTCCTAGACACATTTGTAGAATATTATTATTGTTTGGCTAATTAGTGCAAAATAAAGACCCTTCTCTCCCACTTCAAGAAGGTGATTTCATTTATTTCCACATCGACATTTATAGATAAGGAAGTGCAATGCATAAATGAGGCTTCTAATCCATAAATGAGCAAATAATATTTAACAAACTTTTATTTTATTTTTGGTGAAACCAAATTTATTAATTCAACAAATGTATCTGTTGCATCTTTACTGGGTGACAGGCTTTGTGCTTGGGAATGTACTGGTGAATAAAAATGTGGCCCTCTGGTCTCAGAGCTGACAGTCTAGTGGGGGAAGCTGTCGCTTAACAATCACACAATGTGTGTTAGATTTGTCCTTATGATGGGTGCCTTTAAAAAGTGCATGGCACTATGAGAGTGTGCAATGGGGTTTGACCTAATCGGAGAGGTCAGGGAAGTCTTCCATGAGGAAATACTGGTTCAGCGGTGAGTAAATATTCTAGCCTTTCATAGATTCCAAAACCCTGCCTTGTATCTTGATACTTGAGTGTGGTTGTCAGAACAATTTGAAAATAATGGTGAAAAGAAAACATATCAAAATAAAGATGTGCTGGATCTCTTCAACATGGTCTGGGGAGGTCTAAATTTCTGCCTTGCTCATTTAATTACCACTCATTAGCATTATGGCTAATTTGTTATTATATCAAATCTGGCCATATTAATAACAAATTAATTTAATCATCCACCTTCTAAAATATAATCTGCGGCAAAGTTTTATAACCATGTGTATCCATAAAATTCATTTGATAGCTTATAGTTGCAGAGGAGGATGTTCTAAGGTTGGTTTTTGAGAAATATCTACAATTTAAAGCTGAAAAGATGCAGAGAGAGAGAGAGAGTTATATAATATAGAATATTAGTATTAGTATTAGATATATGGGTAAATTTTTTGAAGTATAATTGATTCATCTGTAATTTAAGAAAAGCCACAAGTTTAAAACATTATTTCAAATAGCTCTTATCTAACTATATAGGACAGTTCAAATAGAATGTTAATGCTTCTTAGCAATAGGCAGATTGGTTACATGGTGTCCAGATTTCTGCCTTGGGTGGCTGCATCCCAGCTGTGCTGCCCAGGAGTTTAGCAGAGATAAAAGCCAGGCTGTTGACATGATTATGGAAGCACACACCACTTTATCTCCAGTAGAACTAAATTTAGCATTTCTTGGAGGTACACTTTTTTTTTTTCAGATGAAAGCTGCATGTTATAATGAATCTGAATAATTCAAAAGTGGCAGGATCCTAATGAATAGATGCATCATAGGCCAGAGGACTTGGCTCCAACTTGTGAAGTTATTGAAGGTCTTACTTTTCTTTCAGGAAAATTTTCTTTAGAGAAAATTTTTTCTTACACACAGAATTTTAGCCTAAGGTGAGTTGTAGCTTAAGTGAGTTTGATGTCTTAACTCTGCATTAACTATTTCTTACAGTGATATAAGTGGAAAGAAAACGTTGATAACCAAATTGTTTCATTCTGGTTTCTTACAGCCCTTGTAGGTTTTATAGTCACAAGCTTCTTTTCTGATATTGTTACTCAAGGAAGACAAAAATGGGCTACATCTATCTAATTTCCTTATTGTTAACCCAAATCAGAGCAAAATGATTTCACTTCTCTGAATGTGTGTGTGTGTGTGTACAGATATGGTACAAACACAGACATTGTCAAATAAAATCAAATCTGAATTTAGATAGAGAATCTGTTCAAAAGAATTATCACAATAAGGAGAGGGGACTACTGTGATAGGGGAACTATTGTAACAGGGAGAATGCTCCTACCTTAAGATCTATACGCATTTGAAAGGCCAGGCAGAAAGGATTTTTCTTTTATAGGGAAGGGCAAAGGAGGTCAGAAAGAAGCACATATGAGGGAGTGGGTAGCGTGATCCCACAGTTGATCCTACAGTTAGGAAACATCTTTCCTGTGGTCAGCCCTTTCTTGGTAAGAGGTGATTATGGAGAGGCTGTGTGCTGGCTTAGGGTGAGAGTGGGTCAAAATTCCAGGGCCTAAGGGGAAGAGAGTAGCCTAATTAAAGTTTGGCTAAGTCCAGGTAGTAGGTATTAATATTTTGTCCAGATTGGTTAGTGGACACAAACAGTTCAGCTAATAACTTATGAGGCAAGAAAGGGAATTTGAAAGGTCTGTGTCTGGCCTTGTTACAGATAAACAAGGGAGATTCCGTGAGTCTTAGCTGAGTCCTATGGGGAAGAGGCGTTCTTTGCAGTAAGTAAGGTCTTTTGAGGAACACAAAAGGATGGGGGGATTTCTTAACCATCCCTGATTTCCTGGAACACAGGGCTCAGATAAAGTTGAACATTGTCAACATGTGCATTTATATATTGTATTAGTCTGTTCTCATGCTGCTAATAAAGATATACCTGAGACTGGCTACTTTATAAAAGAAAGAGGTTTAATGGACGGACTCAGTTCCACATGGCTGGGGAAGTCTCACAATCATGGCGGAAGATGGAAGAAGAGCAAAGGAATGTCTTACATGGTGGCAGGCAAGAGAATTCGTGCAGTGGAACTCCCATTTATAAAACCATCAGGTCTCATGAGACTTATTCACTACCACTAGAACAGTATGGAGGAAACCAACCCCATGATTCAGTTATTTCCATTTGGCCCCGCCCTTGACACATGGGGATTATTACAATTCAAGGTGAGATTTAAGTGAGGACACAGCCAAGCCATATCTCATATATATATAAATTTATTAAATATAAATTATTAAATATATAAAATATATACATATAAATATATAAAAATATACTTATTAAATATATAAAAATAGATACATATAAATATATATGTATGCATGTGTATATATAAAATGTTATGTGTATATACGTATATATGTACATACATATATGTAAATGTAAAAATCTAAAGGATAATTTAGGTTAAGTATAATGAAATTAGATGCTACTTGTTAAAAGTCACATTGAAAAGATCATAATTATGGAGCAGCAAGAAAGTTACCCTGGAGTCATAAGTGGTTATTTTCGAGTTTAATTAAACATTTCTTATTTCAAGTAGATACAATGTGCTCAAAGAAACATCATATATGAGATTACATACTCATAGTAATAGGCCAGAAGGATATATCTTTTTATCTCCTTATTTCCCACTTTTTATAAAATGGTTTTGTATTAGTAATTACTCTCCATACATTATTGATACTTTTAGTATTTGTGGTAAGTGAAGATACCTATCTATGGATGCAGAATAATTAATTTTCCCTTTGAGGAAAAATTCATGGCTTTATGAGATTAATTATAGATTCTTTGAAATACATATCCCCTTGGAGTTTTAAAAATACGTTTAGATTCATAAAAATTTACACATAACTCTTCAGATAACTATTTAAATAAGACAGGAAATACAGATCATTATTATAATTATATTAATGCTTTGAAAAAAGGTAACTTCCGGAAGGAAAAGACTCTCACAGAACCATGACTTAGAATTAAGTATTAGACTTTGGCATCATTGCATAATATTATGGAAAGGTTAACAAGTAGTTACATAGAAGCTCCAGGGTTTCAGAGACAAAGAAGAGAATCCTTCCCTATACAGTGAAATGCACTAATCCCTCATGATGGGATTTGTAAATCTGCCAGGACAAAGCTATGTGTTCTAAAAATAGCTAAAGTCTTTGAGTGTTTATTTAAAAGATAACTATTCTCAATGGATTTTTGAGTCAGTTGTACTGAGGGATGGAAAGTTTTTAAATTGCTTTACAATGTTTTCCAGGGAAAAAATATTGCGATTCAAATCTCTCAGAGGTATTCCTTAATCAACTAGAATATTCTGGATCTCCCAGTTGTCTGCTACTCAGAGGCTGGCATTATGAAAAAAACTAGAATAAAATTGGTTCGTGAATCTGTTGCCTGGGAATTATCCTTTTCTTGGGTCAAAAAAGTTCCTGATCAATTACAAATAAATCTAGTCTCAGAAAGTTAAGCTCCTTTTCTTAAGCATGTGTTAAGAGATGTGTTTTTCACATACATTTAAAATATACTGATGCCCTCAAAATATAACTTGGATTTCAGCAACAAATTCTGATTTCCTTGGGTCAGAAATATGAGTCTGTATCAGTCATTTTCTGTTTTTTTTCTCTTTTTTTTTCAGATTTAATTGGGCTTCACTTTTTTGTAAGCAAAGATATATAGAAAGGGAAGGTTAAATGCGTTAGAATTACTCATGTTCTCTGGTGGTACATTATTGTAACAAGTGTATTCCTCCAAACTGCTTGGATGGGCACAATTTGAACATATGCTTTAACAGTCCTATAGACACTTGAGAATTACATACAGTTTATTTGCTGGTGAAATCATGGATGGTTACACACCACTTCCTCATTCCCTTACCTTCCAGATGGCTCTTCACACTTACCACACATGTTGCAGGAAACAGGTTCTTGTTTATCGTGGGTTTGCTATCAACCAAGAAACTGATATCTAAGACTGCTAAAAAACAAAGCGAGCGTATAAAGTCTTGTATATGAAAAAGTATGTTTTAGAGGTAGCTATGTCCTAGTATTAAATTTGAGTAAGTGAGACTGAAGCTTCTTAACAATGTATATTGTGTATCCTCTCAGTCAGTCCATGAGTCCTTACATGTACTCTGAAACTAGCAAGGGAAAAAGCCAGCAACTTCCTTCCTGTTCTACTTTATCAATAGTACATTTTAGCCTGGGAGAGGAAGAATACCATCAAAAGGAACAATTATATGTATGCATAGTGTGCGTTTGTGTATGTGTTATATCATAGGCTCTGGTTTCTTATATTAAACAACTCATTTATTAAACCCTGCTTATTGTAAGCTCTGTAATAATACATGTAGATATGATAATAACAATAATAGAGGAATGAAATTTTCCTTGGAGGTTTTGGTTAACTAAATATGTTCTCAGCTGTTCTTATGAAAAGCATAAAAATGTGTAAGCAATATAATAATCACAAATGCCATCACGATGGAAATTACATTTTTAAATTCTGAAAAATATAGTCTTTGCTACTAAATCACAGTTTTATCAACCATACTGAATTATTCGGTCATCCTCTACTTAATAAACACCACCTTAAAAATTGCTGGGTTCATCTCAGGAAGTATAATTTTGTTCTAGAGATTCTTCTCTGGTCAGAAAGAGAGAGAGAGGACAGAGAGAGAGGAGCAAATAATAAAGTGATTACTAATGTCCTTACTCTTTAAATAACAGCTCCTGGGAAGGTCAGCTCCTTTGGAGGTGTTGTCAGAGTTACCCGGGAAGAGTTTTCATAGAGATCTCTGAACTACAGGAACCTTGAAAATTAATTACATGAAACTTTATGAGTATCATTGAAGTTAAACATCAGCACAACCAGAATTATTTTTCTGGAGCTTTTGATTAGACATTTCTATACCAGTTTGTCTGTCATTTCTCTTTTGCAGCATAAGGTTTAACAGTCTAATCCCTGAATTGGCCAGAGCTGCTGCATACTCCTATGTCGGTTGTGTACCGCACAACCGTAGGGGGTGCCATTCCCACTGAATGTATGTGTGTGAGTAGTGCCCTCTGGATTTGTCATGTAGTTACCATGAAGCTGTCAGTCTAAGCATTGTTCTGTCTCTAGCCTTTTGTTCTCCATGAAGTTTTGAGTGTCTTTAACTATTATTACATTAATTATAATTATTGTCTAATGTAGTGATTTTCCCTACTAAGATTTACATTTAGGATAAATCTTCAGTCATTTCAAAAGGATTCATATGCAGTAGTGTGTCTTCTTGTGAAACTATCGTTATTTGTGTACTGAAGCACAGTAGAGAAGCCCAAGAATCCAGAGTCATACATCAGATGAGGAAAATGTCAATTGTAACTCAGCTAGATCTTAACTTTGATTGGTTTTGACCACCAAACGTAGTTGATTCAGTTTGTAACTTGACAACAGAAACTGTAGACATTTGGAAAATAATATCCAGTCCTTTTTTCAAATCTAATACATCCTTCTTGTGTAAGAAAATTTAATTAAATTCATTTAATCTTCTGAAAAATGCTCTAAATTCATTTAAGAGAGTTAAAAATAAATAAATCTTTTAAAAAGCCTAAGACTTGAGTGAGAGAAATGATTTGATGTTAGTCTGTTAGCTTCAAGAAAAAATGCCAAGTTCTTAACCTCGATAGAAGGTCCTCTGTGATGGGGTCTTTGCTTACCCCGGTCTCTTCCCATGTTATATTCTCCGTGCCCGCAGTTCTGTTTCTTAGAAATACCAGGCAGTTTTGGGATTCCATGCCTTCACACTGCTGTTCCTGCCAACTGTGATGTTCTTTCCCTCCTTAGTCACCCACCAGCCCCTCTTCATCACTCAGATCCAGCACTAGGGTTATCCATTGCCTTTCTAGTGAAGCCTTCCCTGCTCTTGTCCCTCTATACCCCTCACCCCGCAATTCTCATCAAAACCAAATTATCTCCTGTTTAGTGCCAGATCTGTATCTTATTCACAACTTTATTCCCGTGCTCACCATCCTGACTCACTAAATGTTAATGATGTGTCCCTATGTCTTTTTCTCATACAAAATCCAGCTCCTTCAGGGTGGGGACTGTGCCTTAGTACAGTGCTGAGTTTTAGATGAGGAAACAGGATTACAGAAGCTCTGCAAGTTGTTCAAGATGATGCGACTAACTAGTAAGCCATGAGGGTGGGTGAACACTTTGATCTGTGTGACTCCAAAACCTGTCCTTAATATCCAAAGTCATGATGTCCAATGTAACTGTACATGCCTGTGTACCAAAGCTTGTTCTTCATATTGGACATTGTGTCCAACGTCACCATTGGATGACACCATGTGTCATTTGGGAGGATGGGCATTTCTGCAGTTCTTGGCAGCTCCATTTTCTCATGGGGTTGAAATTTTGTCCTGTTCTTCCTACTTCAACCTCTGGGGAGTTTCATTTTTCCTGGTCTACTCTTTTTAAAAAATTAATTTTTGTGGGTACCTAGGTGTGTATATTTGTGGGGTACATAAGATGTTTTGGTACAGTCATGCAATGCATAATAATCATATCATGGAAAATTAGTTATCCATCCCCTCAAGGATCTATCCCTTGTGTTTTAAATAAACCAATTATACTCTTTTAGTTATTTTTAAATATACAATTAAAGTATTATTGACTATAGTCACTCTGTTGTGCTATCAAATACTTGTTCTTATTTATTCTAACTTTTTTTGTGCCCATTAACCATCGTCATCTCCCCTCACCCCCCACTACCCTTCCCAGCCTCTAGTAACCATCCTTCTACTCTCTATGTCCATGAGTTCAATTCTTTCCATTTTTAGCTCCCACAAATAACTTACAACATGTAAAGTTTGTTTTTCTGTGTCTAGCTTATTTAAATTAACATAATGACTTCCAGTTCCATCCATGTTGTTGCAAATGACAGGATCTCAATCTTTTTTTATGGCTGAATAGTACTCCATTGTCTATATGTACTATGACGTTTTCTTTATCCATTCATCTGCAGATGGACACTTAGGTTGCTTCCAAATCTTGGCTATTATGGATAGTGCTGCAATAAACCTGAGAGTGCAGGTAACTCTTAGATATACTGATTTCCTTTCTTTTGAATATATACCTAGAAGTGGGATTGCTGGATTGTATGGTAGCTCTATTTTTAGTTTTTTGAGGAAGCTCCAAATTTTTCTCCATAGTGGCCGTACTAATTTACATTCCCACCAACAGTATATGAGGGTTCCCTTTTCTCCATATCTTCACCAGCATTTTTTATTGCCTGTCTTTTGGATATAAGTTGTTTTACTGGGGTGAGATGATATCTCATTGTAGTTTTGGTTTGCATTTCTCTGATGATCAGTATTGTGGAATACCTTTTCATATGCCTGTTTGCCATTTGTCTTCTTTTGAGAAATGTCTATTCAGATCTTTTGCCCAGTTTTTAATCAGATTATTAGAGTTTTTCCTATAGAATTGTTTGAGATCTTTATGCATTCTGATTATTAATCCCTTGTCAGATAGGTAGTTTGCGAATATTTTCTTCCATTCTGTAGGTTGTCTCTTCACTTTGTGCGTTGTTGCCTTTGCTGTGCAGAAGCTTTTTAACTTGATGTGATTTCATTTGTCCAGTTTTGCTTTGGTTTCCTGTGCTTGTGGGGTATTACTCAAGACACATTTGCCCAGACACATGTTCTGGAGAGTTTTATCAATGTTTTCTTGTAGTAGTTTCATAGTTTGAGGTCGTATATTTAATTCATTTTGATTTGATTTTTGTAAATGGTGAGAGACAGGGGTCTAGTTTCATTCTTTTGCATACGGACATCCAGTTTTCCTAGCACCATTATTGAAGAGACTGTCTCTTCCCCATTGTAAGTTTGTGGCATCTTTGTCGAAAATGAGTTTACTGTAGGTGTGTAGATTTGTTTTTGGGTTCTCTATTCTGTTCCATTGGTCGATATGTCTGTTTTTATGCCAGCACCATCCTGTTTTGGTTATTACAGCTCTGTCTTACAATTTGAAGAACCTGGCCTACTCTTTTACTCAGTTTCATCTTTTCCTACCAGAGTATTTCATCTTTTCAGAATACAAGCAGGCTCCCATATGCACTGGACTGGTAATTTGCTTTTGGCTTTTTCTCTCAATAGAACCAATGTCCACCTTTATTTTTCTCTTCCTTCTGGTGGCCATCTTTTGACTATCAGGCAACTGGTGACTGTTCCCAGGGTTATTTGATATAATTGCACAGGTTTCTAGATCAGTGCTTCAGCTCCTTCAAGCCATTTCCCTCAATTCATACTGTGTACAGGCATCCATATACATAGGTACACAGATATCCTGAGTATACAGTATATACAATTTTTGGTGGCCCTATTCTACATTCTATTCTTCTAGTGCCTATGTTTAATTTTTTATTGTTACTATAGAAGAAGAAGCACACAAAATGTGCTCAAGATGTGATTGATGAATTGAATTACATGAATTTAAATCTATAAAAATATTAACAATTATCCCAGTGCTAGAAGACATTGGTCACTGTTGCCTTTGGTTACTCGTAAGAGGATTAAAAAAAGACACTTTAATTCCTTTTAGGTTTATTGTCTTTTTCCAGCATGGTTCAGATATTAACAATCAAAGTGACTGAACTTTAGATTTTTTATATGATCTTTTCTTAAAATCTGGGTAACTTTTATCTTTGAGTTTCTTCCTTCCTTTGTGAATCATCTCCATCTTCATCACTGCCAATCTTTAAATATTTACCAAGAACTCATCGTATATCTAGTGCCATAAATATATAAAAATGCTCTTAGAAAATGCTCTCCTCCCTGGTATTCACTTATGTTCCAAATTGGCAAACCCTTTGGTCTCAGTTACACTTTTGGAATAATCCTGTCATCTTGAGATCTCATTATTTCTATTCAATAAACTAGAGAATTATTGTAAAACAAATTGGGTATACCAGAAAGAAGTGGGACATTTTAGAGAAAATCAGAATATTCACCATAAAGCTGAAATCAAGCATATGACTGATTGGAACTGAATTTGTTCTAGTTTTAAAATATATTTTTAAAATGTAAAATACACTTAAACAACAACAAATAATCACTTATTGTTATAAAATATGTATTCTCTGTAGACAGTGTTCTAAGTGTTGTGTACTTATTAAATCAGTAAATTCTAATAGCAACTATGTGATATATGTACACAGTATTATGATATCCATTTTCTACAGGAGAAAACCGAGGAACAGAAAGGTTAGCTAATAGCTAATGATTGGCAGTGCCGTGATTGAAACCCAGGCCGTGTGGACCCAGAGTCCTTGTCCACAGTCTGACAAGACTGCCCCACCTGGTACATAGATGTTTAATATACAGTGAATGAAAAAGCTCAATAACAATGTTAAATCCACACTTCATAATAACAATTAAACTCCTAAACTTGTAAATATATAAAAGCAAAGAGATAGATGCTCATCTTCAGATGGGGAGGGAAGGGTTTGTTATTCATGTTACAATAGGCAAACTCTCCCTCAATTTTAAACACAGAGGGTTCTAGTGTGGTTGGCTGCAGATAACAAATCCACTTGCAACAGAGATCGGAACATTAGGAGGGGTTGACTGTTACGGACTTGATGGTGTCCCCTTCACAAATTTGTATGTTGAAATCCTAAACCCCCAGTACCTCAGGATGTGGCTGAATTTGGAGATAGGGCCTTTAAGGAGGTAACTAAATTAAAATGAGGTAATTGGTGGTGGTGGGGAGGGTGGTGGATAATACAATATGATAGGTGTCATTGTAAGAAGAAGAAATTTAGACTTAGACAGGTAGAGAAGGAAGACCATGTGAAGACATAGGGAAAAGATGGCCATCTATATAAGCCAAGCAGTGAGATCTCAGAAGAAACCAACCCTTCCAACACCTTGATATGGGACTTTTAGCTTCTAGAATTGTCAGAAATAAATTTCTGTTGCTTAAGCTACGGTGCAACCCTTGCTCTGTGACCTGTTAGGAACCAGGCCGTGCAGCAGTAAGCATTGCTGCCTGAGCCCCGCCTCCTGTCAGATCAGCAGTGGCATTAGATTCTCATAGGAATGGGAACCCAATTGTGAACTGTGCATGTGAGGAATCTAGGTTGTTTGCTCCTTGTGAGAATCTAATGCCTGATGATCTGAGGTGGAACAGTTTCATCCTGAAACCATGCACCCGCCTCCAGCCCCCTAGTCCATGGAAAAATTGTATTCCATGAAACCAATCCCTGGTGCCAAAAAGGTTGGGGACCCTGACTTAAGCCACCCTGTCTATGGTGCTTTGTCATGGCAGCCCTAGCAGACTAATACAGGGACCCAGGAGGAGAAAGCTAAAGTTTGAGTTTCCTAGTGCAAAACTCATCAGGAAACAAAACTCCACACTTTTCTTTTGATCTTTGGCAGAAAAATGTAATTTAATTAGGATACATTTTTATGTAAAGTGGGGTGCCCTTGGCCACATGACTTGTTCTTTATGTGGGCAGATGGGACAGTCTTCTTAACCAGCATGATTAGAATTTCACTAGCTTATCTCTCAACAAATACACACACTGTTACTCCGCTGGCTTCTGCCTTTCCCAGATATACCTGTCATAATATAATATAATTAAAATAATTATAATTCCCTCTGACCTTGAAATTACTAATTAGCATAATGGTCAGTCCTTTGGTAATTTTCTCCAGAAAACTCTTGTTAAAATGGGCCTGCATAAAATGTTGGGGGCAATGTACTAGTTATAAAAGGATGGGCTAATTTTTGGGTAAGTTGACTATTCCTTGCCAGAATTAAGAAGTTGGAAAATGAGGTTTCTTGGGGGTGGTTAGTCATGGTCCTGGGAAATTGGGACCTAGGCTGAGGACAGTAGGTATTCAGTGGCACTCAATTTATTTTTTCATTCAACACTTTGAAGTCTGACTTTGGCCGGGCCCTGTGCTAATTCCTGGGATACGTCTATGAACATGATACAAGCAGCTATTGCATTCAGAGTTTATGTTCTTATGGGAGATACAGATATTACAAAGTACAAGCCATAATTAGTTATTTAATTGTAATTGTGGCAAGTACTACCTCTGGAAAGAGGCTAGAGAGAATGAAAAATAATTTTATTTAATTCATTATCTTGCTGAAGGTTGGCACCTTTTAGCCTGTGCTGTCCAATGCAGAAAGCACTAGCCATAAGTGTGCTATTTTAAGTAATACAAAATAACTACAATGGAATAAAATTAGATATTCTATTCCTCAGGGGCATTCTTCACATTTCAAGTGCTCAGTAGCCACATGTGGCTAGTGACTACCGTGATGGACAGCAGAGATATAAAATGTTCCTGCATCGCTGAAAGTTTCACCAGAGAATGCTATCTGGGCTCTAGAGTGGTGCCAGAACAGTAAAGTCAAGAAAGAGAGCCCTTAACTTAATTCCTTAGAGAACAGAAGATATATATATCTACCAAAATAGTCCACTTTTGGCTGCAGGCCATAGTATAAATCTCGTTGTAGTCTGGCCTTCAAAATGAAGAATGGGCTTGGTTTTCAACCAAGGACAGATTTCCTTTCGTCTTAGTCTTATGAGTATTGGGGTTTTGCATTTTGTGAGTGCTCATTTTCATATGTATGAGCAAGTTGTTCATAGGAACTAGGGGATTCTTATATTTTTCCTTTTTATTTAAAATATCTGACTACATAAAATAAACAACGTGTGGTTTACAGATATGAGGAGTGTTGGAATCTGTTACTTTAAAATAGTATAGCAATGTTTGGGCTTTTCACAGCTGAAAGAATTAAAGTCGGCTTCAGTACCACCAATCCCCATTTTTTTTCAAGTACAAGAGAAAAAAGAAGAAAAGAATATGTGGGTGGAGAATACGGAAATCAGCTGTGATGGTTTAATACCCTTGAAGTTGACATTAGTAGAAGACTTTATTAAAACATGCAACCTGAAGCTGAGGATTATAAAATATAATATGTCATGGTGGGAGATATGCTTTGGCTGCCACACCTAAAGGTCACTCTTTGAAGGGAGCTGAGATGGCTGCCAGGATCCATCGATTTCTTTCTAGTACTAAAACATCCTCTGGCAGGTGTCAGCCTGGCTGTTTGAACAAAAAGATATGGGAAAAGTAAAGCATAAGCAAGAATGGGCCATGGGATTCTCCTTGTAGACTCAGCAGAATGCTCCAGTGTTTGTTCTGAACAGACATGTGTAAATTTTTGCTTTAGCAACACAGCAGACATATGCAGTATTCAAATATTATTCAACATATATTTTCTTTAGTGGAATATAGCTTCTCAAGTCTCTAGGATAACAAAGTTTTAAAATCCTGTCTAGGTGTATGTAATTCTTTTATTTGTTTCTAGTGGGGCTGCTCCCTCATGTAAAGTAGGACACTTTCCCTACAACAGATTTTGTTTTTCTTTGGTTAGTTTCCACCTATTCCCTCTGCTCCTACCATGGCCATCCCTCTGCAATTGTCCAAATATCCCATGTGTGTTCTTGCCTCTATGTCTCTGCATACACCATTTCTCTTCTGTGCTTACCCCCCATCTCCTCTGCAATCTAGAAGACTCAGCCTTGACATCTTTTTGAACAAGAATTGCATTTATGATGATAAATCTGTGCCTGTCCTACAAAAAAAAAGCCCTTGTCTCCTTCTGAGGTGATTTTGCTTAGTGGCTAATCTTTTCAGGTTTTTTTGTCTTTAGGTTTTGCAGAAAATCAGAAAAGATGGAAAAAGTGAGAGGTGACATGATTTGCTCCCTGGGCTGTGGGGACCACCCAGGGGCTGTGTGGAGGGAACCGCCCCTACTTTAGCGCTGAGCTCATAACCATGGGGATTCCAAATCTAGGTGCTCACATTCATTTTGCACCATTAGCAAGTTAAAAATGATAGAGCCAGGCCAAGCGTGTTGGCTCATTCCTGTAATCTCAGCACTTTGGGAGGTTGAAGTGGGCAGATCCCTTGAGCTCAGGAGTTCGAGTCCAGCCTAGGCAACCTGGTGAGACCCCATCTCTACAAAAAATAAAAAAATTTGCTGGGCATGGTGGCATGTGTCTGTAGTCTCAGCTTCTTGGGAGGCTGAGGGGACGGTCACTTGAGCCTGGGAGGGTGAGGCTGCAGTGAGCCATGATTGCACCTCTGCACTTCAGCCGGTGTGACAGAGTGAGACCCTGTCTCAAACAGCAACAACAACAACAACAACAAAAAGAGCCATTTCCTGAGCAGATTGGCAGGTGAGGGATGCTGGTTTTAGCTAGTATAGTGAATGAATGTGTGGGTGTGTGGGGGGGGGGGTGTGTGTTCTTAGTCCCTTTTATACTGACAGTTGAAAGACTGACCTTTGCCCTTCTCTCTCCCATGTTATTTCTGATGTTAGTAGGCAGTTTGCAGCACAGCAGGATGGGAGAGTTGCAAAGGGAGGTGTCTGTGGTGAACCTTTTCAATGGCCCTTCCATCCACATACCCTCTTCACTGTGAATAACCATAAATGCATAATGATAACATTTTCCACATGCTAAATCATGCTAATGACCCCTACCAAGTAGAGGAAAGAACGTTGTCGTATAATACCAACAAATTATTTAAACCTGAGAGCTTTACATCATATTAGACTAAGTTGTGTATATTAAAATTTCCCAAAAGGATAAAGATACTGTCTTTTACATATGAGGTATGACTATTGTAACCTGTGTTTTCAATTATATGAAGTAAACTTTATTGGACATACTTTTATATTACCATTTTTTTCTCCTTTCACCAAATTATGAAAGCACATAGCTAGATATGCTTTCTCCCTTTGAAGAGGCATGACAGTTTCGGGTTTTACTAAGAAAGATAGTTTCCATCTGAAACTGTGTGTACATAGTGTTTACTTCTAATTTAAATGCCTATTTACACAGGCTGGGGATACACCAATGTTTTTTGATGATGTTGTAAGTTTTCAAAATCTATTTGAGGTCATTTTTGTATGCTTAGAATGACTTAGGTGCAAGTCTACATGGAAGCAGAGGAATAAACCACATGGTTTTAGAAGCCATTTCTGATCACTGGAGCACAAGCTTTTTGTGGACAGCAGGCACTCCCTCCGTAAGTCCAAAGCAGGGGAGCCACCTGCTGGCCTGTGTGAAAAATCTTCATTTTCTGGAGGTAGTCATCTCTGCTTTTTTAAAGTTTAGGTAGATTTACTTACATATTGAAATTTATGTACTTTGTGTTTTGCTGAGTAAATTTCTCACTTCACACAAATAAAGGGGCTCTAAAATAAGGAGAAAAAAATTAGGATGCTATGAAACACAAATTTGAACACAATGATCAATCCTAGAAGTAGAGGCCTTTAGTCATTCCATTTCATATTTTGAATTTTTCCTTTTACTCGTAGTTCAGCCTAACTGCATTTATATTATAAACCAAAAATAAAATTCTAAGCCCCTTAACAGACTGAATGGACCTCTCCTCTGGGGACAAGGGGATTCCAAAAAAATCCAAAAAGCTAGTTCAGACCATGATGGGAACCTGATGGTGTAATCACCCAATGGGTTCACCTTTCACGCTACCTAGAAAGAGCTGATTTATCAAGACAGGGGAATTGCAATAGAGAAAGAATAATTCGCACAGAACCAGCTGTGCAGGAGTCTGGAGTTTTATTATTACTCCAATCTGTCTCCCCAGGATCAGAGTTTTGAAAGACAATTTGTGGGAGGGGAGGGGCAGTGAGTCAGGGAGTACTGACTGGCTGGGTCGGAGATGAAATCATGGAGAGTAAATCATGGGGCGTTACTGTCTTGCGCTTAGTCAGTTCCTGGGTGGGCATCGTAGGATCAGATGGGCCAGTTTTTTGATCTGGTGATGCCAGTTGATCCATCAAGTTTAGGGTCTGCAAAACATCTCAAGTACTGATCTTAGGAGCAGTTTAGGGAGGGTCAGAATCTTGTAGCCTCCAGCTGCATGACTCCTAAATCATAATTTCTAATCTTATAGCTAATGTTAGTAGTCAAGAAGGGGATTTATTTTGGGAAAGGGCTGTTATTGTCCTCGTTTTAAACCATAAACTATAAACTAAGTTCTTCCCAAAGTTAGTTAAGCCTATGCCCAGGAATGAACAGCTTGGCGGTTAAAGGCAAGATGGAGTCATTTAGGTTGGATCTCTGTCACTGTCTCAGTCATAATTTTGCAAAGGCGGTTTCAATGGTAAAAGGGGATTGGACATGCTGCATTATACTCTCCTCCCTTGGGAATTCAGGTGAACCGATCAGCCTTAAAATTAAAACAGAGATCTTAAGACAAAGTAGACTCTTTGTAGCAATAAGATACCAAATTCCAACCTGACTCCAGTATAGCATCACATGACAGATAGCAGGCCCTGAAAGAAATCAAGTATTTTACCCCAAAATAAATTTCTTTGACTTACTTTACAATGGCCCTGCAAAGCTGTCTCCTGTGGGGAAAATTTACATTCTTTAGAGAAGCCCCTTCCCTTTCCAGGTCTTTTTCTGATCCTAAAGAGTTTAGCTGAGATTCTGGTACCTTTTAAAGGTATGAATAGGAAGCATTCTATTGCCTCTAAGGATGGCCACCTATAAGACTTCATGTACATAGTAAGAACGTTGGTCTTCAACACCCCTTATCTTTGCCCAGACACTCCTTTCTATTGATTCCAGATTTTTAGATAATAACTTAACTCCTTCAACCAATTGCCAATCAGAAAATCTTTGAATCCACCTATGACCTGTAAGTCTCCGGCTTCGAGCTGTCTTGCCTTTCCCTACCAAACCAGTGGATGCTTCACATGTACTGATTGATGTCTTATGTCCCCCTAAAATGTAAAATAACAAGCTGTAACCCAACGTCCTTAGCCACATGTTCTCAGGACCTCCTGAGACTGTGTCACAGGTCATGGTCTTCACATTTGGCTCAGAATAACTCTTTTCAAATATTTTACAGTGTTTGGCTGGCTTTTTTCATCAACAATATGTATATAAAAGGGCTTTTCTAAAGGACTTTCACCCCTCCTCCTGCTCATCTCCTTCCTCTTTCTTTCCCCTGGCCTACATAGTCAAACTTCTTATCAGGGTTGTTTATACTTGCTGAATCCACTTCCTTACCTCCCACTCACTTCTTAGCCAACTTTAATCTTTCTTCTTCCCCTGACACTCCATTAAATATCATTCTCGCCAAGGTCACCAATAACCTCCTTGTCACAAAATCTCATGGACACTTTTTCAGTTTTTATCTTTTTTGACTAGTTGGGAACATTCTACATGGCTAATCACTCCCTACTTTTTTTTTTTTTTTTTTTTTTTTTTTTTTTTTTTTTTTTTTTTTTTGTGAGACAGGGTCTTGCTCTGTCGCCCAGACTGGAATGTGGTGGCATGATCATGGCTCACTGCAGCCTCGACCTCCTGGTCTCAAGCAATCCTCCTGCTTCAGTCTCCCAAGTAACTGGGACTACACGCACATGTCACCACACCCTGCTAATTTTATTTTTTGTAGAGGTAGAATATTGTGATGTTTCCCAGGCTGACTCCCCACTTCTTGCAACACTGCTTCCCTTGATTTCTGGGACACCATCCCCTTCTCTCTCCTTCCTACATCTCTAGCTCTTTCTTCCCAGAATCCTTTGCAGGTTCCCCTTCCTCCGCTATTCTGTTAAATGCTGGTATTTCTTAGGGTTCTAGCTTAGAATATCTTCTCACTCCACCTTCTGTCCCTGGGGGACACTGTTCATGCAAAGGGTTTTGATTATCTTCACCATGCTGTCAAATCTCAAGTGTGTATTTTTGGCCCAGGTGTCACTCTTTATCTCTAGATGTTCCCTGCTCATCCTCCCACAAAGTTTATACACCAAATTACCTCCCAGGCATTGTACCTGGGAGGTCACTCAGCCACAGCAATGTCGGCATTTCTCAAACTGTGCTTCTTTATCCATATGTCCTGCTTACCCTCAGTGACACCTCTGGAATTCCTACTTGAATGAATAAATGACAACTCAGAGTTATCTAAGCCTAAATCCTGGGGGTTATCCTTGATCCTTTCCCTAACCCTCCACCTCTAATTGGTTAGCAAGCACTGTTGGGTCAACCTCCTAAATACCTCCCTAGGAAACCTCCATTCCCATAGCTGTCACCTTAGGTTATCTTCATTTATCACCTGAGTTAGTGAAAAGTCATTTCTCCTCTTTCCTTGTCCCACCCCATAGCCCAGCAGCTGGAGTGATCTTTTTGAATGTAAAGCTGGTCATGACCATTCTTCCTTCTTAAAGCCCTTCCACGGCTTCCCACAGCTCCTCTTAACTTCTCTTCTGAAGCTCTTTGTGGCCTGCCTTCTCAGCTCCCCTCCTTCCTCTCCAGCTTCGTCTCTCATTGCCTTCCTCTTCCATGCACTACTTCAGCCACACGGAACTTTCTCCATTTCTCAGTGGCACCAGGGATGCTTTCGTGCTGCGTGGTCACATGGACTGTCCCTTCTTCCTTGAAAGTGTGTAACCCTGCTTGTATCCCTGCTCCCTGGGAGCCCCCATCCTGTTGTTTTCACACTGCTGGGGCACTGTTACCTGTGCTACCTGTGTTTGCTCAGGTACGGAGTCTTCAGGATGCCTTCACGGATACCTCCCCTTCTCCTGCTTCCCATCTTCGACAGAGTTAGGTATCCCTGCATGGATTCCCACAGAACCCTGCTATTCCACTGTCATAGCACTTTAATTGCTTTTTTACCTTTCACTAGACAGTCTGTATTATTTTAAGCAATTAGGTGATGAATTTTAACATAGCAATTTTAACCTGATCCCTAATTAATAAACAATAGACTTTTAGCATATGAGGTCAAATCAAAGAACATCTCATTAAGTCCCCATGTTTTGGAGAAAAGGAAACTGCTGCCCACAGGAGTTAGGGACATTTCCAAAGTCACAAAGTCAATTCGTAACTTATTAATCATTCTTCCCACTGCAGACGTCAGCCATAACCCCAATTCTTTCTATCCTTTTGACTGATGCTGGTTTTCTCTACAAGAAGCTTGAAAGCCTTAGCCGGGACATGGTTTAAACTCTATTTTATCTTGGTTATCAAGCAATCAAATGGTGTGGTTAAAATTGTAGCAGGCCTGTCATTTCTCATTTAAAATAAAACAGGACTCATTCAGGCTTCTTGAAGTGAGACTGCATGTGACAATGCAGGGAACACATCTCCTAGGAAGAAGAGGAGCCACAGAATGGACAGCTCATGGAATCTCAGGCTAGAAGATCCTTCACATTTGAAGCAGGCTTTAGTGGACTGTGTTATCTTTTCCTTTTACATTTCCCCTTTCCTTGCCTTCAGAGCAAGAATTGTAGATTTTCACTTTAGTGCTGTGTCCTTACAGGGGCTCAGCTCTGCTGCTCTTTCTTTCCTCTCTGTATTTTCTAGCACTTCATTCTGTTCACAACTAAGACTCTTAGAATTTTTCAGTTTCAATCTCAGAAAGAGTTAATCCAATTGCTTTATCTAATTACTGTCATTACTGCCTGACATCAGGACATCTCATGGGTCACTGGTCAGCTACTGATAGGCTGTACTTGGCCCATGTGTGAATCCTTGGTCCAACCAGTTTTGCCTGGGGAAGTTGATTCCAACATTGCAGAGCAGGGCCATTCCAACTCAGGGTCAGCCTGGGGCTATTTTCTTTAGCAGAGGTCTGTGGATGTGGACAGCGTTGCATAAGCGCTGTCAAATAAACCTCTGGATTCCCTACATGGTGATAATTTAAAGTTTCTTTAAAAATGTGTTTTTTTGGAGTGTTCACAATTCAAAGTTCTAAGAAATCTCAACTACTGACATATTAAGGAATTGAATATGAATGTTCTCTCCCACTAGATGCTGATAGTTTGACTTTCACAGTAAGATATTTTGGGAAGAAATCTGGATAGGAAGGATTAGGGAGGCCTTATCATGACACTCACAAAGTTGAATGAGTTTGGTGAATGTATGGTGAATTTTTTCCAGGCATATATACTTATAAAGTTGATTTAAAAATAAGAATGTAAGAGTGATGGTATTTGACATTTAGGAGAAATGTTTTGACAAGTGTATGTGATGATTTAATGGTGCATATTCCATAAAGTCGACAGGAGTGAAGCTGTGGAAATGTTTGTCTTTTGAGTGAGTGGTATTTACTGCTGTGAATTTGCTGTTCCGTTTGCCAGTACACTCTCCCTCACTCAAGTTTTTACTCTAACTTCACATAACTGAGTTGCTATTTTCAAAGGTGCTAGTAATGTGTGATTGGATTCTGGATTTTTTAAAAAAGTAATAAGATGTTTTGGGACAACTGGGCAAATTTAATATGTACTGTATATCAGATGCAATTACTGAATGAATGTTAATTTCTTTGGGGTTAATAAGAGTATTGTAGTTATGTAAAATGTCCTCATTTTCATGATCTGCACACTGAGGTATTTAGGGTGAAGTATGCATTGTTAGACAGATAGGGATAGATAAGTTGATCAAGCCAATGCGACACAATCTGAAAAACTGGGAAATATGGATGCTACTCATTCAATTTTTTTGTAGGGTTGAAAAATCTTTGAATAATATAAAAAGTTAGAGGAAAAAGCGTAACTAGTAGTCTGGTGGTGTAGATGGCTTGAGTCTGAGATCTGAAATTGTAGCCAGTCTCAGATTAGAGAAAATAGGTCTTGACTTTCCTTGCAGTAACATTAATCTGGTGTTTAAATGAATGCTTTGCTGAATCTGGGGCACCGAGAGTGAATATCTCATTAATGACCAAATCTACAAACCAGTCATTGTGGAGGAAGCTGAGTTGGCCACATCCTTGATTTAACTAACAACTAGCATGTTTTATTTGATAGCTGCCTTAGCCTCATTCATTAAAACCTGACTCATTGGGTGGAGGGTGGAATAAATTGCCCCTTTAGAAATATCTTGCTAATAACTACTTGACCACTTCAGCTAACACTGAACCTGGAACTCATGTCAGCATAGAACGGTGGCTACAAGGCTACTGGATGGGCCAGCCATACACATGCCATGATTCATTCTCAAAGAGGACGATTTCAGCCTCTTAAAAAGCATTATGATTTTGCAGAGAATAAAGAATAAATGTCCTTGGTAAAAGGACATATCTAGACCAGATGTAATACAACTGTCATTGGGCTATAGGGAATGCCATGCACGTAGAAGGCAGGGTGAATTGTGCCCCTGGAGTTGTGTAACAAGGGACAGATGCCATGAAAAACCATTTACTTGCTAAACTCCAGCACTGTGGAGGTGATGAAGCAGTTGAAGCCGTTTTTGTGATCAGTTCACTCTATGGTATACTGTTGTTATTGTGTCTGCACTTTTGTTCTGGCATGTTTGCAGAATTACTTTTTGGACGGATCAAGTAACCAATAATTTGAGCAACAATTTAACAGTAACTTTT
Organism: Mandrillus leucophaeus; assembly: GCF_000951045.1. NCBI lineage: Eukaryota > Metazoa > Chordata > Mammalia > Primates > Cercopithecidae > Mandrillus > Mandrillus leucophaeus. The sequence continues at coordinate 5,494,436 of NW_012101432.1, read as the reverse complement.
TAGAGCGAAACCTTACCAACCAAATACCAGAATATATTTAAAAAATATTCTACTAATATTCGTAACTATCTTGATAGCCTTTGCTGTGGGGTTTGGGCCATCCTCTGTGTTTCAAGCTGTTATAAATGATATTTTTTGAAATGGGAATAGCATAAATTGGTCAGGTAGAGAGTTCTATAGAAGCTCCTTCTGTATTCGGCTTATAACACTCATGGCAGTAGTATGAATTCAGATCTCAGGGTCATTTATTATCCATGGAAAGTTAATTTGAGATATTGGAACTTTTAAACAGTGTTTGTTTATTGTGCTAATGACGATCTATTACTAAATCTCATTTGAAATGCAATTAATTACCTTCATCACCTTGCTAAAGATTGACATCTTCTGTCCTATCCTGTTAGTTCTGTTGACATAGAGGGAGATGGTCACAATGATGGGAAGGAAAGAGCAGAGAGCAGGGGAATCAGCAAGCAGTGACTGCTATTATTTTATTGAATGGTTCTTTTATCAAAATGACTGCAAGAAAATTCTTAGAATACCAGTATCATCACACAAACCTAAATTCATAAGACTTCCTGCAGTTGAATCATATTTTTAAAGTTTAGCTTGGGGTTTTCTATTATTCAGCTCACTGGTGTTGAAGCAATTTTGTTGACATTTCTGTAAGTGGATTAGGCTTGCAGTCATTTGCCCAAAGCAGACAGATGGCTTCTTAAACAGAGCACCCCCGTAGGAACCTATCTTATGGTATCTTCAGAAATAAAACAGGTCTGTCACAAAAGATAATGTTTGGCATTAATTTCTTTTGGTGACAAATGATTTCAGTTCATTTTTACTTTCTCCGCTGGCTTAAATGAAACAGCTGTTTTACATTTTTTATTCCAATAGGAGCAACGCTTTTGTGTTTGACGCTGAACAATGTTGTAGTCTCTAAATTATGAATAAGAAAATAAGCTTTTGAGAGGGGAGGATGATGCCTTTTGGGTTTCCCCAAGGAAAGTTGCCACATTAATGCAATTGTCATTTATTGGACTAATGAGTAATGCAATCCTGGCTTTTATTCCGTCGCATTTTATTCTCTCCACTTTGTCAACTTGTCTTTTTAAGTTTCAAGGTGTTTTTGTTTCCTCACATTTTTACGAGGCAAAGGACAGTGGACTTATCTACAACACTGTTATTTCTGTTTATATAATAGAATATTAATTGCTAACCATCATTAGAGTTTTCCACGTGTGGCAGGCATTGTTCTAAAGAATTTAGATGTATTATCTCTCTTAATCTCACAAAAAATCTATGAGGTGAGTACAATGATTATATCCAGTTTATGGATGAGGAAACTGAGGCACCCAGTAATCTTGCCCAAGGTCAAAAAGCTAGTAAGTCTTGGAGCCAGGATTTGAGCCCAGCTACAAGAGTGGAGCTCATGCTGTAAATTCACTTATAAGAATGGTGATATGGTTACGATTCAAAGTCTCTAGTCTAGATTGTTATTCTGCAAGAGAAATGAGGAATCCTTAGAATCAGATTTATTTCTTCATCACCCCTGGGGTTCCACTCCTCAGCTTGTGTGTTCTGCCATCTTGGGCAGCCAGCTTATGTGGAAGGCTTGTGGGGGCTCATGGGTGCTGCAAGGAGAAATCGGTACAGGGGCCCTGAGAATGGACTGATGAGGCCTCACATTAGTAGCATCTTTCAAAATCTTCAGCGGATGCCTGTCATGAGTATGATTCTTTAATAATGTTCTTTTTGACTCTGATCCGTCAGGGCTTATGATGATACCTTTGAAGTGAAAACTAGTCATTTTTTCCAGCACTTCTCCCACTCGTGAATCCTCTATCATTGCTTTTGTATTTCAGTTTTCTGAAAATCTGACTCAGATTAAAATTACTAAATGCCTTCAAACCCTGTACCCACACTGAAGACAAAAGCTAGAAATCAAAATATCAGCGCAAGGATAGTATTTATGTCTGGGACATTCATGAAGTTCTATCAAGAAATTCTTTTGTAAACCAAAGAAGTCTTAAGCTAATTTTTCTCTTCTGCGTTTCTAAGATCTATTTGATGACATGTGCACCATATCATGTAATGTACCTAAATTAAACAAAACACACACACACAAAATAAACAATATAGTGATTAAGAAAAACAACTCTTGGCCCAGGAAGCCGGCATTATTAGTTATTTGCTTCACACTTATTTCTTGTGTGAACCTGGGCAATGTTTTTTTTTAGCTTTCTTGGGTCCATTTACTCACCTGTAAAGTTATAAAAGCAGTCCTTTGAATAGCTCAGAAATTTGAAATAGTTACTAAGAACTGTTAGTTAACAGAACTCAATGATACTGTCACTAAAAGACACTTCATTGTTTTCCACTTTCAGTGTTTCTTTCAGTATAAATGTCAAGGAAACAAAATAAATCCTAAATAGAGAAAACATAAGGAAAAATGGAATGTGTTAGGCAATTTGGTGCTGTGCCATAAAGGCGGTAACCTTCCAGAACACTCTCCCATACCGTGTATATCTGTATCTGTAAGACTGGAGGAGGATTCTTGCCTCTCCTCCCGGCAAGTATCAAAAACCTCCTTGTACTGCTTTCACTGATCATAAGATGCCAAGAAATAAATGAAGATGCCTGCTTATCTTGCAAATCATAGCTCTCTTGTTACATTCTGTGGGAAGGCTTGTCTAATCTCCTAGTCCTCACAGCAATACATGCTTTTCCCTCAAGTACTTAGCATAATTTAAGGTTACATATAACTTGATTTTTGTGGTTATTTTATATATACCTGTATCCCACACTAAACTTAGGTTCTATAGGGTCAGGGATGATGTCTGTGCTCACTTTTGTACTCCCCAGAGTCCAGCCTGGTGATTCTCAATGAATTACCAGTACTGCCCCCTAGGGTGTGTTCTGGAAAATTGTGGAGGTGATTGGGAGGATTCTCCTGCCATTTATTGGAAACAGACAGGAATATTTGATGTCATGCTCTGGGCAGGACAGTACAACATAATGAAAAATTGTCCTGCAAGATTTCCAATAATTCCTGCCTGAGTAAACCCTCTATATTAGCCCATTGTTATACTGCTATAAAGAACTACCTGAGACTGGGTAATTTATAAAGAAAAGAGGTTTTATTGACTCAGTCCTCCACGCTGCACAGGAGGCGTGCCTGGGGAGGCCTCAGTGAACTTAGGGTCATGGCATAAGGCAAAGGGGAAGCAAGCACACTTCACGTGGTGGCAGGAAAGAGCAACAGCTAAGGGGAAGTGCTACACACTTTCAAACAACCAGATCTCCTGAGAACTCACTATCACAAGAACAACAAGGGGGAAATCTGCCCCCATGATCCATTCACTTCCCACCAAATCCCCTCCCGCAACACTAGGGTTTACAATTCAACATGAGATTTGGGTGGGGACACAGAACCAAACCGTATCACCCGCTAAAATACAAATCAGAATACTTTAGTGTATGATATTAATTAATTAATTATTATTATTTTTTACAAGAAGTTGTTTGAAGGCCAGTACTTGTGTAAAAGGTAGTTATTGAGAGGTATGTCTAAATGAAATAAAGACATTGTTTCCAAACTATTGAATAATTTACTCACCTTGGGTATTTTGTCCACTTGATCGTATAATTGCTACACAGTAATATTGGAACAAAGTGGAAAGAGAGATAATGGTTTTAACTTGATGCTTTATTTTTTATTATTGATAATCCATGGTAGGCATCCGCCTGAGTCCCACAAGGTATCAGCTGATATTATCAATCACAAGAAAAATGGTCTTTGAAGTACTTTTAAAGATTTGGCAGTTTTGCTGGGCATGGTGGCTCACGCCTGTAATCCCAGCACTTT
>NW_012101432.1:5485977-5490392 GCF_000951045.1 Mandrillus leucophaeus | reverse complement strand
AGCAAAACTCAGTCTCAAAAAAAAAAAAAAAAAAAAAAAAAGGTTCAGTAGTTTTGATGTGGTGTATGGACATTATTTACTTCCTCATTTATGGGATTATCAGCTTTTTCTTTCCACAGTGAAGGTTTGTATTTGTCTTGGCATGTTATGCCTACCTTAACTGAGGTTGTTTCTTTCCTACTTTTATTCTATGCAAATACATCCATTCTATTGCCATTATTTGTTTTCATACTAGTGTCTATCTGTACATTTGCATTGTCATTTTTCTATAAATATGTATTTTTTTGTGTGGAATGGCATCTGATCTTATTTCTCTTTCATATCTAATTGCATTCATATTAAGTAGAGGCATCTGCCTACTTCAGGTTTCTGGTGTGCCTGCCTGACCATTCACATATGGTAATACATGTTATTTTATTTTAAATGACCATTCCCTTTTTCTCCTTTATATTATAGCTAGGGTATTATATCTACTTTATTTTAATAAGAAATAAATAGGTTATATTATCTATGAATTTAAGTTTAGGGTAATAAAGGAAACCTTACAAAATATTTGTTTCAAAGGGTTGGTTTTGATAAGTTGAGAACCACAGGCCAAAGTCTGGTATACAGTAAGTGTTTAACAAATATTTGTTTGCTGGATAAGTGAATGAAATGAAAACTAAGGTGCAAGTCCTCATTAATAGCTAAGAGAGACCACCATTGTTCCCAGAGTACAGGGAAGAGATGGGTGTATCTCAGTTCACATATACTTAGCTTTGAACAAGGTATAACAGGGGCAATAAATGGGAATTTGAAACATTAAATTTAGTACTTTTTTTTTTTTCCAAGATGGAGTCATGCTCTGTCACCCAGGCTGGAGTGCAGTGGCGTGATCTTGGCTCAATGCAACCTCCGCCTCCCGGGTTCAAGCAATTCTCCTGCCTCAGCCTCTTGAGTAGCTGGGATTACAGGCGCCCGCCAACACACCCAGCTAATTTTTGTACTTTTAATAGAGACGGAGTTTCACCATGTTGGCTGCGCCTGGCCCATACTTCTTTTTTAAGCTCTGGTCACCAAGTGCATCTCAATGCAGTGGGTTTTATTGAGTGATACAGATGTCTTCCTCCAGTAACAGGACCTGTTGTCAGCATTGTTGCCACTGGATTATTAATAGGTTTTTATTATATTATTATTAGTGAGTAGTGTTTAAATAATGTTGAAAGACTTCACTTATATGTAGAATTCTATATATACAAGGACATAAAAATTGTCTCCTTATATTAAAACTATTTTTAAAAACATGGCTAATACAAGGGTTTTTTGCTTAAAATGCAGTCATTACTATTTTGAAGTAACTGGAGTCCTTCATTTCTTCAACATTCAAGTTAGTTGACATTTCTTGATAAATAAAGCTATTGTAACAAAGAAAGCTTGATAAGAAAGCTATTGTAACAATGCAGGTGTTATTTGAGAAGGAAATGTGGGAAAAGAAGATCTTTCAAATTTAACTTTCAAATTTAATTTTCATTATGTTGAATTTTAACAGGGTATGATTTCAAAAATTTTTGAGCCTTTCATATGGCTTATTAAACATGTCATCTGCTACATTTAACAATTTTCTGGGGACTCTTTGGCATTAAATTATTCTTAACATTTCTTTAAAGTGTCTTCTATACTTTATAAATTATTTTTTCTTGAGAATTAGATTCTCAGGAACTAAAAAGATGTATTTATATTCGGTTTCCATAGTTTTCAGAGGTATTCAAATTAATCAGAGTTCATGACCAATCCTAAAATACATGTTTTACATAACCAATTAAAAAATGAACTTTATATACAGTTACAAAATCCAGTGTCTCAGGTGAGCATGTCCAGTGTCTCAGGTGAGCATGTCCAGTGTAATTCTCTTCACGTTCCCATACAGATTATTTTTATTGCATTATATAATAAAGATTTGAAAAGCAGAGTTTCACTTGTTTTGGGTTTAGAGTTTCAGAAGAATAACAGATAAAGCTTCATTCAGCCAAGACTGTTAAAACAGAACTACTCTACGACTATCCATCCATATTTCTTGAGTATTCATGGAGTAAAAATTTAACTTTTTCAATAGCAAGTAGAAGGCAGTTGAAATATTTGGTTGCTGAGGTGCTGCAAAACAATAAATCTGAACATTGATGACTTAGTGCAGTGGACACTTCTATTTTTGTGCAAAATTAAGGTATTTTATATGCAATTTCCTAATAGCTACACCTTTGTGCCTTTTAACTCTTGTTAACATCTTGTATATATTTCCTTCACAGATAGGCTTTCATTCTAAAGAGCAAGAATTCCAGGCCATCTTTAATAACTTCACCCAGTATTCCAAACAGTGTAACATACCAAGAGTGTAACATCAAAAAAAAAAAAAAAAGAAAAGTCTGACATGACATCAAAACATTTTTGATCTATTGTTTTAATTTCTCAAATGGAGGACATTGTAGCAGTTGTTTTTACCTCTTCAGAGCAAAGGAGTAAACTTCTTAAATGATAGAGTCGCAAAGGATGGTTTTTGAGTTAGTAAGATGGCAGTTGTGCATAGCCCTCCACAGTATGGTCCACCAGTGTGGTCCACCAGTGGACCAAATAAAGAACTAACATCATCCCACTATGATGTCCGTGACTGGTTTCTACTGCAGCACTGTCCAAGGGTGATTCCACTGTGGGTATGGATTCTCTCATGGATAAAAGAATATCAGAAAACTCAGTCTGCTGATGAGTGTGGGCTGAGAAATACCCACACGAGTTGACCTGTGGACAGAGCTGCATTTGTTTATGTGTGTAGTTTTGTATATGTGAGGGTTTTACTATTCCCAGAGTCCCAATTAGCTGCTTTAAATATTTGTGTTGTGCTCTGAAACAACCCACTCATTTCCTTTACACGTGATGAGAACACTAGTTATGATGTTCTCCTGCTCTTTTGTGTACTAATATCACAAGGGACAGTGCGGTTCATGGGAAAAGTGGTTGTGAAGGAGCCAGGGATGTTTTTTGTGAATAATTCTGCCAGATTTGTAGCCAAAACCATTTTCAGTGGTGGTGGGAGGAGGACTGCATTTCTTGGTAAAAATGGAAGTCACAGAAATCCTAAACAGCTTTTGATGGATTATAAGATATATAACTAAAAGATAATTTACGTGTAGAATTCTACCTTATTTTATGGTTAGGATATAATGAGATGTGTGTGAATTGGTTTATGTTTAGTATATTAAGTGTTCAATAAATGTTAGCTGCTGTTTAGTGTTGTGACAATATTTCTTGTCAGTAGTAAATTTATTAGTAGTAATCAAAATTGTGGAGATACATCACCACAGCAGTGCATGGCAGCTCAATTTGCAATCTAAATTGCATCAGTTATTTCCTGATTTCTAGATAATGTATTTTAATTATAAGTTAATGCAGCTGGAAAGATTTAATAAGGAATGCTTAATGTTTGGTTTTTAAATATTCACTAATCATCACTCATTTTAAATTCAGAATTTCTATAATGATCTCTGTGGCTTTGCATGAGTCCATGTCACTTTCTAAATGTATTGGACCTGCCAATGGAGCCTTACATCCAGAAGCCAAATCACTGTGGAGGCTAAATGGTGGACATTGCTCTTGGGAGTTCTGTTAGTCTTGTTGTCCCATCAGCATCAATCTACCTGAGCTGCTCTCTATTACCCTTACTTTCTTTTGAGTTAAAGCATCCTTCTCTTTTTTTTTTTTCCTGAAGGATCTGCAGTACCAGAGGATACTTCAAATCCCCATGAGATTGCTAGTATAGAAATGCCGGCAGCAGCTTCACATTTTTTTTCAAGTTGAGTGTTCAGTGATCAACTCATACATTAATTCTGCATTTCATGTCATAACAACCCTAAACTTATTTTAGTATACAAGAAGTGTTTCCATTTCTATATCGCCAAAGAAAATGAATTCTCCCGGGGTTCCTCTTCTTCCCCTAAGACCTCTGTTTAGGGAGAATAAGATTAAAACACTTTCTTAAGAGTGACTTGTTAGATTATTTTTTAAATATATACTACAGACAAATACCTTTACATGGCTTGGCTGACCTGAATATCGTGGGGCGTGTCGGGGGATGGTTTGGGGATGAAACTGGATCAACCTCGGATCACCAGGCATTAGATTCTCATAAGGAACACACAACCTAGATCCCTTGCAGGTGCAGTTCACAATAGGGTTCACACTCCTATGAGAATCTGATGTCTCCGCTGATGTGACAGGAGGTGGAGCTCAGGCAGAAATGCTCACTCACCCACCGCTCACCTCCTGCTGTGCAGCCTGTTTCCTCACAGGTCACAGGGGCTGGTATCAGTCCATGCCCAGGGCTGGGGATACCTGCCGTACCTAATACATTTTGGAGGAAATGATATACAGGACAAAGATGTTTAGAG
>NW_012101432.1:5472908-5485927 GCF_000951045.1 Mandrillus leucophaeus | reverse complement strand
TTTTGTGAATAATTCTGCCAGATTTGTAGCCAAAACCATTTTCAGTGGTGGTGGGAGGAGGACTGCATTTCTTGGTAAAAATGGAAGTCACAGAAATCCTAAACAGCTTTTGATGGATTATAAGATATATAACTAAAAGATAATTTACGTGTAGAATTCTACCTTATTTTATGGTTAGGATATAATGAGATGTGTGTGAATTGGTTTATGTTTAGTATATTAAGTGTTCAATAAATGTTAGCTGCTGTTTAGTGTTGTGACAATATTTCTTGTCAGTAGTAAATTTATTAGTAGTAATCAAAATTGTGGAGATACATCACCACAGCAGTGCATGGCAGCTCAATTTGCAATCTAAATTGCATCAGTTATTTCCTGATTTCTAGATAATGTATTTTAATTATAAGTTAATGCAGCTGGAAAGATTTAATAAGGAATGCTTAATGTTTGTTTTTTAAATATTCACTAATCATCACTCATTTTAAATTCAGAATTTCTATAATGATCTCTGTGGCTTTGCATGAGTCCATGTCACTTTCTAAATGTATTGGACCTGCCAATGGAGCCTTACATCCAGAAGCCAAATCACTGTGGAGGCTAAATGGTGGACATTGCTCTTGGGAGTTCTGTTAGTCTTGTTGTCCCATCAGCATCAATCTACCTGAGCTGCTCTCTATTACCCTTACTTTCTTTTGAGTTAAAGCATCCTTCTCTTTTTTTTTTTTCCTGAAGGATCTGCAGTACCAGAGGATACTTCAAATCCCCATGAGATTGCTAGTATAGAAATGCCGGCAGCAGCTTCACATTTTTTTTCAAGTTGAGTGTTCAGTGATCAACTCATACATTAATTCTGCATTTCATGTCATAACAACCCTAAACTTATTTTAGTATACAAGAAGTGTTTCCATTTCTATATCGCCAAAGAAAATGAATTCTCCCGGGGTTCCTCTTCTTCCCCTAAGACCTCTGTTTAGGGAGAATAAGATTAAAACACTTTCTTAAGAGTGACTTGTTAGATTATTTTTTAAATATATACTACAGACAAATACCTTTACATGGCTTGGCTGACCTGAATATCGTGGGGCGTGTCGGGGGATGGTTTGGGGATGAAACTGGATCAACCTCGGATCACCAGGCATTAGATTCTCATAAGGAACACACAACCTAGATCCCTTGCAGGTGCAGTTCACAATAGGGTTCACACTCCTATGAGAATCTGATGTCTCCGCTGATGTGACAGGAGGTGGTGCTCAGGCAGAAATGCTCACTCACCCACCGCTCACCTCCTGCTGTGCAGCCTGTTTCCTCACAGGTCACAGGGGCTGGTATCAGTCCATGCCCAGGGCTGGGGATACCTGCCGTACCTAATACATTTTGGAGGAAATGATATACAGGACAAAGATGTTTAGAGGGAGATCTGGTATAAGCTGGCTGGTTAAGAGAAGTTTGGGGGTGTTTGTGACAGAGTAGAGAGAAAGAGATTGCTAGATGATTAGGGAAAGTTGCTGCGTATAAAATGGGGAAAAAGTCAGCATGCCAAAGGAAAATGCCTGGGTGGTGGTTGTTAACAATCAAATTCGCCCTCTCTACGATTTTCACCAGAATGTGTCTTTTCTGGTTCTGGTGCCTTGATTAGGAAGATCCAAAGAAGAGATGCAGGTTGTGATTCCTTGAACCACAGAACAGAAAGATGACTGCTATTTCTCCTTCACAAAAAAAGAGAAAACAAAAGTTTATATCGGTGTTTCAATGTACACTCTTCACAACACAGCCTTTCATGTTTGCTTCTTTTAGTAGTTAATAGTTTAACGACTTTTTTCTGCCTGTATGGGACAGCCAGTGTGTGTTGTCTCCAGGGTTATCAGGAGATGATGTAGCTGTGTTAGTTATGCCCTGGTACAAACTGTTTTCTCCCATTGGCCATTGTTTTCTACAGAGACTGACTTCTATTTACCAGAAATGGCACAGTCTGGCATTTGGATGCCACCTCATAGAACCAATGAGACGACATTCTGGATTATTAAAATATGTTTCATGCAATGTTGTGGGAAAAGGGGATGTGAGAACTTTATGCATTAGTAGGATAAAATGATGGTTTTGCATGTTTCACTGTTCTCTTGCAATTAGGAAAGTTGCCAGTTTTTCTACTGCTATGCTTTTAAAATGCTTGATGAAACTTTCAAAACTAAATGAAAAGGAAACACTTAAAAGTAATACTCTGAAAATGAAGGAGGATATAATCTCATTACTAATAGATTATTTTTAAAGGAATCTTTCCATTTGTAAAAATAGTAGTACATATACATTATACATATCTCTGTAAAACAGACTCCAGTAGATGCATTTTAAATATTAGTCAAATTCTTAATAAAATATAGATAGTACCAAGATACTTATCATATATAGTAGCAGATAATGTTAACCACTTTCCAAATCACCTTATAGCATTGTGATTCCTATACTTATGATCATTTAAATCATAAAGAGCCCTTCAACATATTGTCTTTAATCTTAGAACTGTGAGGAAGGCTGAAGGATATTTTCATCATTTTTGCAGAAGAGAAAATGGCCCAGATAAAAATTGGTGGAAGATGCTCTGACCCTCGTCCCCGCCAGTGTGTTCTTGCTCTGCCCTGTCTTCTGATTCCGGATGCTATCTCTAAGTTGTGTCAGGCTGTGTCACATGGGCAATACTTTTCTTTTTATCTGCATTGCTTCCATGGGTAACAATGAATAGGAGTCTTTAGGGTGCATTGCAGAGAGTGCCTGCTTTGCTGTTAAAAGATGCCTATCAGGTAGTGGTTAAAACCATAGACCCTGGAGCCAGCTGCTGGACTTTAAGCTCCAGCTCTACCACTTAGCAACTGTGTGACTTTGGGAAGGGTGATTGTGCTCTGGGCCTCAGTTTTTTTAATCAGTAAATTGAGAATAATGAAAGTACCTATCTCATAGGGATGTTGTAATGAATGATTGAATGCATATATATAAAGCACAAAGAGTTACCACACCGAGCAAGTGCTTCATATGTTGGTCTGTTATTATTATTGCTGAAGAGTTGCACTTTTCAAAGTGGGTGTGACTTCACTTATTGTTTTTGAACTTTATGTTCTGGGATACATGTGCAGAATGTGCAGGTTTGTTGAGCAGACTCATTCATGATGTCTAACCTGTTTAAGAACAGACTTCCCAAAGTCTGCTGGTATAGTGGATGTTTTTTCTTTAGAAAATATATCTCTCACTGACAGAGTCTTTAGGCTCTAATCTCTAGTCTTTAGTCTCAGACTAGATTGTGAACATGGTGTGGGGAATAGAGCACTGATCCAGGAGGCTGAAGGCCTGAACTTTAGTCCCAGCTCTGCTATTAATCAGATGTGACCTTGGGCAGTCAATTAACCTTATCAGGCTCAGCTTCATTTCTCCTCATGAGAAGGCAGAACTATCCACCTCCAACTCTTCTTTCAAAATCCCATACCATAATTGATGTACTTGAGAAGAAGTCCGCTTTAACACAAACATCAGGCAAAGCCCAACTATGTAATCATCCCATATAATTAAAAGCTGCTATTAGAAGGATTTAGCTTTTTTTTTTTTTTTTTTTTTTACAAAGGATAGAATTGGCAGGTGCACGTTTAGGTTTTGAGAAATAAAATATTCCAGGCTTTTGTAAAATACAAGTTTCTTCGTACATCCTGAGGAAAAAAACATTTATCAAATTAAAAATATAGAATGGCCTTTCATAAAATAGGTGAATTATCCTTTCTCTGACCCTCTGCTTTGTAGAATAATGCTCCAGCAATCGTCATAACCCCACATCCTCCATATTGTCCTTTACTTTCAAGGTCACACTTTCAGGCATTGCCGTGAGAATGGAGAGGAGATGGAAGGAGCTACTTCCTCCTCTGTCTATGCACCGTAGACACCTGTCCCCGCTCCCCCACACTCAGTCCTTCAGCCGTTGGGCCAGTACCAGCATATGCACTTTACCATTGTAACAATGAAGTAAAATAAGAAATAAAAATAGCAGGAAAAGAGCTCTGTTGGGCACTGATGTAAATGACAGCTAATGTGTTCCTGTAATCTTCATTTCCTTTTTGTTTTGATTAACATGTTGAGCTTCTGTAGATTCTTCTTCTCCATCTGCCAGGTGGGAACATCGTCTTCAGGATGACGGGAAAGGCAGAAGTAATGTGGGTAACTAATAATTTAACAACAGGCAGATTGCAAGGATGACCCAGTATATTAAAAACCAGCTCACCAAGCATAAGGGTATGTGACTTTACAGAAGACACTTTGCTTTGTAAGCTCTTGTACAGAGGGGGAGATTTTATTTTCACTTCTTTAAGGAAGAGCTTCTTTCCTTGTTTTCTCCCGAGACTAGGAATGCTGGATCTGGGTGGGGTAGGTATTGCAGCAGTGTGCAGAGTCTCACACCATATGGTGATGGAGGAGTTGATGTCCTCAGCACATAAAGAGGAGGGTTCCTCACAACAAGAATCTCAACAGACTGCCAGCAACCACATAGCCAGTTGGTCAGGCTCAGGTTGAGGTACTTGGCTTAACAAGCAAAGTCACTTAATAATGTTAGAAAAGAACCTTGGGTTAAACCCTGGAAAAGTGAGCTTGTAGGTCTGGGTCTGTTTCCTTATTCAGCAATGGGCAGTAAGGACACAGAGTGATGTCACTCAGCACATTCCTGGCCCATAACTGTCTTCTTTCATACCTATTTTTTTCTGTTTGTAGGGCCAAGGAGATCTGTTGAAGAATGCCAAGAATGAAGCTTTAGAAAACATGAAGCAGATCCAGCTGGCATGCTTGTCCTGTGGACTGAGTAAAGCCCCCAGCAGCAGTGCTGAGGCCAAGAGCAAGCGCAGCCTGGAAGCCATAGAGGAGAAGGAAAGCAGTGAGGAGAATGGGAAGCTGTGACTGGGCATTATTGACACGTTCACCCATCTTATCAAGGACTCTGGTTTCTCATTCTTGTTTTCTTTCTTTAAATGTTTTAGAAGTTCACAAAATCATGCCCTCTATGGGGTATTGGATATAGATATTTTCACAATGTCAGTAGTTTAGTGTAGTTAATTTATCTAAATTAAAGCCTTTAGTATCAGTATTTTAAATTCTGAGACAAGTGTCAACACCCCTGTGTGGATGCCTGTGGAAGAGGGTGTGTGTGTGTGTGTATGTGTGTGTGTGTGTGGGTGTGTGTGGCAGAGAGAGAGAGAGAGAGAGAAATTCTGTTACAATGTATTCCGTGTTGCATTATTCATTTAGTGAGTTATTCCTTGATCATTTTGGGACAATTGTGTTCATCTGAAATTCTGAAGAGCACTTACTGTAACCTGTCGCTGTGTTTAATTTTACTTCTCTGCCTTTGACATTTAATTTAGTGATCATAGCATAGTTTATTATTGAAGGAAGCCAAATTTATCAAAGCATAGATGTTTTGGTAGATTAAATATAGATTAGAAAAATTCCTAAGAATCAGAGTAGAAATAAAAGTGAATGAAAGATTAAACAGATGATCAGAATTTCTAGAAAGATTAGCAAAGTCATTTCTTCAGTTAGAAAACTTTAAAAAATATTTATTAAATAAAATCAAATTTTAGGAAGTTTTCTGTAGTCATTTACTAAGCATATTATTTCACTAGAAAAGCTGATCATAGGTGAATTTATACCTACCTGTGTGGTACTCTGAAACACACTGAAAGCTCTGTTGCAATTAGGATTTTGATGTGACAATAATATTGTTGTATAATTTCAAGATTTGTAGGACGGTCTCATTCTTCCAAACTGAGAGTCTAGCACTCATTTTCTGTAACAGATATGGCAGCTTAGAGGTCTTGGCTTTATTTGTTTGTAATTTAGGGTACTAAATTTAAATTTAAAGATATTGTTCAAAGAATATCATGTCATCACATTGAGCTGATATAAATTCTGTGGGTCAGATAATATCTTTGTGATAATTGAAGAACTAACCATTTACCAAACATCTATGATATAACCCTAACACACACAGAGAAGCATATGTGCAAAAAGAAATGACAAATTAGGGTACATTTATAATTGCATCTAGATAATTTTTACCCTAATGTCTTCATAAAGTACTTGAGTGTAATGTTTGTTACCTCCAACAGAACTAGATGTTCTATGGTTATGAAAGAATATATTTATTTAAAACATTGCTTTTATTTTGAAAAGCTTCTTAATTAATTTGATTAACAAATATGCTAATTTGGGGAAACCTAGAGAAGATAATTGTTGAAATTTTGCAAATATAAACATCTCCTATAGCTTCTGTGTTAAGTTATTTCTGACTTCTTAACACTATTACATTCATGTTGCACATTACTGAAAGAGTAAAGATATGATAAAAACACTTATTGTTTTCTTTTATTGCAAATTGAAAAAGCAAAGCTAATGAAAATGAGTTACTACATCAAAAATATCTTAAAGAGTTTGCTATTTCCATGGACCAGATATGATGAAATTATTCCCTGGGTTTAAAACTGGGCACTCGAGGAGGAGGTACCTGAAGTCATTTGAAGGCAAGTTTCCAATGATACTACAATGACCTGAAAAAATTTCTTTACCCTCTATTTTATTTAACTTGCTGGTGGGAGGAATAGTGGAATGCAGTTGTTAAGCCCTTTGCGGTGAAAAAGAGGTTCTAAAGACAGAAACAAAACCCACCTCACATCAGCTGATTGGTTGATTTTACTAGTGTACCTCTTCATCTACTTGAATTCCATTTGGTAAATCCATGTCTTTACTGGATATACGGTTAGGCGGGAAGAGAAGATAAAGGATGGCAAATGCTCAAACGATATTTATACATTTATTTACTCCAGAGTCAAATCCAATCCTTGGAAGTAGCTTCCCTAGTTTATTTTATGTGTCCTAGAGCTCTACTCACATTTAGGACCTACCCAACACTTCTCGAAAACATAACATGGATTCTGCCTCATCTGATGCTACTGCTGGCAGTGGGTCGTCAGCCATACTCTGCTTCATTCCACTGGGTGTCCTTGCTAGATGAGGAGTGAGATGTGGAGCAAGGAGGAGCTTTGGATTCTGGGAGTGGAGCAGTGGCAAGGGAAAAGTCTAGCCTCCTGTGATGTTGCTGTCTCCAGATAGAATAGCAAAAACAAACAACGTTTTTGTGTGTGTATTATGCCTCCATGACATTGTTACATTCTATGAGGAGCATCTGCCTCCTTTCTAGACTTGAACTGTGGTAGAAAAAGCCCCCTTCTCTCTTCTATCTACTTAGATTTGGTGATGCTAGGAACGTAGTGTTTTAGATATTAATTCTATTTTTATTTATTCATATTTACATCACCAATGGGATCTGAGGTGGTGATGACAGGTATTATCACTGGCATTTTACAGGTGAGAAAGCCCAAGGCCATTGAGGTATAAATGGAATAACTGATTTTGAACTCGGGTCTGTCTGATTTCATGTGCAAGATTATATACTTAGTGATTTTGATTTTAAATTTATTCTCAACATTTTAAACCAGACTATTAACTCTTACCTTTATAACTACAGATACAAAGAGCTGTATCATTTATTTTCTGAATATAAAATATCAATGGTCAATATAAAAATACAAAAATAGAGAAGTATATACAACAGAAAAGCAAAATTACCCACTATTAACATTTTGATTTATATCCGTTTAGACACTGTTTAGAGTTTATACATACATGTAAATATGCTTTTATTTTAACAAAATTGAGATATTATATAAACTGTTTGTAGCAGGGTGTTTAAAATTTTAACAATATGTTGTGGATATCTTTCTATGTCAATAAATGTGTATTTACATTAGAGTTCCAAGCCTTTGAACTGAATCTAGTCCAAAAACGATGTGTTTTATTTGGTCATTGAACATTAAAAAAAAAATGTTTAAGCAATAGACAGCTTTTGAAATTCAGAAAATGTTACGTACAATTCAATGTCCTGCGTGTTTTAAAATACTGGATAATCTAACAACAGAGGACACCTCCCACTCCCCACCTCACAACCACCACACATATACTTTCTTGCTTGGCATCAATTAATTGAAACTGCCCTCTCCAAAAGGGGCATATGCTGTCCAATTTTCTAGAGAGTCTTTTCATTCATTTATGTTACATCTGGACCCTGTGGACATGATAGGTGGTGAAACTTGATGAAAATTATCATTTATTGAGAGGCAAAATGAGAGAATTGCTTGAGGCCAGGAATTGAGACTAGCCTGGGAAACAAAGTAAGACTTTGTCTTTAAAAAAATTAAAAAAAATTTAATGATCATTTATAATAATTACATAGTATCTTATTATATGGCTTACCAGAATATATTTAACCGATCTCTTATTGTTAGACTTTACTCACCTAATATCTTGTTATATAAACATTCCAGTAATAAAATCAATTTTTGCAAAGTTGTTCAACTTTTTCTTTGGGATACATTTCTAAAAGTGGAATTCTTGGGTCAAAGGATACAGAGATTTTTTGTTTTGTTTTGTTTTTGGTTTTTAGGGATTTTGAGATACATTGCCAAATAGTCTCTGGAAAACTTGTTCAATTTAAAACCCCACCAGGAGTTTATGAGAGTGCTCAAATCTTTGCTAATGATAAATTTAATTTTTCCTATTTTCATCTTTGCCAATCTTCTAAGTTACAAAAATCTTATTTCTCTTTATCTTTAATCTAGAATGAGATTGGATGCATATTAATATGTTCATTGACTCTAAATAATCTCATTAAAAGTAAAAACTTTCATACTCCAAAGGATACTACCAAGAAAGTGAAAATAGAAACCACAGAACAGGTTTGCAGGTCATATATCTGATAGAGTCTGGCGTCCAAAATTTATAAAGAACTATTACTTATTAAAAAGAAAACCAAATTTTTAAAAACTGGACAAAGGATTGGAATAGACTTTTCTTCCAAGAAGATATGCAAACAGGAAATAGAAGCACATAGAAACATGCTAAAGATCATTAACAACTAAGATCGCATAAATCATAGCCACAATTAGATATTACTTCACACCAAATAGGTTGGCTATAATAAGAAAAAGACAGATAATAACAAGTGTTAGCAAGGATGTGGAGAAATTGGAACCATCCTACCCTGCTGGTGGAAATGTCAAATAGTCCAGCTGCTTTGGAAAATAGCTTGGCACTTCCTCAAAAGGTTAAAAAAACACGGAGTTACCATATGACCCAGAAATTCTACTGTTAGATTTCTACCCAAGAGAAATGAAAATATATGTGCACACAAAAGCTTGTACACAAATGTTCATGGCAGCATTATTTATAATAGTCAAAAGTAGAAACAATCCAAATGTCTATCAACTGATGAAAGGATAAACAAAAATTACATATTCATACATTGGATTACTCAACAATAAAAAGAAATGAAGTACTGATACATGCTACAAGAGTATACCTTGAAAACATTATGCTAAGTGAAGGAAATCAGGCACAAAGGCCACATATTATACAGTTCCATTTTTATAAAATATCCAGAATAGGCAAATCAATAGAGATAGAAAGTAGACTAATGATTGCCAGTGGCTGTGGGGGTCTGGGAGTGACTGCTAATGGGTATGAGTTTTCTTATTGGTGTGATGAAAATGTTCTGGAATTAGAAATAATGGTGATGTTTGTTTACATAATTTGTGAATGTACTAAAAGTTATTTAATTGTATATTTTAAAGAGTGAATTTTATGGTATGTAAATTATCTCAGTAAAAGGGTTATAAAAGGAGAAATAAAAAGAGAATTTAAACAATGAACAGGGTATCAGAGAATAGTGAAATAGCTTCAAGAATCTAATATATATGAAACTGGAGAGAAGAGCAGGAAAGAAGAAAATTTGAAGAAATAATGGCTAAAAAAATTCTCTTTTGTAATGAAAACTATAACCCCAAGATCCAAGAATCTCAAAAATTTCAAGGACAAGAAACATGAGAAAAACAAGTTAGTCTGTTTTGTGCTGCTGTAATAGAATGTCACAGATTGTGTAATTTACAAAGAAAATAAGTTTATTTGGTTTACAGTTCTGGAGGCTGAGAAGTCCAAGAGCATGGCTTTGGCATCTGCTGATTGTAATTACATGCCAGAAGGGAAAAGGTGGAAGGTCAAGAGAGCCCATATGAAGGAGGTTTTGCTATTATAACAAAGTCACCTCCTCTACAACTACCCCACTCCAATGATAACACCCTTCATGAGGGTGGAGCCCTCATGACCCAATTACCCCTTATTTGGCCCCACTTCCCAACACTCTGGCATTGGGAATCCAATTAAGTTTCCAACACATGAGTTTTGGTGACACCTTCAAACCATTGCAACAACCAAGGCATATCATAGCCAAATAGTTCAAAAGTAGTGATAATGAGATAATCGTAAAAGCAATCAGTAAAAAAAGACATGCACAGAGAAAATAAGAAAGATAGCATATGTCTTATTGTTACTATGCAAATGAGATGCCAGTGGAGTAACTTCTTTAAAGTATTGAAAATGAAGCAAAAACTGTAATCCTAGAATTCTATACCCAGTAAAAATGAATTCTAGAATTCTATACCTATTCAAAAATGAAAGTTATACAAAAAAGTTTTCAAAAGTTGAATTCATCACCAATAGACTTACATTATAAGAAATGTTAAAGGAAATCCTTCAGGCTGAAGGAAAATGATGCCAGGTCAAAATATGGATGTACAAAAACAGATGAAGAGAGAGAGCTAGAAATAGTAACTGCAGGGATAAATATGGCTGGCCCTTTGTATCTAGGGGTTGTGCATCTGTGGATTGAACCAATAATGGATTAAAAATACTTTAAAAAATCGATAAAAATAACAACACAAAATTAAATACAAATAAAAATACAGTACAATTATTTACATAGCATTTACATTTAATTGGGTATTATAAGTAGTCTAGGGATAATTTAAGGTATACAGGAAGACATATAAAGGTTATATGCAAACACTATGTTATTTTGTGAAAGAGACTTGAACATCTAAGGATTTTGGTATTTGCAAGGGGTGAATGGGGCATTTGCAAGCGGTGAATGAGGAGGCCTGGAACCAATCTTCTGCTGATATTGAGGTACAACTGTAAAAGGTGTACTACTTAAATCTCTTATTGTATTGTAACTTGTATAAGTAATGAAATTAAAAGGCAGAAATTGTCAGACTGAATAAAATGAAAAGGCCAAATAATATGCTGCTTACAAGAAATGCAATTCAAATATAAGGACACAATTAGTTTAAAGGAAGAGAATCGGAAAAGATACACTATGACAACACAAGTCAAAAGAAAGCTGCTGTGGATATATTAATATCAGATGTAGCGGATTTCAGAGCAATGAATATTGCCAGGGATAAAGAAAGGTATTACATAATAATTAAGGCATCAATTAATCAAGAAGATGTAATAATCCGAAGCATTTATGCAACTAATATCGGAGCTTCAAAATACCTGAAGCAAAAACCAGTGGAATTGATAGGAGAAACACACAATTACACAATTATAGTCAGAATTTTCAATATCTTTCTCAATAGAGAGAACAACTAGACAGGAAATCATTAAGGATATACATGATTTAAATTATATGATCAACTACCTCGACATAATTGACATTTATGGAACACTCCACCACCAACAGCAGAGTACATATTATTTTCAAGTACACAGAAAGCAGTTACCAATATAGACCATATTCTGGATCATAAAACACATCTCAATAAATTTAAAAGAATTAATGTTATATAAAGTATGTGCTCTGACCACAAAGGAATTAGAGATCAATAAAAGAAATATTTTTGAAAAATCTCAACATATTTGAAAACTAAATAACTCATTTCTAAATAACTCCTGTGTCAAAGAAGAAATTAAAAAGGAAATCAGAAAGTACTTTGAATTTAAGTGTCAAACATCAAAATTCATGGGATAACACTAACACTATACTTAGGAAATTTATAGCAATTAACACCTGTATTAGAAAAAAAGAAATTTCCCAAACCAAAGACTTCCATTTTCATCTTAAGAAACTAGAAAAAAGAGAGAAAATTAAGTTCAAAATAGAAACAAGAATAAAGATTAGAGTAGAAATAAGACAGAAAACAAACAATAGAGAAAATCAATAAAACAAAAAGGTTGAATTTTTGGGAGGATCAATAAAATTAGTAAACCTCTAATTAAACAAAGAAGAAAAGGAACACTCAAATTACCAACATCAAGAGTAAGATCAGACATCATTTCAATATTGAATCAAAAAAAGGAGTGAGAATATATCACTCCAAATTTTAAGGATATTAAAAGGATAGTAGACAAACATTATGAAGACTTTCTGCCTATAAATTCTACAACTTCATGAAATGGGCAAATTGCTTAAAAGACACAAATTGCCAAATCTGAAAATGGTGAGTTAAATAGCTCAGACAAAAAGTACATGCTGTATGTCCAGTAATATACATTTCTGGAAACGCAAACTGATGAATAGTAACAAAAAGTAAATAAGTGGTTACCTGGGGTCAGTGTGGAATGGGGAGGGTGAGATTACAAAGTGGATAAGGACATATTTGGGAATAATATATGTGATTATTATTGTGGTGGTGTTTTCACATGTTAGACATATGTCAAAATTTAAATTGTATACTTTGAATATGTGCAGTTTGTTTTATGGAATTATATCTCAATAAAGCTCTTAGAAATACATAGGAGCACCTCTAAGTTAATAATTTTAAGGCAGCTTTTAAAAAATATAATAATTGGCCAGGCACGGTGGCTCACGCTTGTAATCCCAGCACTCTGGGAGGCCGAGGCAGGTGGATCACAAGGTCAGGAGATCGAGACCATCCTGGCTAACACGTGAAACCCTGTCTCTTCTAAAAATACAAAAAATTAACTGGTCATGGTGGCAGGCACCTGTAGTCCCAGCTACTTGGGAGGCTGAGGCAGGAGAATGGCGTGAACCTGGGAGCGGAGCTTGCAGTGAGCTGAGATCGTGCCACTGCACTCCAGCCTGG
>NW_012101432.1:5469599-5472036 GCF_000951045.1 Mandrillus leucophaeus | reverse complement strand
CCAAGATGGGAAGATTGATTGCTTGAGCCCAGGAATTCAAGACCAGCCTAGGTAACATAGTGAGACCCTATCTCTATAAGAAATAAAAACAATTAGCCATGCATGGTGGTGCACACCTGTAGTTCCAGCTACTCAGGAGGCTGAAGTGGGAGGATTGTTTGGGCCTGGGAGGTCAAGGCTGCAGTGAGCATGATTGCACCACTGCATTCTCTGCATTCTAGCCTGGGCAACAGAGTGAGACCCTTGTGAAAGGAAAATACCTTGGACCCCCAAAATCGCTAAGGAAAACTCAAGCTGGAAACTGCTTAGGGCAAACCTGCCTTCCATTTTATTCAAAGTCACCCCTCTGCTCACTGAGATAGATGCATATCTGATTGCCTCCTTTGGAAAGACTAATCAGAAACTCAAAAGAGTGTAACCATTTGTGTATCACCTATCTGTGACCTGGAAGCTCCCTCCCTGCTTCCAGTCTTCCTGCTTTTGCTTCAAGTTGTCCTACCTTTCCAGACCAAACCAATATACGGCTTACATATATTGATTGATGTCTCTTGTCTCTTTAAAATGTATAAAACCAAGCTGTGACCTGACCACCTTGGGCACATGTCCTCAGGACTTCCTGAGGCTGTGTCATGGGTGCATCCTCAATGCTGGAAAAATAAACATTCTAAATTAACTGAGACCTGTCTCAGACTTTCTGCATTCACATTCTGTTTCAAAAACAAAAACAAGAACAAAAACAAAAACAAAAGTAATCTTAGAGGTTGGTATTTGATGTGTTTTGGCTGTGTCCCCACCTAAATTTCATCTTGAATTGTAGTTTCCATAATCCCCACATGTTGTAGGAGGGTTGTGGTTGGAGGTAACTGAATAGTGGGTGTGGTTACCCCATGCTGCTGTTCTTGGGATAGTGAGTGAGTTCTCACAAGATCTGATGGTTTTATAAAGGGTTTTTCCCACTTTTGCTTGGCACTTCTCCTTGCTGTCACTATGTGAAGAAAGACATGTTTGCTTCGCCTTCCACCATGACTGTAAGTTTCCTGAAGCCTCCCCAGCCCTGCAGAACTGTGAGTCAATTAAACCTCTTTTCCTGTATAAATTACCCAGGTTCAGTTAATTTATTAGCAGTGTGAAAAATGGAGTAATATGATAAATTGATGCTGCAGAGATGCTGCTATAAAGAAACCCAAAAATATGGAAGCAATTTTGGAACTGGATAACAGGCAGAGGTTGGAACAGTTTGGAGGGCTAAGAAGAAGACAGGAAAACGTGGGAAAGTTTGGAACTTCCTAGAGACTTGGAAGGCTCAGAAGACAGGAAAATGAGGGAAAGTTAGGAACTGCCTCCAGACTTGTTAAATGGCTTTGACCAAAATTCTGATCATGATATGGAAAATAAGGTCCTGGCTGAAGTGGTCTCAGATGGAGATGAGGAACTTGTTGGGAACTGGAGTAAAGGTCACTCTTGCTATGCAAAGGGACTGGCAGCATTTTGCCCCTGCACTAGAGATCTGTGGAACTTTTAACTTGGGAGAGACGATATAGGGTATCTGGGGGACGAAATGTCTTAGCGGTGAAGTGTTCAAGAGAAAGCAGAGAACAGAAGTTTGAAAATTTTGCAGCCTGATGATGTGATAGAAAAGAAATCCATTTTCTGGGGAGAAATTCAAGCCAGCTGCAGAAATTTGCATAGTAACCAGGAGCCAAATGTTATTCACTAAGACAATGGGGAAAATGTCTCCAGAGTATGTCAGAGACCTTCACAGTAGCCCCTCCCATCACAGACCTATCAAATACCAACCTCTAAGATTGCTTTTGTTTTTGTTTTTGTTCTTGTTTTTGTTTTTGAAACAGAATGTGAATGCAGAAAATCTGAGACAGGTCTCAGTTAATTTAGAATGTTTATTTTTCCAGCGTTGAGGATGCACCCATGACACAGCCTCAGGAAGTCCTGAGGACATGTGCCCAAGGTGGTCAGGTCACAGCTTGGTTTTATACATTTTAAGGAGACAGGAGACATCAATCATTTTCCTAGGAGGAAAAAATGGTTTCATGGGCTTGGCTCAGGGCCCCCCTGCTGTGTGCAGCATAAGTACTTGGTGATCTGTGTCCCGGTTGCTCTAGCCATGGCTAAAGTGGGCCAAGGTACAGCTCAGGCCATTGCTTCAGAGGTGCAAGCCCTAAGCCTTGGCAGCTTCCATGTAATGTTGAGCCTGCAGGTGCACAAAAGTCAAGAATTGAGGTTTGTGAACGTCCAGTTAGATTTCAGAGGAGGTATGGAAATGCCTGGATGTCCAGGAAGAAATCTGCTGCAGGGGCGGGGCCCTCATGGAGCACCTCTGCTAGAGCAGTGTGGAAGGAAAATGTGGGGTTGGAGCTCCTACACAGAGTCCCCACTGGGGCACTGCCTAGTGGAGCAGTGAGAAGAGGGTTACCATCCT
>NW_012101432.1:5444663-5469549 GCF_000951045.1 Mandrillus leucophaeus | reverse complement strand
TTTGTTTTTGTTTTTGTTCTTGTTTTTGTTTTTGAAACAGAATGTGAATGCAGAAAATCTGAGACAGGTCTCAGTTAATTTAGAATGTTTATTTTTCCAGCGTTGAGGATGCATCCATGACACAGCCTCAGGAAGTCCTGAGGACATGTGCCCAAGGTGGTCGGGTCACAGCTTGGTTTTATACATTTTAAGGAGACAGGAGACATCAATCATTTTCCTAGGAGGAAAAAATGGTTTCATGGGCTTGGCTCAGGGCCCCCCTGCTGTGTGCAGCATAAGTACTTGGTGATCTGTGTCCCGGTTGCTCTAGCCATGGCTAAAGTGGGCCAAGGTACAGCTCAGGCCATTGCTTCAGAGGTGCAAGCCCTAAGCCTTGGCAGCTTCCATGTAATGTTGAGCCTGCAGGTGCACAAAAGTCAAGAATTGAGGTTTGTGAACGTCCAGTTAGATTTCAGAGGAGGTATGGAAATGCCTGGATGTCCAGGAAGAAATCTGCTGCAGGGGCGGGGCCCTCATGGAGCACCTCTGCTAGAGCAGTGTGGAAGGAAAATGTGGGGTTGGAGCTCCTACACAGAGTCCCCACTGGGGCACTGCCTAGTGGAGCAGTGAGAAGAGGGTTACCATCCTTCAGAAACCAGAATGCTTGATCCACTGAGACCTTGCACCATGCACCTGGAAAAGCTGCAGACACTGAATGCCAGCCCATGAAAGCAGCTGGGGGTGGGGGTTGGGGGGGACTGTGCCCTGCAAAGATACAAGGGTGGAGCTGCCCAAGGCCATGGGAGCTCACCTCTTACATCAGTGTGACCTGGATGTGAGACATCGAGTCAAAGGAGATCATTTTGGAAATTTAAAGTTCAATGACTGCCCTATTGCTTTTCAGACTTGCATGGAGCCTATAGCCCCTTTGTTTTGGCCAATCTCTCTCATTTGGAATAAGTGTATTTGTGTAATGCCTGTAGCCCCATTGTGTCTAGGACATAACTAACTTGCTTTTGATTTTACATGTTCATGGGCAGAAGGGACTTGCCTTGTCTCCGATGAGACTTTGGACTTGGATTTTTGGGTTAATGCTGGAATAAGTTAAGATTTTGGGGGACTGTTCAGAAGGCATAACTGTGTTTTGAAATGTGAGGACATGAGATTTGGTAGGGCCCTGGGGCAGAATGATAGGGTTTGGCTATGTCCCCACCCAAATTTCATCTTGTAGTTCCCATAATCCCCACGTGTTGTGGGAGGGAGCCCATGAATCATGAGGATTCCACCCATGCTGCTGTTTTCATGATAGTGAGTGAGTTCTCATGAGATCTGATAGTTTTATAAGGGACTTTTCCCCCTTTTGCTTGGCACTTCTCCTTGCTACTGCTATTTGAAGAAGGACATGTTTGCTTTCCCTTCTGCCATGATTGTAAGTTTCCTGAGGCCTCCCTAACCCTGCTGAACTGAGTCACTTAAACCTCTTTTTCTTTATAAATTACCCAGTCCTGAGTATTTCTTCATAGCAGTATGAAAATGGACTAATACAGTCTTATTATAATTCTCATTTCAAAAGAGGAAACTGAGGCTGAAGGAGTGCTCTGCCTATCTACTGCTACATAACAAATCACACCCAAACCTGAAGCCCATTATTTTGTTTACAAATCTGCAATTTACATAGGGTTCAACTTGGGTGCCCATTTCTGTTCTACTGGCATCACTTGGGAGGCAATTTGAAGGAATAAGCCTGGAATTATCTGGAGGCTTGTTCTTGCCCATGCCTGGCAGTGGATGCTGACTGTTGGCTTAGACCTTAGCTATAAGTAGAGCTAAGGTCTATAAGACTATAAGTAGTCTCTGCATGTGGCCAGGGCTGCTTCACAACATAGTCGTTAGGTTCCAAGAGTAAGTGTTTCCAGATAGAGCAAGCCAGGAAGAAATTGTTCTATGTATTATGAGCTACCTAGTTTTACAAGTCACATAGATAATTTCTATCACTTTACATTCATTGAAACAGCCACAAAGGTACACCCAATATCAGGGAGGTGGGTGGGATAAACATTAACTCTTCATGAGGTAACGGCAAGGTTCTGGAAGAGTATGTAAAACCAGAAATGTTGTGGTTGCCATTTTTGAAAATTATACTATTCCGCAAATAAATAAAGCAATTTTTATAAGGTCATACAATAATTAATGGCACTGGAATTTCCTATTTCATAGAAATCAGTTCTTCTTAAATTTGAGTATAAAAGAGATGCTAATTCAATTTAAAACTTTAACAAGTGTGACCTTACATTACTCTTGTTTCTTTATGTTATGTGGTCTTGTATTACAATATCTTACTTTATATTACAAAATATTTCTGTAAGATTCATTCTGATTTTTTCTGATTACTCTTGTAATTTTTTATCTAAACCTTTTTTTTTCTTAAAAAATGACATGCATTTATTCTTGCTAGATTTTCTTTTTGGGTTTTATGTTATTAAAATTCTTAAATCTGAGTGAAAAATTAAATATGTGGTCTTAAGCTGCAGAATCTGATGTTATTTATTTAGTGATCTTCTTATTTTAGGGGTAAGGACCTAAAACAAACCAAAGTGCAAGTGTTTCACTTCCTAATTAAAAAAACAACTATATGGTAATAAAGGAGAATGACTTTACATGGTTTTCAAATACAATTTTATTATTATTTTTAGAGATGGGATCCAGCTACATTGTCCAGGCTAGTCACAAACTCCTGGGCTCAAGTAATCTTCCTGCCTTAGCCTTCTCAGTAATGGGGATTACAGGAGCAAGCCACTGCACCCAGTGGTTTATTTTATTCCTAAATGGTGTAATAATTTCATTTCAGTGTATAGTATCTATGAAATGATTTGTTTTGCAACACTCCTAATGTTTTACAACAGTTTTTAACATCTTCATTTGGCTACTGGGGAAACCAAAGCATATTTGTTTTTCTAGTAGATCCTAAAAGTTATACTGACTGGCTCCTTATTTAGTATTGATTCACAAGAATTTTAGCAGTATCTTGTGAACAAGATAAAGGAAACCAGAAAGTAAGTCATTCAAAATATCTTTAGGGCATAGCTGATTTCAGTTTAAACTCAAGGAAGTTCTGAGGATGTAATGATAGGCATTTGGATTCCTTTCTTTATCATAGTGATCATAGTGAGCATGTTATTTGCATCATGGTGACATTACATAAAAATGATCTTCCAGGCTCTAAATTATTTCTAAAGTCTTCAAATTTCCACAGGCCCAGATTGGGAAAAAATGAATACATATATTGGATATATATGTGTGTGTGTGTGTGTGTGTTGTGTGTGTGTATATATATATATACACAAAGATATGTATTATATTGTAGTCTTATTCTATCTGTGAAATATATTTTTCATAATTGTTTAGAAACTGTGGAAGAAGGACAGAAGTAATGAATGAATAGTTTCTTGCTCCAAAATGTATTTTAAATCTTAGAGGAGTTATATATATTCTATTCAATTAGCCTTTCAAGCAAGAGAAAGGCCAAGCTGTCTGGAAATATATATATAAAATATATGTACCTACATACATTATGTATATAATGTATATACATACATGTTAGAAAATAGATATGTAAGTTGGAATATATACTTATAGGAATGTGTATACAGTTGGCCCTCTATATTCATGGGTTCCACATCCTTGGATTCCTACCAACTACGATGGAAAATATTTGGAAAAAAATTGCATCTCTAATGAACATGTACAGACTTTTTTCTTGCCATTATTCCCTAAACAAGATAGTATAACAACTATTTACACAACATTTACATTGTATGAAATATAAGTAATCCAGAGATGATCTAATATATATGGGAGGATGTGCATTGGTTACATGCAAATACTATATCACTTTATATCAGAGGCTTGAGTATTTGCACAGTTTTGTATTCAAGGGAGGTCCTGGAACCATTGCTCCTCAGTTGCTGAGGGACAACTGTAGTTTGTTCGTTTGTTGTCTGTTGTTTGGTAGATTGGATGCTGCTCTACTGATTTTTTTGTGTCTGCATTGGTCCATTTCCAAATGTGCCACATAAATATTGTCATCTCCTCTGTACTATGTCTTCATATAATATATAAATGTTTAGATTTTAGAATTACTAAAATAAACAAACATACTAACAGCTTCTGACATATTGCTTAGAAGTCCTTTTAACTGTCTTATTTATGTAACCACAAAATTCAGCATTTCTCAGCAAGGAATTCACAATTCCTTGTTGAGAAAAACAAACCATTGACATAGGCGAGAATAACAATAGCTTTTATATAAATATTGTACAGCATCTCTTATCTCTAAAGAAAGTAATGAGACACAGCTGAATGGAAAAAAAATTTTGTTCACATAAAATCTTAAGGGCATTGTAGCTATTCAATGATTAAAAGTTTAGCTCAGTGGCTAATATTAATGTCTATATTTTTAAAGTTCTCTTTATCTGTTTTACTTAGAATATACAGTTGCTACCAATCAGTGCATATAGTATAAGTAATTTGACCTTGCAAGCTGGAGAGTCCAGATTTTAGATTTTCTGCCCAGAGTCTCTCATCAGTATATCTATACTTGAGACACTATGTATTCTGATTTTTCCTTCATAGAATATAACGACTTAGGTTAAAAAAAGGCCTAAATAACACATTGAATTTGCAGTATTCCAATCCCTTTGCCATCAGATTTGGGTCAGGTTTCAGTGGACAGTACCTATGAAGGCCTGTATTCCTTTTGGCAGAGCAGCAGGAGGACACATGGTAAAAGATCCTGGTTTACAATTATAGCTGCTTATTCTGAATTTCTTCTCTCCCTTCTCATGGCAGTCTTCTTGTTGCTGCTCCACTACACTTTGGATATTTTTCTTTGTTTCCATGATCTGTTCATTGATTCCCCCTCCTGTGCTCAAATTTTCAATTAGCCTTTCAAGCAAAAGAAATACCAAGCTGTCTGGAAATATTGAAAAACATCACTCATAGACCACCATACAAAGATAAGGCAATTAACACTCTGCGTTTGTTCCTCCAACAAATCAAATCCTCTATTATCCTTGTGCCATCTTTATTGGATTTTTAACTCCTATGTGCCATTCTAACTTCTAACTGATTAATTCTTCTAGAAGAAGACATGTTTCTGAACCTGTTCCATGGGCCAGACATTTCCTGGTGAACCACCCTCCATTGTGAAAACAAAGGGCTTTCACACTGAAGCTGTGTATTGTAGCAGTCACCAAGTGAGGAGGCTTTTGTTTTGGTTTAAATATCACAATAGAGTTCTTTACTATCAATTTCTCTGTGCTGTCAATTCAATGTAGTTGTGAGGAGGAATTCAACATGACAATTTGAGGAATTACAATTCTGCTACTTTAAAAATCAATGCTATTAAAATTTGTTTCTATATTTGTTCATTTGTTACCAGTGTCAGATTTTACCAAATTTTGTTTGGAGAGAACATTTTGACACCTCTAAGATTTAAAATAAATTTCTGAGTAAGAAAGTGTTCATTCATTACTTCTGTCCTTTAACAGTTTCTAAATAGTTATGAAAAATATGTTCCACGGATAGAATAAGCCTCATGGATTATGTGCTCATTTTTTATCAGTGATAGATTGTGTTGTTTCCTCAAGGTATGTGCAGGGAATGCCTCTTTGTTGCAGTTTACAAAATAATGACTTCTTTCTTTCTTTTTTTTCTGAGAAGGAGTCTCGCTCTGTCGCCCAGGCTGGAGTGTAGAGGGGCGATCTCGGCTCACTGCAACCTCCACCTCCTTTCTTAAGTCATAAACATGCCGGCAGTATTCACTACCATCAAAACTAGAAAAGTTTGAAGCCAAAGCATCATGTAAAAAGTCTTGATTTCTCAACAAGTACATGCCTCTTACCACCTGTCCTTCCCCCAGTCTTCTCCCTCTTCCTCAGCTGCATTGACATCTTCCTAGGAGCTCAGGCTTGAATCCCAGAAGGCCATCTTCATGTCACTCCTCTCACTGCCCATATCCAATCTATGACCAATTTCTGTTAGCACCTCCTCCTAAATATCTCCTGGGATCTTCCTGCCTCTTTCTATCTAGAATTCTGTCATCTACTTGTATCACCTAGCATTGCCTTGTCAGGGTTACTGAAAAAGCTTCCAACTAAATTCCCTTTAGTCTGTTTTTCTCTGCAGTAGTCAGAGTGAATGAAAGAAATGTATGTATATATGTGTATATCTGTATCTGTCTAATGATACGCGTGTGTATAGTTGTGTCATGCTTCTACTTAAAACCGTCAAATAGCTTCTGTTTGCATTTAAAACCCAAATTCCTAAGCATGATCCTTATGACTCATAAACTTTGGTTCCTGCCTACTTACTGCCTTTAGCGTCTGCTGGTCCCTCTGCCATTGTATTCTAACCTCAAACCCATGAGATTATACCTGCCTCTGTACCAGATCTTTTCTGTCCCAGTGACTGGTTTCTTTGGGTCATTCTGGTCTCAAATGTTGCCTTTTTGGAGTGACCTTCCCTGACCACACTATCTGAAGTAATGTCCCCAAATATTCTCCAGCTAATTACTGTTTTATTTCTTTGGAGCATTCTGTTTATTTGTTGGCTTCTTTGTTTATTATCTGCCTTCTGCAAGTAAAATATAAACATGGAGAGACCTCATCTGTCTTATTCACCAACCTATCCCTGGCTTCTAGTACAGTACCTGGAATATAGGAAATTCCCTATAAATATCTGATTCATGAAGGTTATAAAGCAACTAACATATGATAAATTAGCTAACAGAAATTGCATGGGAAAGATCAGACTTTGGGAAAAGCTGACTTTTCCTGAAAAGGATTCATTCTGGAATTCTTTAGTCTCCACTGGAATATTTTTGCAGGTACAATAATTCTACACTTTAAAACTGAATTTCTGGCTGGGTGTGGTGGCTCACGCCTGTAATCCCTGCACTTTGGGAGGCGAAGGCGGGCAGATCACCTGAGGTCAGGAGTTTGAGACCAGCCTGGGCAACATGGTGAAACCCCGTCTCTACTAAAAATACAAAAATTAGCCAGGCGTGGTGGCGCACACATGTAATCTCAGCTACTTGGGAGGCTGAAGGAGGAGAATTGCTTGAACCCAGGAGGCAGAGGTTGTAGTGAGCCAAGATTGTGCCATTGCACTCCAGCCCGGGTGATAAGAGGGAAACTCCATCTCAACCACCTCCCACCCCCGCCAAAAAACCCTGAACTTCTTCTCAAGTGTATCTGTTGTTACTGTGTATCTTATCTCTGAAAAAGGGCATTATTATAATTTGAGTTTAATATAGTAGGCTGCCCTTTGTATAGCAAGGGTAGCTGATGTTTTTCATGTTTATGTACTCAAGACAATGTAATCTCTTTTGCCTTATTTCCAGACTTGGTACCTTGCAATATGGCTAATGTTAGCAAGTGAATTTACTATCATTCTGTAAGGGTCAGCTCTGGGCTTCCAGATTACTTTGGTGAAAAGTGTGACATAGTGAATAATAAAACTCTCTGCCTCTAGTCCTCTCATGGGACAAATTTGGGAGATACTTTTTATGCTGCTCGGGAGGTCCTGGTGAACTCAAACCCTTGCCATCACTGTTGCAACAGCAGTGACTCGCCTATATTGTTGTTGTTGTTTTCCCCCTTTCTTACTCTTCCTGGTGGCTCATTCCTCTGTCCTGGAATCAGCTCTCAAATAGATTGCTAACACACAGGTCTCGTTTCAGGCACTGATTTGCTGGGAAGCTAAGGCAAGCCAATTGGTATCAGGAATAGCTTTCAAAAGCAGCGGGTTAGGATAGATTCTGGAACACTCACTCACCTGTCAAATAGTTACAAGGACCTGTTGCTGATTCCTGATGTAACCTGTGGCATGCTGACATATCCCCAAAACAAAGACTCACCTGGGTAGATTCAGATGAGGTACAGGTGGGAGGCGAGGGATTTACCCACACAATAGCTCAAGCACCGGAGTAGTAGGAGGGGCGTGGTAACTTAAAAGATTATGGCACTGGCTATAAAAGTCCTCAAGAAAGAAAACCACTGGGTCAGTTTAGCCATTTACTATCAACTCAGAGTGAGTGTAAAATCTGAAAGTCCTTCAAGGTAGCATTTAAAGAGATTCTCTTCTCATAAAGCCGCAGGCAGACTGTGTTGAAAATCAGGCCTGCATTGTAGAGATAAGGGGATAAAACGCACGGAGTGACAGGTTTCCTGCGCAGAAAATGAGGGCCCTGATAAAGAAGACTTAAGCTGGGAATATTTGGATGCATGAGTCCAAAAATGCTAGAGCCTCCAGATTCTTCTGGACTATCTCAGTCAGCAGAAGCAGCCACTTTCTCCGTGTCTTGAGGTGGAGAAAGCAGCCTGGAGACCATTACAACGCTGACCTGAGAAAGATGCCGTGGGAGGTGAGGCTTGTCTTCCTCAAGATTCATCATCATCTTGCCTCATTCTTCCAGACCAGTACCTGAGGTAAGGGCTCAGCATGGAGGGGAGTAAGTCCCTGCTCCTGGAGAACATAGCTTACTCATGGAGAAAACTGGCTAATGTGTACTGGTGAAACCAGGAGAACCGCGTGGGATGGGCTGTTGAAAGTGTTGGATCAGGGGAAATAGAATACAGTGCTTGCAGAAGGGGATGTATTGACCTGGGGGAATTCTCCCATAAGACAGGCTTCCTGGAGACAGCAAGAACTTGCAGCTGGACATAATGTGCTGCTGCATGACTCCTGCAAGCAGGGACACAACAGTGCCCTACAATTTTAAAAAGGTGTAAATGCCCGGTGGGGTCAGTCTCAACAGTCCCTGCTTTCTCCAAACAGACCAAAGCAGCTCTGTTCCCAGTGCTTTATCACTGGGAGTTCCACATAAAGTTTTGCTTAATACCAGCTTCCTGCTGCTGTTAAAAAAAAAAAAAATGAAAACTCTAGATTAAATGAACCCCTTCCCGGCCCCAGCTCACCATAGACCCTGATTGGTTATGCTCTGGAGTCTGACTGCCCAAGGTCAAAGTCTCACTTCACATCTTCTGGGCTATAAGAAATAGGACAAAATATTCCGCCTGCTTTAGCCTCAATTTGATCTTAAAATTGGGTAATAATTTTATCTACCTCATAGTTATTGTCTTAAATTATAAAAACCGCACATAGTTCTTAGCACAGTGCCTGACACATAGTAAACACTCAGTACTTACTAAAAATAGAGAAATGTCTAAAAAATAAATTCCTTTAGCCAGGTTAGATAGGGCATAAATGATATAGTTATGTCTATACAATTATATAGATTTTAAATCATACAGCATTTTAAATATCAAATATAAGTGTTTAGTAGCTGCACTCTAAGTACAGCCTAGCAGAATAACAATTTATTAGGTGGAAATTGCCATTTTTATAGGTCAAAAGAGGCTGAAGATAGGCAATTCCTTATTTTTAAACCTAATATCCAAAATGCAGCAACTTTTAGAAAAGGATGGACCTTCCTGAGGTACAGACTGGTAGGGGTGTTGACCAATGACTCCCTACCCCTGTGAATGTAGCACTAAGCTACCTATTTCTTGGCGATGACCTCACAGTGTCCACGGACTGCTGATTAGGCCAACTTTCATCACGACTTCCAAACATGAGTTCCATGATGAAGGACAGAGTTATATGAAGTCAGAATAACTTCCTGGTTCAGTGTCCGTTGCAGCAAAACCAGTCAGCTTAATCCTTAGGACGCTTATTTGAAACCCAGATTAAGACAAAATGTGCACGAAGGTAGGCAATGGAGTGGCTACAGGCCTCATGATTGTGTGAATTGCAAAGCTTAGTACTGCTTGTCTTGGGAAAGAGTTAGAGACATGAAAATGAGAAGTCTACTGGTGTTTTCAGTGAGAATGTTGTTATCCCGTACATTATACTTCAAGCTTTCATGGGATTACAATTTAGGCAATCTATTGTTATTTTCTCTCATTTTGCTTTTTTGCAGTTTGTATAGCAACTAAAAAGAACATTCAGATAGAAATTTTGTAATGCCTGAGTCACATAAAGACTACTTATATATTCCTTTCATCTTGAGTTTTTCCTTCTCTAGAATTTTACCAGGTAAATATATGAGCACAGGGTTGATGTCTAAAAGGAGTCCTTTCCACTCAGCTTATGTGGTCCCTGGAAATGTCATAGAATCTTTGGACTCATTCCCATGGCAACAGGCAACTCTGTCACCAAAAACACTGCCAGCTTTTCTTAAGGTTTGCTCTGTATTTGAGATTCAAAGCTATCTGCTTTAATAATATTTATTTTTGGACGCATTATGATGCACCGTGACTGCAGAAATGGCTTATTTGTTATACACGCTTGAGATGGGAAGATAATCAATGCCTCTTCACTAAGGAAGCAAAATATGGATTATGTTTAAAGGGCTTTGCTATGCTGAATTATTGGAAGTTTTTGTATGGCTAGGCACTGGAATAAGCTAAAGGAATGGGGATAGATAGAAAATAACAAATTAGGCATTGCTAACTGGAACACACACACATACACATGTGCACACACATACATACATGCACACCATCAACAGCAAAACAGTGGACATCATGGAATAATAAACAGCCACTGTGCATGCTCAAGCACTAAAGCAGAAGGGTTTATTTTCAGCCATCTTAACTGTGAAATTTGTCATGGAGATAAAAGCTGTATTCAGTGGTGTCTGGTCACCAAGTGCCTGTGCTGTTAGGGATATTAGCAAGGGTCACTGGGGCATGGCTGTTTTTCTGCAACTGAACCTCATTCTTTTGTCCCGTTTTCTATGATGCGACATGAGAGGAGGAAATTATTGGCGACGTCGGTAGATACGATCTATTAAAAGAAGCATGTCTGGTGAAATGAAAACAAATTTGAAACGCTGCACAAGGGAGACTGAAAAAAATTAGCAATGCCTCCCCCACTCACAGAGGATAGTTTGGGGTGGGACTTACATAGGTTTAGAAAGATCTCCCGGTGATTCCAAAGTTTGACCAAGACTGATTGGCTTAATCACCTTAGAGATTATTAACATTTAACTTGGTAAATGTTTCTTTTTGCACAGTATCACTCTGACATATGGGCCTACATTCCAGTTTTAATCAAGATACACTAGGTTATTTTAAATCTTTCAAGATATCCTTATCCATATCATCTCACTAAATTATCAGAATAATCTCATTAATAGGGAATGTACTACTTTTTGCCAGAAAAAGAAGCAGGCATCGTGTAACTCAGTAACACAGTCACATTTGTGGCATACAATCTGATTCTAAAGCTGGTAGTTGACTATTCCACACTGTCTTCATCAACGTCTATCAGATTATATTCTCGGAACCTGAGGTTACCATCCCTTTTTCCTAAAAGGGGATGGGAGAAAGTGAAGGACAGGTTTGGGCATATTAAGGTTGACTGTTTCTCTGTGTATTTGTTTCCTAAGGTTGCTGTACAAAGTACCCTAAATAGAGTGACTTAACACATTTTTTTGCAGTTCTGGAGGCCAGAAGTTTGAAATCAAGTTTCCCTGCAATCCTGGCATTCCTTGGCTTGTAGCTGACTCACTCTAGTCTCTGCTTCTGTCTTCACGTAGCCTTCTTTGCAGCTCTTCTATGCTTCTGCTGCAAACCTCTGTATTATTTCTTTTATGGAGACACTTGTCATTGGATTTAGGGCCTATCGTAATCTAGGATGGAGATCTCATCTAGAGATTCTAAACTAATTACACCTGCAAAGACTCCATTCCCAAATAAGGTCATAGTCTGAGGTTCCAGGTGGCCATGAATTTGGGGTGGGACACTATTTAACCCCCTGTACTCTGCAGTTGACATCTGGATCTACTAGTCATTCCTCTGTGAGGAAAGCAGTGCTTCTGTCTCGTGAGATTTGTACAGAATGGAAAAAAAAGGGTGAGAACGGACAACTGAGAGGCAGGCTTTCTGGGAGCCCTGGAAAAAGCCAGACAGGTTCTACAGAACATTTCTAGGAGATCTTCTGAAGGATTACAAAGCAAACTGTGGAAACCTTTTGCTCTCAAGGCAATTAGTCACTGATGTAGAGTGGCAAAAGAAGGCTTGTCTTCCTATCTATGCTGGTTGGTGTAACAGGAATTACTGGGTACAGTATTTGCGGTTTTGTTTTTGTTTTTGTTTTTGTTTTTACAAGCATTAAACAAAATTTGGGGGCACAGAGAAAAAGCTATGGACTCTGATCTGGAGGAGTTGACAACTTGGAGGATGAGGTAACTTTGTCTCCTACCAGAGGAGCTGAACAGGCTTATGGGAATACCAGCTAGCTTGTCAGCTAATGACAAGAATTCCTAATAAAAAGAAATAATCCATGAAGGAAATGGGCAAAGACTTGGACCAGGCAAACAGAACCGAAACCAGTGTCAAGGTACCCTGGGGATATCACGCTGTACATTCACAGAAGATTCTTCCCACAAAGGATGGATCTGTGGCACATGGAGGGTAAGTGATGTCCCTTGTTCCCTGGAATATAGCAGGGATTCAGAGGTGTTGGTGGATGGGAAGAAACCTCTGACTATTCCCAGGAGGAGTTGCTTTATACAGACAGGTTTTTGCTGGGAGGTGATGGAGGTGGAGAAGGTGAAATTGCCTTGGTTAATTGGAAACACTGAGTCTCACACAGAACTCAATGTCCGCTGAAACTTATAAACTCCGCAAGGTAGAATTTCACCTGTTGTCGACTAAGGTTAGGTAACCCACTGAAGTATGTTTTCTAGAGAGTTTCAGCAGCTTATGGGTGGTCTTGTAGGGCTTGAATGTGTACCAGTTGTGTCTGGGTCCAGTGCTCTTTCTCCAGTCTACTTGAAGAGAAGTGTGCGTAAACCATGATTCTTCCTCCTCAAAACCTCTTGCTTATTCAAATTAAGCTAAAGTTTTGCTTTTAAGAGGTTTTAGAAAGAAAAACCATAACTTAAGAATACAAATTTTTTCCAGAAAAGCTTGTTCTTTTATTTCATTATCTGCAAGTAAAGCAAGTACAGGACCTTAAAAATCACTTGCAGTTAAGGAAATACCCTAACCTCACTATGTCTACCATGTTTCCCAAGGCGTCTCTCTTCGCCTTCCCGCCCCCTTATAATTCTCTACTTGGACTATACCCTGTGGCTTTCCTTGTGCCTATTCACTTGTACACGTGTTCCCATTTGCCTATAATGGCATCCTATTTTAAGATCCTTGTAGAGACTGAGACTAAATCAAATGAAACCATTTAAGATAATGGTGTTAGTTCAAACAGCACAGGTTTTTCCACTGGTGCATTTAATTACTGTATTAGGATTCAGAGCTGGTGGTGAATACATTTTCTTCCTAATTAAAATACACCAGGGAAAGTGACATTGAAAGGATTTGACCCAATTCACTTTGGAAGTCTTCTGTTGAGGAACCTTAGAAGACTTTCAGTGTTGAATATTCAGGGCCAGAGGTACTTTATCAGTATTTTGTTTCTTTGCATTTTTGTCGATGGGAATATCTATAGACGTCAGGAAGTAGTATAGGTGTCAGGATGTTTCCTCAGCTCCATAGCTTACGAATACACATGCAGGTCACGTTAAACAAAGTAATCCATACTTTTATCCCTCTAACCCTCATAACTGTGATAGGACTTGCAGTCCCACTTAGGTGAAAACCTCACCCAGTTACGGCTGAGAGTCCTCAGGGAACATCTCACATACTTACAAATACCTTTCTCATACTGTCTTCCGTT
Organism: Mandrillus leucophaeus; assembly: GCF_000951045.1. Classification (NCBI taxonomy): domain Eukaryota; kingdom Metazoa; phylum Chordata; class Mammalia; order Primates; family Cercopithecidae; genus Mandrillus; species Mandrillus leucophaeus. The sequence continues at coordinate 5,455,827 of NW_012101432.1, read as the reverse complement.
CTGACCTCTCTCTGAGGATTTGTTTGGGAGCAAGAGGTGATGTGGTGATTGGAACAGAAATGTCATGGTCACAATAATGTAAATAGCAGTGGTTACATCAATTTGGTATGAATTTCTTTCTGGTAACCAAAACTTAGTTTGAGTTATATAGGATATAGTATAAGTACAGCTTTCTTCATCCAAAAATATTCTGGTTAATTTAAGAAATGTGTTATGTGTTGTAAGTCTCTAACTTCGTGTATAAATTTCATAACCTCAGTATTTCGATATTTGACATTTCCACATTTAAAACATTACTAAAACAAAAAATTTTGCCTTAAAGTTAAAATAAGAAGAATATGTTTAACCTTGTAGATGTTGGTAGTATCTGAAGCCAGGTTGAATCTTGTGTCGGGAGGAAAGTAAGATGGCTGAAAATCAAGGCACTGATTCTTAAATCACTATTTCTCAGCTCTCCTTCGAAAGTTGTTAACAGGCCAGACATGGTGGCTCACGCCTGTAATTCTCACATTTTGGGAGGCTGAGGCAGGAGGATTGCTTGAGCCCAGGAGTTCGAGACCAGCCTGGGCAATAAAGTGAGACCTCTTCTCTACAAAAAATAGAAAAATATCAGCCAGGAATAGTGGTATAAGCCTGTAGTCCCAGCTACTTGGGAGACTGAGCTGGGAGGATTGCTTGTGCCCAGGAGGTTGAGATTGCAGTGAACTGTGATCATACCACTGTACTCCAGCCTGGGCAACAGAGTGAGACCCTGTCTCAAAAAAAAAGTTGTTAACAATCTTTTCCTTTATGCTACTCAAGGGATTTCTAGAATTGTGATGTTTGCCTTGCATAATTTATTGTTACAAAGACATTTGTATTTATACTTGACCTTTATTATGCTCTTCTGGAATAGAGAGAGCCATGGGTGTCACCCTCCTTTTCCATTTGAAGACTTGGAGGCTCAGGAAGGCACTTAAGTGTCCCAAGATCATACAGCTTTTGTGTGGCAGAGCTGAACTTTGTAGCCAGGTCTCCTAGCTCCAGCCTTGGCACATTCCCTCATGTGGCCTTTAGTGGCATGAGAACAAGTGTCCCTGTTCCTGTTTACTCAGCATCAGGGATTCTTTCTATGCTCCTGGCTAGCCTGGGCTGCCCAGGAGAACACATGGCAGTCTCAGTTCATGGCTTTCTGTCTTGGAGAAAAGAAACTGACTTTTGAGAGCCTAGGATGTGCCAAGCATCAAACAGTTCTCGCAGCTACCCTATAAAGGTAGACATAATCACCAGTTTTTACAGATGAATTTTAGATTCAGAGAGGTTTAACTTGCCAAGCACCTCATTCAGATGATGGGAAAGTCAGGATTTAAGTCCAGGTCATCTTGTTCTTTCTATTGTATCAATTGCCTTCTGATTATATCTAAAGAGAATAGACAAGGAAGCAGGAAAAGAGTCATGGAAAAAAAATACTGTGCTCAAAATGAGGGGAGATGGGAGGTTCTTCATGCTTAGACGAACTTTATTTAGTGAAGGTTAGATTCTGCGCTAGTCTGACTACTAGGCAGAGATGTAACTGCTTAACTTGTGTGACTTGAGAATCCCTGGAGGACTCCTAAACAACCTGAAAATGTTTCTCTCACCAACATGCAGGAAACTATATCTTGGAGTCCTTTTTAAAAAACCAAAATGCTCCTGCAAGGATCATATACATTAGGGTTAGTTTGTTTAACTAGAGATTAATATAAGATTCAGTAGCTCTCTGCTGTAAACTCTAATTAAGATCCTCTGGGATATAAAACACACAGCAGGTGTGCTGGAAAGCAGTCGGTGAACAGGGACTGATCTGGACAGAGTAGGCTGAAGAGGGGTCTCAAAGAGGAAGATGATCTGTAAGCTGGCAGGGACCAAAGCTCCACATGAAGTTGTGAAAGTGACCAAAATGGAGAGGAGAGAAAGTTCCAGAGGCCCATTTTTGCCCATTTGTACCATGTATTTCACTGCTGCTGTTGCTTACATTTGTCTCCTGCTTTCATTTCTATGGAAATTCCTGAAGTTTTCCTTCATCATTAAAAGCAAGGGTATTTTATTTTCATAGACCAGCATTTCAAACATTCTGTGAATTCCGATTCATTATTTTTCCATACTCTGCAAACAGTACCATTCAACAGCAAAGTATTATCACTTGATTCATAAAAGCTTACTCTTGACAGTTCATTTTTGAGAAATACCAACTCACACTCACTTGTCTGTATTCGTGATCCTGCAGCACACTAACTTTTTTGCTCTCAGTATTTGGCAAAATCTTACTATCGCAGCAACTGTTCCCCGAAATTCTCCTGTTGTTCATCACAGACCTGACAGCCCACGTGCCTCCTGCTGCTCTTGCCGACACCCATTTTAAGCTTGGTGCACCATAAATAGGATCCTCGGCCCCTGCTGGCTGCCTCATTATCTTCATCTGATTTCTACTCCTTTACACCTATCGGGTTTTCTATAGCCAGTCAAGCATACCCATAATTAACGAGTAGTTTTCTACTTTTTCCGTCTGAATATAATACACAGTTTCTTCCTAACAGGTCAGGTGTGTGGTTTTACTTGTTAATTTTTTCTTTTCAGCTAACTCGGAAATCTGCCATCCAACATCATCACTCACAATGTGACAAGGCTTGGAAACCTCGGGCAGCACATGAAAGGGACAAAAGATAAATTAGTGAAGTTGATCTGCCTGTAATTAGAGGACCCAATTTCTTTTCTGTTGTCTTGTGTTTACAGCTAGTGAAAATGGTCAAGAGACCACATTTATATTTTGCACACTGATTTGTTTTGGCCTGTGTTTTTTAATGACAAATGAGCATAGTATAGTTATCTCAAGTCACCCTGACTCTACGGAGACCCTGCGATCCAGATGACAGCATCTAGCCATTAGCTCCTTCAGGATCCACCTTAGCTGCAGAAGGGTACTCAGTTTATGCTGACCCTTTCCTGGTCAGCTGCATGTAGTGAGTCAGTGTGGCAGGGGTACAAAGAACCAATTGTCTGGATGTGACTTGGGACGTACTTACCAGGGACACCTCAGAGTTCCCCTCCAAGTTGACCAAGGCTTTGCTGGCCTTGGCCACAGTTTGATTATCCTTCTGCCCAACCCTCTTTCAGTCCTGTCCCTTTCCTTTCACAGGCTGGTTCCTCATAAATCTCTTGCCCCCAACTCGGTATCAGTATCTGCTTTCAGATAACCCAACCTGTGACAGTGAATGACACTATTTATTTTAAATAAGTCTATGCTTTCTGGGTTCTTGGAGTCTCACAAATAGAGGTACCTAGGTTTCTCTTAGGATTTCTGAGACGCTCCACCTGGGCCAGGTCAGGCAGTCAGGGTGGAAGGGGAGGCGTGGAAGGCACGGACGCAGGCTTATTCCTGGGAAGGCCTGTGGCTCTGACTCTGATGACTGCAAAGCTCCTCTGTGAAGAGGCAGCTTGTGTCTTCCTAAATAGCCTCACTCGAAGATCAGAGCATGCAGGATTAAAACATGGCAGGCTGTTATTTACAGCTTAGTGTCAGTGGTTAGACTTTCCATGCTGCAACTCCTTCCTGTCATGCAAGAGAAGGTAGAACATCATGGTGAAATGTGCAGGCATTGGACTCAATGCAGGTCTGGGCTTTTGATAGCTTTATTGAGAGACAATTAACATATAATAAACCACATTTAAAGGTTTTGACTTATATAGCATTTAAAAAACTGGTCTGTTTCCTGTGTGTATGTGTGGGTACACAAACATACCATTGTCACAATCAAGATAACAAACATATCCATCATCCCTAGAATTTCCTCTTGACCATTTGCAATCCTTTCCTCTGCCTCTCTGCCCCAGCCCCCATCTCCAGGCAACAACTGATTTGCACTTTGTCATTATAAGTTTTCCTTTTCCCACAACTTTATATAATTGGAATCATTCAATATGTAGTCTTCATTTTTATCTGCCTCCTTTCACTCAGCATAATTATTTTGAGATTCATGTATTCATTATTTTTCATTATTCATTATTTTGTGCTGTTTCATATATCAATTATTCATTCCTTTTTATTGCTGAGTAAAATTCCATTCTATAGATTTACCACAATTTCTTAATCCCTTCACATATCAAAGAACATTTGGGTTGTTTCTGGTTTTTTTTGGGGGGGGCAATTATGACTAAAGCTGCTATAAATATTTGTGTTCATTTCTTTAGGGACAGATCAACAACTTTTTTCTGTAAAGGGACAGATTATAAATATTTAGGCTTTGCTGGCCATATAGTTTCTGTTGCAACTCCTCAGCACTTCCCCTGAAGTATAAAAAGAACCACAGTCATTACATAAATAAGTGTGGCCGTGTTCCAATACAACTTCATTTTCAAAAACGTGTGACTCTTACTTTAGAGTAAATACTTTCGAGTGGAATTGATGGACCATATGGAAAGTGTATGTTTAATTTTATAAGAGCTGCCAAACTGTTTTCAAGAGCAGCTCTATTTTGCAATCTCATTAGCAACATATGAGAGTTCCAGTTGCTCCTCATCCTCGTCAACACTTGGTATGAGTAGTTCTTTGTTATGTATTTTTTATATTTAGCCTTTCTTATAGGTATACATTGGTCATCTTTGTGGTTTTAATTTACATGGTTGTTGTTGTTGTGGTTTTTGTTTGTTTGTTTGTTTTGAGACAGAGTCTTGCTCTGTCACCCAGGCTAGAGTGCAGTGGTGTGATCTTGGCTCACTGCAAGCTCTGCCTCCTGGGTTCAAGTGATTTTCCTGCCTCAGCCTCCCAAGTAGCTGGGATTATAGGTGCCCGCCACCATGCCTGGCTAATTTTTGTGTTTTTAGTAGAGACGGGATTTCACCATCTTGGCCAGGCTGGTCTCAAACTCCTGACCTCATGATCCACCACCTCGGCCTCCCAAAGTGCTGACTGATGTTTCATGTGCTTGTAGGCTGTCAGTATATCTTTAGTGGAGTGTTTGCTCAAATTTTTAGTGCATTTAAAAAAATTGGTCTGTTTCCTGCTTGTTGGGTTTTGAGAGTTCTTGAACCTGGATACAAGTCCTTTGTCAGATTTATGGTTTGCACATATTTTCTCCCAGTCACTAGCTTGTCTTTTCATTTCTTAACATTTTTTCAGAGCAAAAAAGTTCTAAATTGTTATTGTCTAATATGTCAACTCTTTTTGTATTATAGACTGTACTTTTGTTGTTATATCTAAAAACTCTGCTTGGCCAAATGTCACAAAGATTTTCTTCTATATTTTCTTCCAAATATTTAATACAATTTTATTAACTATAATCCTCATTTTGTACATTAGAGCTCTAGACTTGTTTATCATACATTTATGTTACTTCATATCCTTTGATGAAATCTGCCTGTTACCCCCTTCCCGTGATAACCATTGTTCCTTTATCTTTGTAGGTTCCATAGTTTTTTTTGTGTGTGTTTTTTTTTTTATAAATTATACATATAAGTCAGGTTATGCAATATTTTTATTTCTGTGTCTGGCTTATTTCACTTAGCATAATGCCTTTCAGTTTTATCTATGTTGTGGCAAATTGCAAGATCTTCTCTTTCAAGGCTGGGTAATACTCCATTGTACATACATGCCACATTTTATTTATCCACTCATCTGTTGATGGACACTCAGGTTGGTTCCATACCTTGGCCATTGTGAATGATGCTGGATTGAACACGGAAGTGCAGATATCTTTATGAGGTGGTTATATAATCTCCTTTGGGATATACACAACAGAGGGATTGCTGGGTCATCTGGTGGTTCTATTTTTAATTTCTTTGGGACCCTTCATACTGTTTCCGTAGTGGCTGTACCAATCTGTATTTCCACCAACAATGTTCCAGGGTTTCTCTTTCTCTACATCCTCACCAACATTTGTTATTTCTTATCTTTTTGAGAATAGCCATCCTAACAAGTGTGAGGTGATACAGTGGTTTTTACTTGTATTTCCCTGATGATTAGTGATGTTGAGTACATTGTGTATCTGTTGGCAACTTTTATGTCTTCTTAGGAGAAATGTATGTTCAGGTCCTTTGCCCATTTTTTAATCTGGTTATTTGTTTTTTGTTATTAAGTTGTAAGAGTTCTATATACATTTTGGATATTAACCCCTCATACAATGTGTGATTTGTGAATACTTTTTAGTTTGATGTAGTTCCATTTATTTATTTTTGCTTTTGTAGCCTGAGTTTTTGGTGTTAAAAAAATCGTTGCTAAGGCCAATGTCAAGGAGTTCTTCCCCTGTGTTCTTTGGTAGGATTTTTATGGTTTCAGGGCTTACATTTAGGTCTTTTATTAATTTTTGAGTTGATTTTTGTGTATGGTGTAAGATAAGGGTCCCATTTTATTCTTTTGCATGTGGAGATTAGTTTTCCCTGCACAATTTATTGAATACACTATTCTTTTACCACTGTGTTCTCTTGGTACCCTTGTTGAAAATTAATTGACTATTTGTTTGGATTTGTTCCTGGGCTCTCTATTCTGTTCCATTAGTCTATGTTTCTGTTTTTATGCCAGTACCATACTGTTTCGATTAATGTAGCTTTATGATATAATTTTAAATCGGGAAGTATGCCTCTAACTTTGTTTTTCTTTTTCAGTATTGCTTTGACTATTCAGGGTTTTTTGTTATTGTTGTTGGCAGGCAGGGTCCTATACAATTTGTAGGATTGTTTTTTCTATTTCTATGAAGAATGCCATTGGAATTTTGAGAGAGATTACATTAAATCTTTATATTATGTTCAATAATAGAATATTTTAACAATATTCTTCTGATCCATAAACACAGAATCTCTTTCAATTTATTTTTGTTTTCTTCAATTTATTTCATCAATGTTTTGTAGTTTTTAGTATACAAATATTTCACCTTCTTGGTTAAATTTATTCCTAAGTTTTTTTTTTTTAATACTTTCATAAATGGGATCATTTTCTTAATTTCTTTTTCAACTAGGTCTAATTTGTACACAGAAATGCTATTGATTTTTGTATGTTGATTTTTATACCCTGCAACACTCGTGAGTCCATTTAGTAATTCTAAGGTTTTTTTTGTAAAATCTTTAGGGTTTCTATATGTAGAAACATATAGGATCATGCCATCTGCAAATAGAGATAATTTTATTCCTTCATTTTCAATTTGGATGCTATTTACTTGTTTTCTTGTCTAATTACTCTCGCTAGCACTTCCAGTGCTGTGTTAAATAGAAGTGGTGAAAGTGGGCTTGCCTGACTTGTGCTGGTTCTTAAATATCTTTTAGTAGTTCCCTATTGGTTATGGTGTTAGCTGTGGGTTTTTAGTGAATGGCCTTTATTATGTTAAGAATCTCCCCTTCTATATCTAAACTGTCCAGAGTTTTTATCAAGAAAAATGTGCTGAACTTTGTCAAATGTTTTTCTGCATTGAGTAAGATGAGCATGTGGTTTTTATCTTTCACTCTATTAATATGATGTGTTATCTCGATTGATTTGCATTTGGTAAACCAGCCTTGCATGCCAGGGATGAATCTCACCTAGTCACAATGTATAATTTTTTAAATGTGTTTTTAATTCAGTTTGCTAATATTTTATTGAGTTTTTTTGCATCAGCGTTCATCAGAGATATTGGCTTGTAGTTTTCTTGAGGTATCTTTGTCTGGCTTAGGTATCAAAGTAATACCTAATTGTTTAGGTATTACTGGCCTTGTACATGTGTTTGGAAGTATTCCCTCTAGCTCTATTGTTATGAAGAGTTTAAGAAGTATTAGTGATAATTCTTTTTAAAATATTTGGTAGAATTTGCTATATTCATCTTTGGTTTTGAAAGATATATTCAATGGGTAAAGAATTCCAGTTGCCCACTTTTTTTCTTTTTGTACTTTCCAGATGATTCTCCACTGTTTTCTAGCTTGCATTGTTTCCCACAAGAAATATACTGTCACTCTTATCTTTGTTCCTCTGTACATAGCATATCTTTTAAGATATGATACTTTTAAGATTTCTCTTTATCACTGGTTTTAAGAATTTGATTTTGATATGCCTTGGTGTAATTTTCTTCAAGTTTCTTGTACTTCAGATTTGTTCAGCTTGTTGGTATGATCTGGGGAGTTATACTTTTCATCAAATTTGGAAAAATTTTGACCATTATCTCTTAAAATATTTTATGTCGCATTCTGCCCTTTCAGGACTCCAATTACATACGTATATATTTAGCTGCTTGAAATTGTCCCACAGTTCATTGATGCTCTGTTCATTTTTTTTTCAGTTTTTTTCCCTTGCTGTTTCAATTTGCATGATTTTTATTGCTATCTCTTCAAATTCACTAATCTTTGTCCTGCAACATCTAACTGCTATTAATGCCATCTATGAGGTTTTCATCTCAGACATCTCCAAAAGGTTCAAACCGGGTCTTTTTTGTATCTTCCATGCCTCTACTTAACAAGTTTAATCTTTCCTGTAATTTACTGGGCCCGTGGAATACAGTTACAATAACAGTTACGGTACATTTACAATAATAAAATAATACAATAATACTGTTTAATGACTTTTTCTAGTAATTTTATTTTCTACATAATTTCTGGATCCATTGTGATTAATTGATTTTATTCTTATTATGGGTTGTATATTTTTGCTTTTTTATCTGCCTGGCAAGTTTTGATTGGATGCCAGAAATTATATATTATATATTTTAATAATATATAAAATACAATATATATATGTTAATAATTGTATATTATTTTTGTATTCCTTTAAATATTCTACATAATTTATTCTGCAATATTCTTCAGTGCAGTTAAGCTTTTTAGAAACAGTTAGATCTTTCTATGTCTTGCACTCAAACCTTGTTATAGTGTTTAGTCAAGCTTTAACTTTTTCCTACTACTTAAGCAAAAGACTTTTTAGTTCTCTAACCAATGCTCCATTAATGATGAAGTTTTCCACTCTGGTTTCAGAGCAGGAGCTATTCTTGATCCTATGTGGTCTTTGGGCACTATTCTTGCCAATCCTTTCCAGCTACCACCCCACCCCGTACCCCAGCCAAGACCTCAGGTTGTTTCCTTAAATACGTGTTCTGATCATTACTCAACTGAGTACTTGAGGGGGACCCTTCGAGTTCTCTCTCTGTGTAGCTATGACCTTTCCAGTACCATGTCCTTTGAATTTCAGCCACTTTGTGCTCCTTAGATTCCCAGCCTTGTATATCTTCAACACAGAGAGATCACTGGCTCTGCCTCGGTTCCTGCTCCCTACATCACAGTCTGGAAAAAACTTTCTTTAGGCAGTAATCTGGGGCACTCATGGGGCTCATCTATTCCCCATCTCTTATATATCACTGTTCTTTGTTACCTGATGTGCAATGTCATAGGAGATGTGCAATGTTTAATGTCAGTGTTTCATATATATATATGCATATTTTGGTTTTTTAGTTGTGTCACACAGGAAGATAAATCTGGTCTCTGTTACATCATATTGGTCGGAAGTGCAAGTGCAACATCTGGGCTCCATTCCTCTCCTATTTCATTTTCTTTACTCACAAGTCTTGAATGCTGCCATGGTTTTAGAGATGGAACTAGAAGGACATCGTGGAAATAGCCTCTGGCCTATAGGCCCTGAGAATGTGTTTGGCTAATTCATAAGGCTCTAGTATGGCAAGGGCCAACCTTCCTGCAGTTCAAACCTTTCCCATTTGGCCTAATGCTGTGGGCTCTGACCTTGACCTTTATCTCTTTGGAGTTGCTGCCAGGCTATTATCCCATCCAAGACTGACATAGGTGTTCGCATGTTGCTGACAGCCCTGTAAGTGAGCAAGGTTCTATTTGGTTTCTCCTGAGGCCTCTCTCCCTGGTTTGCAGATGGCCACCTTCTTGCTGTGTCCTCACATGGCCTCCTCCTTTGTTGACTGTATAATGAATGATGCGGTGATTCTGCCACATACAGTGACTATGTATGCACATCCCTGGTGTCTCTCCTATGCCCGAGTCTCCTCTTCTCATAAAGACACAAGTCAGATTGGATTGGAGCCCACCCTAATAACCTCATTTTAACCTACTTATCAACCTCTTTGAAGGATCTATCTCCTAATACAGTCACATGCTGAGGTGCTGGGGGTTAGGGCTTCAACATGTGAATTAGGGGGAGACATAGTTCAGTCCACAACAAGCAGGATGTTGATCTTTGTGATTCTGTATGATAGATACATGGGAGTTCATCATATATTTCTCTCTACTTTTGTTTTATGTTTGAAATTTTTCATAATGAAAGAGTTAAAAAATACTGCATCCTTGAGCTAACACATGGAAACATTTTGCTGAAACAAATATTTCTTCATGAGAATGTTTTGTTTTATTTATTGTCCTCTTGGGACATGATCAACACATTTGCATATACACACACTCACACCCACAAACACACATACACACTCCTACACATAGCATTGTAACCTTAAGCACTCTAAGTTCTTGGAGCGCAATTACCTCTGTCCTATGTTTATTTACACATACCCACTTCCTTTATTGCTCTTATCATATTGGGCCATGACTATCTTTCCAAGTATACTGTAAGAGCCCTGAGCAAAAATTGTGCCACTTTTCCTTGAATGTTTAAAACTTAGCACCACATCTAGCATGAAGCAAAAACTCAATAAATGTTAATTGAAAGAATAAATAGAATGCAAGATTTACTCAATAATTACTGCTATTATTTACCTGATTCACAGAGATAGCTTGATCTCTTGGTTGGTCTTCCATCCCAATTAGCATTTGTCACCTTCTACATAATTCACAACAGCAAAACAAATAGATCCATAAAAAAAATTTTTAGGACTCAAACGTCAACTATTATTTCTGTATAGTACAGAAATTTAACATTTCTTAAGATTTTTTAAGCACCATATCTCAAGTACTATCAAAACTGGCTTTGACAACAATAACCACAATGGTAGTTAGCATTTATATATTGAAAAGAGATTGCACATATTTTTCACATATTTCCCATTTGAGCCCCAGGGAGGCAGGCAGTGTGGGTGATAGTATCTTCAACACAGGGGTGAGGAAAGGAGCTCCTGGGCCAGCAACTTGCCTCCACTCCCCCAGGTGATATTTGCAATGCCATCAAGTGCCATGGCTTCTACTCCCCCAGGTGATATTTGCAATGCCATCAAGTGCCGTGGCTTCTACT
>NW_012101432.1:5442591-5443308 GCF_000951045.1 Mandrillus leucophaeus | reverse complement strand
TGATGTAGTTCCATTTATTTATTTTTGCTTTTGTAGCCTGAGTTTTTGGTGTTAAAAAAATCGTTGCTAAGGCCAATGTCAAGGAGTTCTTCCCCCGTGTTCTTTGGTAGGATTTTTATGGTTTCAGGGCTTACATTTAGGTCTTTTATTAATTTTTGAGTTGATTTTTGTGTATGGTGTAAGATAAGGGTCCCATTTTATTCTTTTGCATGTGGAGATTAGTTTTCCCTGCACAATTTATTGAATACACTATTCTTTTACCACTGTGTTCTCTTGGTACCCTTGTTGAAAATTAATTGACTATTTGTTTGGATTTGTTCCTGGGCTCTCTATTCTGTTCCATTAGTCTATGTTTCTGTTTTTATGCCAGTACCATACTGTTTCGATTAATGTAGCTTTATGATATAATTTTAAATCGGGAAGTATGCCTCTAACTTTGTTTTTCTTTTTCAGTATTGCTTTGACTATTCAGGGTTTTTTGTTGTTGTTGTTGGCAGGCAGGGTCCTATACAATTTGTAGGATTGTTTTTTCTATTTCTATGAAGAATGCCATTGGAATTTTGAGAGAGATTACATTAAATCTTTATATTATGTTCAATAATAGAATATTTTAACAATATTCTTCTGATCCATAAACACAGAATCTCTTTCAATTTATTTTTGTTTTCTTCAATTTATTTCATCAATGTTTTGTAGTTTTTAGTATACAAATATTTC
>NW_012101432.1:5433291-5439626 GCF_000951045.1 Mandrillus leucophaeus | reverse complement strand
TGGCTTCTACTCCCCCAGGTGATATTTGCAATGCCATCAAGTGCCATGGCTTCTGACTCCAACTGCAGTGAACTTCCCTGTGGATATGTTCCCTTCATGATGGAACAATCAGTCGTAACTCTCATATTATTTTGCTCTGTCTATATTACAAAAAACTATGGTTGAATGATTATACCTCTGGAAATGACCACTTTTAAATTGCTGTCAGTTTGTGTTAAATGTTACTGCTTCAAACTGGCACTTTCATCTATCAATATCAAAACCTGCTTTCATGTCTAGCTGATTGTGTTTAATTTCTGAAGTGCTGAATCTTATGATGTTTTTATATTTTGGGGAAGATTGAATTTACAAAATGGACACATAGGACAACTTGATGCTGTGTAGTATATTTTGCTTTTTAATGAAATAGGCACTTCTAAGTATCATCTTTGTTAGGATTATTGCTTTCTTGGGTCTATTAATTATCTTGATGTGAACTGAAATACTGTTCATTTCAGAGGAAGGCTGGGCTATAAATAAGGAAAACCTTTTCTGTGAACTTTTTACCTTCAAATCTGTCCTCTGAAATGTACTTTCATCATTTTAGTTCAAGAAACAATTTAAATGTACTCCAGGAGTTCAGAATGATTTTTCCCCAAGGACGAGAATACCAAGTTCTCCTTTCTCAAATACCATGTGCGATAGGATGAGATATTAATAAAAAGAAAATAAAAACTGTTATTCTCCTTCTTGTGAACAATTTCCTTTCACACCCGACCCCCACCCCAGAAAAGAGAAATCTGACCTTGCTCCCTGGAGGCGGGCCTCCTTTCCCTCCTGCCATCCTTACCTGTCAGTCCTCTGGGTGGAGCAGTTGAAGGGTTTTTAGATCACTGATTTGGATTAGCCTGGATTGTCCCAAAGGTAAATGGCTGAGGGTTAGACAAGGCAAGGGTGGACAAACCCACGAGACAGAAAGTCATCTTCAGGAAAAGGGGGGGATGATGGGGACTGAGGGTTTCCTTCAGTGGTAGCACCAGGCCCAACTTGCATGCAGTGGACAGATAAGGAATGGCTGGACAATGGCTGTGGCACTAGACACCAAGTGCCTTGAGAGCATCAGTGAGGGTCTCTGTGACCATGCCTGAGGTTGAGGAGAGAGCTGTGGAAAGGGGTGCCTATAAGTGTACTCAGAGAGCATACTCAAGGGATAGGGCCAGGCCAGGCACAGCACAGCCGTGTAGGGTAGCAAAGGGAGTGGCAGCAAAAATGACAATCACTGTGGACTACCAGTTTCCTGCTCTGTTTATATCCTATCCATTCACTCATTTATTGTTGGTCTACCTCTGTGGTAAGTTTCTCATTATTTTTTGATTGTATAATGAATGATTCAGTGAGTTTTCCAACTATTATTTAAAGCTCCTCAATTCTTATATGACAACAGAGAAGGCTCCAAAACATGTCTAGTTCAAATTTCTTGCCACCCTGTGATTCCTGTTATTGTTCGGATCTGTGTCCTCACCCAAATCCTATGTTGAATTGTAATCCCCAATGTCGAAGGTAGGGCCTGGTGGGAGGGAATTGGATCATGAGGTTGGTTTCTAATGGTTTAGCACCATCCCCCTAGTGCTGTTCTCATGATAGTTATTGTGAGATCTTGTTGTTTAAAAGTGTGCAGCACCTGCCCTCTCTCTCTCTCATGATCCTGCTCCACCATGTAAGATGCCTCGCTCCCCATTCATCTTCTGCCATGATTGCAAGTTTCCTGAGGCCTCACCAGAAGCTGAGCCAATTAAAACTCTTTTCTTTATAAATTACCCAGTCTCAGGTATCTCTTTATAGCAGTGTAAGAATGGACCTATACCCTTGTTTATATGTTAAGCCTTAGCAGCACCCTCTCTCCTGTTGCAGTGGTACAGGTCCTTGGAGTAGTCCTGGTACTCTTTTCATTATGTCACTTCAACATTTGAATTCCTCAGAAGATACTTGTGTTCAAATAAATTTGTTCATATCTTCTAGATATTTGTATCACTTGGAATGGTTTTGGTTGTGCTTTGGTTATCTACTGCTGCATAAAAAAAAGTAAACCTTGGTGTTTTAAAACGATTTGTTATATCTCTCATGATTCTATAATTTGTTGGGGCTCAGCTGGGTGGTTTTTGCTTGGTATATTTTGTGTGGTTGCAGTGAGATGGCAGCTGGGGCTAGAGTCATCTAAAGACTTAACTGGGCTGGATATCCCAGGTGTCACTCATGTGACTAGCAGTTGATGTGGCTGTTGGTGACAAGGAATCCCTACTTGGACAAACTTCAGTCAGGCTTCTCCAAGCCATCTTCTTTACCAGACCTCATCCTCGGCCTCTCGTTCTTGGTCTGCCTAGCCTAGTTTTATCAAGAATCCTGCCAAGCAAATTTAGCAAGAATATTCTACCTTTACAGCTTATCAAGTTCACCTTATTATTTTTCCATCCACTGACTTCCTTATCCTGCCTGTTAGCTCTAACCCCCCAGTTGCTACTGTTGTATTCAGAGTTCAGTTCTATCTCTCTTCCCTATTGCAGTAGTTTTGAATAAAGTCTTTCTTGTCTGCTTAACTTATTCGATGCAATTTGTCTTTGAAACTGGCTAGGAAGTCAGGTTGGGCTATCAGTTAGAGTACCTATGTGTTTCCTCTCCATGTGGCTTGGGCTTCTCACTGCATCACGGTCTAAGGATAGTTGAATTTCTTACATTGTCACTACTGTCTTTCAGAGGGAGCCTTTCAAGAAAACAGTATGGATGCCAGGCATGGTGGTTGACACCTGTAATCTCAACACTTTGGGAGGCTAAGGTGGGAGGATTGCTTGAGCCCAGGAGTTTGAGACCAGCCTGGGCAATATAGTGAGACCTCATCTCTAAAAAAATAAATAAGTAAATAAAAAGAAGACTATATGGAAACTGCCAAGCTTCATGTGACCTAAGCTCACAAGTCTCCCATTGTATTCTATTGATCAAGCAAGCCACTAGGGTTCACCTGGATTCAAGGGGAGAGGAACTGGACAATACTGCTCAATAAGAGAAGTAAATAATTTATGGACATCTTTAATCTACCATAGGCTATAAGGAATAAAAGGAAAACACACCAAAAAGTGACCTAAGTAATAAGAATACTTACTATACTGCATACCTAGAAGTTTGAAGGCAGGGCAGTTCTAAGTTTGCCTCAAATGTCAACAGGGACACTTGTATTTATGTCATCCTCTTTTGCTGACTCCCACAGTGGCTGCTTAGTTCCAAGTAATCTTATGAAGACAAGAATATCCAGAGGTAGGAAAGGGGAAATATTCCTGTTTTTGCTTTTTTGTTTTGTTTTGTTTTTTAAGAATAATGAAAACCTTTCTAGAATCATCCCAGTTGATTTCCCCTCACTTATAACTGGACAGAATTACATTATACATTCATATTTAAACCAGTTACCTGGCAAGAGAATAAAACAACCATGAATGGCTTGAATCAGTCATGATTCAGTCCCTGGGCTGAGGGTAACCTCAACAAGAGAACATAGCTACTCAGAGAAAAATGAACAAAACTAGGGCTTCATGAGGAATAGGTCCCTGAGCAATATAACAATGCCAAATGTCTCCTGAGGTTAGACACGAAGTCCAGCCCCTAAGGTCAAACCTTTGAAAACCCATTAGGAAGGTGTCATGGTAGAGATCAACATACCATCTCTTACAAGTCTGACAAAGTATTAGAATGGATTTCTGTTTCTATAATTTAGCACTAGATTAAATACCTATGTTTAGATGCCTTACTCTACAAAAAATTAAATGTTTGAAGAGATTAGTTCAGCAAGATGTTTATATTGTGAGAGGCATGTGGGTACCAAATGGCTAAGGGAACAATGGATATATATCTCCCATTTGGAGGTGCTCAGTGCCTGGAAAACAATGTAGCGATTTCTCATTTATTCTTTCTTTCTAGTCTCCTCTCTTTACTCCTTCTCCTCAACTCCTACCCTCACTCTCTCACTCCCTGTTGTGGAGCAGAAGTAGGTGAATGTGTGAAAGCTAAGTGTATATACCGTGCAACTCTACTGTCCACCACGTGGTTGCTAGATCCCTCTAGAGTCCCAGCCATCTTACCTCTCTGGAGAGCCTGGGCTGACTATGCTCAAGGAAAGCTTTGCTTTGGAAGCCCCTTTATTTCTCTGTCTCTTGATTCTGGCAAGCAGCCAGCTTTCCTTCTTCTCTGCCCTGCTCCAGTTCCTTTTAGCTCTTCAGAATCAAAAATAACCTGCAGACTGAAGGTATCTCCAGCCCCCAAGTGGACCTCCAGCTGACAAGGTGGCCACTAGAGACCCTGAAACAGCTTCCCAGGGCTCTTAAATCAGCTTTTCCACTCAACAAGCTTTTAGTAAACTTTTTATGGTGCCAGGCTCTCTGCTAGGTAACAAGGACACTGTGGTAAACAAAACTTAGTCATAAATCACATTCCTTCTAAAAAACAAACAAGAGTTTAACCTAGTGCCACCTGTCTTTGTACCTCATGGAGCACATAGGAAAATTATATTTTGTGTTACACACCTGGACTTGTGCTATATTGTAGCCTTTATAGAGGGCTCTCTGTAGATTGCTATTCATCCAAGCTTACCAGCAAGATAAGAATTCATGAGTTCAGGAAACATTCAGAGAGACCTTTACAAAAATACTTGTCAAGCATAATTTCAACTGTTGTAAATTTGGAAATGACTCAATTTTGTCATCACTGAAAAAAAGTACAAACATCAATATCTTGTAGCACACCTGTTATCTATTTGCAGAACCTCTAGTTTAATGAATTCTTTCATTTTTCCCTAAAATCCGACCCACAGCCCTCTAAAAATTTTAGGGAAGGAGAAAGAAAGAATCCACCGCCTCCAGGCTGGGCACTGTCCTGAAGCCCTTGTTGCCCTTCTCTACGGTGGTCTTTGGTGTTTGTCTTCATTATAGGTTGTTGACTTTCATTTCTTTTTTTAAATTTTTATTTTTTAGAGACAGCGTCTTGCTTTGTTGTCTAGCCTGGAGTGCAGTGGCGTGATCATTGCTCACTGCAGCCTTGAACCTCTAGGCTCAAGTGATCCTCCTGAATAGCTGGGACTACTGGCATAGGCCACTGTGCCCAGCATAGTTTTTACTGTTTTGAAGAGATGGGGTTTTGCTATGTTGCCCAGGCTGATCTTGAACTCCTGGCCTGAAGTGATTTTCACCTCATCCTCTGAAAGTGCTGGGATAACAGACATGAGTCACAGAGCCCAGCCTACTTTCAGTTCTTTTAGTCTTCTAACAGAAAGCTAGCTCAGGCACAGCCCAGGCCCTCGTTGTCCCTTACTCCTGTCTGCATACCACCTTCACCCCTGCTCTTTTCTCCATTGCCAGGCTGCCAGCCTTCACCTGTCTCTGCTGTATGGCAGTACCTACCCTCACTGTGTCTGTGTCGAGTGGCAGTGACCTTTGTGGTGGGCACACATGCTGGTGGGGGACTGACCATGGTGTGGTTAATGTCTGTGTGAGTGGGAAGGAGTTAGGAGCCATCAGAATCTTTTATTTCCCATTTTCATCTAGGACAAAAAAGATATTGGATAATATCACTGTTGTAAGCTAAGACCACTTTAAGGTTTTCTTCTTCCTTTCTCGTAGCACTTGCTTTTGGAAGTGAGGAAAAGGTCCAGATAGTCCCTTCAGTCACTCATGGATGCTGCAGGGTGAGCAATACATAACTCAGGTTTTCACTGCCAGCTTCTCCAACATCTTCTGGCTTTCAGCACATTTACAGTTGTCTCTGGTCCAAGTTACTGGAAAGAGACCTCCTCAGCGTTCCAGGTTCTACGAGGAGCTTATTCTTATTTAAAAACCACAGACATGTTGCCGCCGTGGTTTAGTCTATCATAATTTCTCATTATTATTGTAATATAGTAGTTCAAAATAGTTTTCTAAGTGGTCCTCTAGCTCTCCTCAACCTCAACTCCCTGTCACCACTCCAAGCCATTAGCCAAAAGTGGCTTCCAGAAAAGGAAATCTTATCAAATCACATCCTTACTTAAACTCCTTCATTAACTGTCCCTGCTTATAAAATAAAAGCTTCCTTCATTTGCATTCTCTGTGCAAATGTCTTATCAGACACCACCCTATCTCAAATAGCACCCACCCCTCACTCTGTGTCTCCTTACATTGGTTGATTTTCTTTCTTTTTTTTTTTTTTTTGTGGAACTGGGAGTTTTATTCATATCGAAATCCACAATCATGGCTTTTCTTTTTTATTTATTTATTTATTTATTTTTATTATACTTTAAGTTCTAGGGTACATGTGCATAACGTGCAGGTTTGTTACATATGTAT
>NW_012101432.1:5411361-5431946 GCF_000951045.1 Mandrillus leucophaeus | reverse complement strand
AACAGACATTGGTTGATTTTCATCCGTAGCACTTACCACTGATACAGGACGGGGGCAGGGCAGTGCTGGGTAGAGAAGGGCAGGGTCCCTGGTGAGGGCTCCACCCTCAGGCCTATGCCCACAGACCTAAGTGAGGTCAGGCACTCCTGTTTCACGCCCAAATGTTGCATTTTTTCCAAGACCACTCTGACCCACCATATCCCTCATCCTGTGACTCTAAAACCCTCAAGACCCTAGTGGGCGCACAAATAAGCAACTGGAAGTCGAGAGGAACACACAAGCAGAAGAAAACACTGGCAGATGCCGGCAGGCCATCGACGGCAGAAAGAGGCAGACGCCGAGGGGAATTTCACTGGAAGAGAGTCTAGTGGCTGGGTGGCCCGACTCCATGGGAAGACCACCTTCCTACTCCATCCCACTTCTGGCTTCCCCATCTACCTCTCAGAGAGCTGCCTTCACTCAATAAAACCTTGCACCCATCCTCCAAGTCCACATGTGATCTGATTTTTCCAGTACACTAGGGCAAGAATCCCAGGATACAGAAAGCCCTCTGTCCTTGCGGTAAGGCAGAGGGTCTGATTGAGCTGATTAACACAAGCCGCCTGCAGATGGCAAAACTGAAAGAGCGCACCGTAACACACGCCCACTGGGGCTTCCGGAGCTGTAAACACTCGACCCTAGATGTGCTGTGGGGTCGGAGCCCCATGACTTGCCCCTCTGCATGTTCCCCCTAGGGGTTTGAGCAGGGGGACGCAGAAGAAGCGAGCCACAGCCCCATCGTATACCCCGTGAGGGGGATAAGCGAAAACTTCTCCTGTTTCATTACCACATGCCACAATATACACGTTTATTGTCTGTCACCTCCACCCCTAGGATGTAAACCCCATAAAGGGTTTCTGTCTGCTTTATTCATGGCTGTGTGCTGGCATGTAGTAGATGTTCAGTAGATAGTTGATTGTGAAATGTTCAATGAAAGTATCTTTTACAATCAGTTCCCAGCCCACATTCAGAGTCTCTAGCCGTGCTCCCCTACTCCACCCCTTACTACCTTCTTCACACATGGAATTTGCCAGGTGCTTTCAGATCTCTATAATTTGAGATAATTTTTTCTCTTTGCCTGCTGATTTTCTTTCCCACCTGCACAGACTACGTCTCTCTGTTCCTTTCGTACTTGGAACAGAGTTCTCTTTGGGTATGGAACACTGTAATTACCTGTTTATTTGGAAGGTAGTAGAAAGTCCTGGATATGATTATGGGAACTAGACTCAGGTTGCTAAAGTTTAAATAATGACTTCATCATTTACTAACTGTGACTTTGGGCTAATTGCATAATCTCAGTTTCTCAGTGTACTCATAGATAATAATGAGAAGGATGATGGCAACTATTTATAGAGTAGGGCCCGACACATAGTAAGTGCTCAGTGAATGCTACCAGGGGTAGCAATGCATGTGTGTGAGTGGATCATGGGCAAAGATTTTTTTTTTTCTTGCGTCTAGCAATGTCTCTGTCCTCAAGAGGACCAATCAGTATTCTTTCTTTTTCTTTCCCTTCATTTCTCTCTTTCTCCCTCTCTTTCATTCATCCACTACTATCTATGCAGGCACCATGTTAGATACCATTCATAGATACATAAATAGAATTTTAGTACAATGTAAAAGGTATGTTAATAGAAGTAGAAATAGTTTGGTGCTTTGAGAATTGTCTTTGTGAATGAAAATACTATGTGAGCTGAGGACTTGGTGTCTTGAAGGGCAAGTAGAATATAGATTGAGGTCATTTCATTTAGAAAGTGATAATTACGTTATTTTGTAATGATAGTTTAAAAGGCATATTTAATGAAAATAAAAATATATACAAATAAAATTTCATTTTTAATATCTTTAGTTTGTAAATGAATCTAATACCGTTATAACTTAAGACCCACTAACTTTGAGTACGTGTTGGAATTTATTTCTGAACCTAGTTAAGGCTAACTTCATCCAAGCTTTTCACCAGCTGAAGGATAAAAAGAGGTACTCTTTCTTCCTCCCCTCTTTGTCCTTGTGCCATTTTTACTCTTTAAACTTGCACTCAATTTATCTAAGTAGTTCTGTGATCTTTAGAAAATAGATTCTGAAGTCAGTCTCATACTTATTAAAATCTTTAATAATTCATATCTTTATTTTTCATATTTTAATGAGTGGAAATAATTCTTTTTAAAGATACCTGCTATAGGTTGAATGTTTGTATTATCCCTAAAATTCGTATGTTGAAATTCGAATCCCCAATATGATGGTATTAGGCAGTAGGGCCTTTAGGAAGTGATTAGGTCATGAGGGTGGAGTCCTCATAAATGATTAGTGCTTTTATAAAAATACAGGAGAAAGCATCTCTCTCTGCTCTCTGCTTTCTGCCTTCTGTTCTCTGCCATGTGAGGGTACAATGAAAAGATGGACATCTACAAGCCAAGAAGCCGGTCCTCACCAAACACTGGGTCTGCTGGCATCTTTACCTTGGACTTCCCAGCCTCCAGAACTGAGAAATACGTTTCTGTTATTTAAGCCTCCCAGGCTTAAACAACATTTTAAAACTAGCATCTTGCACTAAGACACTACCAGAGACAATTCCTTTTAACTCAGTCCTTGTGCGTTTATGTGCAGTAGAAAAAACACAGATAAGTTAACATCTCTACTACATGTTAGCAATTTGATTTGGGGCAAATTAATCAATCTCTCTGAATATTGATGTCCTTATTTGAAAATTGGGGCTAATTATACTTACCTCATGGAATTAGCTTTTTGGAGAAGTAAATCTAGTCCTAAACATAATGTCCTTAACACAGTACCTGACTCAAAGGCAAGCAATTCATGAAAACTTGCACCTTCAGTGCCTATGTGGAATTCACTGTAATAGTTCTGAATGGTGGTATCAGCTATTTATTTTTTCAAGAATAGATAATCGGGTTTTATTAAGCACTTCTTATCCCAGTCTCATCCAAACTGCTCCTTTTCCCAGCTGGCTTCAGTAATATTTTCAGAAAAATCTGGAGATAAAACCTGGAGGGAAAGAGGGGAGCATGTTCATAAAGAACTAAAGATTCTTCTAGTAAGAGATGGGCCCTAATTTTGTTCTGTGCACATCTATCATGTCCCTTGCTGGTAAATTTCTGGAGAACAGGCACCATATCTTAACTGGATTCCTCACTACCTTTCACCTCATTTGAAAGTGAGACATATTAAAAGAGTAACTACAATACATGGCCACACGTAATGTTTTAGGGACCCCAGAGTGATAGGAACATAGTGATAATGATATCTCACCAACATGGAAGTCACTTAAGCCTCATAACTTTAGCAGTGTTGGGAATGCATGTGGAAAAATCAGAGCTGGAAGGAAGCCAAACTCAGTGAAATTCCAGGCTGTCTCCTTCTATTTCTTCCTTCCTTGCTTGGTAATTAGATTTTAGGAAGAGTGACAATGAGGAGAAAATGAATGGAAGGGTGGCAGCAGAAAGGTTATTTCAGGGTCATGTCTATAGATTCAAAAAAAAGTGAATGAGTGAAAATGAAATAAAGCTGCTAAGAGAAATGAAACATGTTTCCAGTCCCAGACTTATCTCACAGTCTTTCACAAGTTTCAAAGTCAGGAAGCTTGCTCTTATATGATCAAATCTCTCTGGTTTAATCAGTCAAAATATTTCAGTGTTTATCATTCTCTCTTGGTGAATTGATAGAACTAGACGTTCTCAATTGTTTATTATAAAATAGGTAGTAGAATGTCAATTATAGAATATGGACTCAGTACATTTAGCAGGGTTATATGATGGAAATTTGCATAAATAATTACTGAAGTTTGATCAAAGCTCATACCTTTGCTGGAAAAAATAGCAGCTAGACAAGCAATGCCAAGGAGATAGCCTTGTATGGTCTATTGCATATGTAAGCCAATATGTATCAGCAATGATTTCAGGTTTTTAGGTATTAGTAAGACTTTATTTGGAAAGAGAAAAGTCCATTCTCAGTTCTGTAGCATGAGGACCAAACATGCACAACTAAAGAACTGAGACCCACTTTCCCAAAATTGACCATTGCCATGGTGACCACTTAGTTGTCCACTAAAACTATTTTTACTTTTATGCTGAGCACGTGGCTGGACTCCATTTCCTAGTCCTCCTTGCAATTAGGTGCATCCCCATGACTAAGATCTCATAGTGGAATGTGAGTGCAAGTGAAGGTACCTCTTTCCCTGGGCCTGAACACAGTAGGTAATTCTCCTCTAGTGTTCTTCTCCTCTATGCATTCCTCCATGTTCCTTTCTCCTCTGTGATGGTCAGTTCTATGTGCCAACTTGGCTAGGCAATAGTCCCCAGTTAATTTGATAAAATGAGAATTGAGGTATTGATGTGAAGGCATTTTACTTATTTATTAATTAATTAATTAATTTTAAATAGAGTCAGAATCTCACTATGTTGCCTTAGCTGGTCTGAAATTCTTGGGCCAAGCAGTCCTCCTGCGTTGGCCTCACAATATGTTGGGGTGACAAGAGCCACCACACCCAGCCTGTGAAGGTATTTTATAGATACCTTCTGTACCTGTGATTGATATCTGAGTTGGATTTACGTAAAAGATGTTATCCTTGCACTGGGACCAATCCAGTCAGTTGAAAGTGCTTAAGAGCAAAAGTGAGATTTCCTTGAGGAGGAAGAAATTCTATCTGTGAACTTTAGTTTCTGTTGTAGAGTTTACTACAGCCTGCCCTTCCTAAGGTGCCTGCTCTATAGATTTGAGATTTTCCTAGCCATTATTCCTTGGATTCCTACCCAAAATCTCAGAAGCCAATTCCTTGCAATAAATCTCTTGATATATGTATTAGTCTATTCTCACGCTGCTATAAAGAACTACCTGAGATTGAGTAATTTATAAGAAATGCAATTTAATTGACTCACAGTTCTGCAGGCTGTACAGGAAGCATGGCTAGGAGAGGCCTCAGAAAACTTACAACCGTGGCAGAAGGGTGAAGGGGAAGCAAGAACATCTTCACATGGTGGCAGGAGAGAGAGAGTGAAGAGGGGAGTGCTACGCACTTCTAAACAACCATATCT
This sequence comes from Mandrillus leucophaeus, assembly GCF_000951045.1. Taxonomy (NCBI): domain Eukaryota; kingdom Metazoa; phylum Chordata; class Mammalia; order Primates; family Cercopithecidae; genus Mandrillus; species Mandrillus leucophaeus. The sequence continues at coordinate 5,426,865 of NW_012101432.1, read as the reverse complement.
CCTGAGAACTCACTCAATATCACAACAGTAAAGGAGAAATTCACCCCCATGATCTAATCACCTCCCACCAGGTCCTTCCCCCAACACTAGGGATTACAGTTCAACATCAGATTTGGGTGAGAACACAGAGCCAAACCATATTATGTCACCCCGGCTCCTCTCAAATCTCATGTCCTTCTCACATTTCAAAACCAACCCGTCATTCCTGACAAGTTCCCAAAGTCTTAATTCATTCCAGTGTTTACTCAAAAGTCCAAGTCCAAAATCTCATCTGAGGCAAGGCAAGTCCCTTCCACCTATGAACCTGTAAAATCAAAAACAACTTAGTTACTTTCATGATAAAATGGTGACACAGGCATTGGGTAAATTGTCCCATTCTAAAAGGGAGACATTGGCCAATACAAAGTGGCTATAGATCCCATGTAAGTCCAACACCCAGCAGAATGGTCATTAAATCTTAAACTCCAAAATAATATCCTTTGACTCCATGTCTCACATCCAGGGCATGCTGATGCAAGGAGTGGGTTCCTATAGCTTTGAGTAGCTCTTCCTTTGTGACTCTGTGGGATACAGCCCCCGCAGCTTCTTTCATGGGCTGGCATTGAGTGCATGAAATGTTTTCAGATGCATGGTGCAACCTGTTGGTGGATCTACGATTCTGGGGTCTGGAGGACAGTGGCCCTCTACTTATAGTTCCACTAGGCAGTGCCCCAGGGGGGACTCTGTGTGGGGACTCCAACTTCACATTCCCGTCCACACTGTCCTAGTAGAGGTTCTCTATGTGAGCTCTGCCCCTGCAGCAGACTTCTACATGGACATCTGTTTGTTTCCATACATCTTCTGAAATCTAGGCAGAGGCTCCCAAAGCTCAACTCTTGTCTTGTCTTCTGTGCACCCGCGGGCCTAACACCACATGGAAGCTACCAAGGCTTGGGGCTTGCATCTTCTGAAGCAACAGCCTGAGCTTAACTTGACCCCTTTTAGCCACTACTATAGCTGGAGCAGTTAAGACACAGGGAGCCATGTCCTGAGGCTGCATAGAGCAGCAGGGCCTTTGGCCCAGCCCACAAACCATTTTTCCATCCTAGGTTTCCAGGCTTGTTATGGGAGGGGCTGCTGTGAAGATATCTGAAATGTGCTGGAAACATTTTCCCCATTATCTTGGCTATTAACGTTTGTCTCCTCTTCACTTATGCAAGTTTCTACAGCTAGCTAGAATTTCTTCACAGAAAATGAGTTTTTCTTTTCTACCACATGGTCAGGCTGCAAATTTTCCAAACTTTTAAGGTCTGCTTCTTTTCAATATAAGTTCCAATTTCAGACCATCTCTTCTTGAATGCATATGAGCATATGCTGTTAGAAGCAGCCAGGCTACATCTTGATCACTTTGCTGCTTAAAAATTTCTTCCACCAGACACTCTAAATCCTCTTTCTCAAGTTCAAAGTTCCACAGATCTCTAGGGCAGGGGCATAATGCTGCCAGTCTCTTTGTTATAGCATAGCAAGAGTGACCTTTGCTCCAATTCCCAATAAGTTCCTCGTCTCCATCTGAGACCTCATCAGCCTGGACTTCACTGTCCATATCACTATCAGCATTTTGGTCAAAACCATTCAAAAAGTCTCTAGGAAGTTCCAAACTTTCTCACATCTTCCTGTCTTCTTTTGGTCCCTCCAAACTACTCCAAACTGTGCCCAATACCCAGCTCCAAAGTTGCTTTTACATTTTCAGATATCTTTATAGCAATGTCCCACTTCTCTGGCACCAATTTTTTGTATTCGTCTGTTCTCACACTGCTATAGAGAACTACCTGAGACTGGGTAATTTATGAAGAAAAGAGGTTTAATTGACTCACAGTTCCACAGGCTGTACAGGAGGCCTCAGGAAAGTTACAATCACGGCAGAAGGGTGAAGGGGAAGCAAGTGTGTCTCCACATAGTGGCAGGGGAGAGAGAGTGAAGGGGGAAGTGCAATACACTTTTAAACAACCAGATCTCTTGAGAACTCACTATCATGAGAACAGCAAGGGAAAAATATGCCCCCATGGATCCAATCACCTCCCACCAGGTCCCTTCTTCAACACTGGGAATTACAATACAACATGAGATTTGGGTGGGGACACAGAGCCAAACCATGTCAATATATGTCTATCCTACTGCTTCTGCTTTTCTGTTAGAAGCCAGGCTGATATGTGCTCTTTTCTCTTGTCTCTTCCATGTTCTCTTCTCCTTTTTCACTGGCTAGAACTCATGGTGACCTAGTTTTGACCATGTAGATGGTGGCACAATCCCCAAGAGAGTGAAGGAGCTGTATGAGAAAAGGACTCAGGTCCTTGAATGTCCATATGGACAATAGTTGCTCTGCCAACCTGGACAACCCACATTCGAACTGTAATGTGAGTGGGAAATACATTTTTTGTTTTAAGCCACTTTCCTTATGAGTCTCTTTGTTACAGCTATGTACATCCTTTTCTTCTAATATAATTACTATTTTGAAAGTACAGTTGATTTTGGTGTTTCTATTTATAGATATTAATGCGAAGAGAACTCTGACATGTCTTTATATGGAATATACATGTGGGTTTTGTCTGCGGTCCAACCAAACTTATTCTATCAATCACTTTAAAAGTATTGAGCCCTCACTTATACCAAACACTCTGAAAACACAATAGCATAAAAATTAAATGTTGTCACCACCATTATTCACATTAATAGGCAGTAGCAGAGAGAAGAACAAAGTTTATAATATGTTCGAGGAACAGAACAATATTCAGCATGGTAGAAGATTGAGTATAAGAAAAAGTGGCACAGGTGTTGGGGCTAGAGAGATACACAAGGAATGGTTAATACTGGACTTTTTAAGCCTGGCTAAGGTGGATGAGCTTTATTCTCAGAATATCAAGGAGAATAGTAACATGATTATACTTGCACTTTTCCAAGACAAATCTGATTGCACTATGGAGGACAAATTGGAGAAAAGCAAGAATATAAGCAGGGAAATCAGGAGTCTATTGCAGTAATCGAGCCAGGTGATGATGCCTGGAATGAAAGTGTGAAAAGTGGGCATAGAGAAAAGTGGTTGGATTCCAGAGAGCTCTTGACAATTAGCCTTGTATAACACAGAGGAGGAAGGACTCAATATTGACAGATGTCCCTTTTTAAAAATTAGGTGAATGAGGTAATAACTGAGAGAGATCAGAGCTATAGGAGAAGGTTAGGAGGGAGGTTGGTGGGGAAGAGGAAGATGATGAGCTTGTTTTGTGTCTGGTTACATTTAACAAAGCTGCGGACGCGATTAAATATGTGGGTCTCTATTAGTTAAGGTAAATACTGTTAGTTATTGAAACAGACAACCCTTTAGTACAGTAGTCCCCATCTTATCCATGGGAGATATATTCCAAGACCCCCAGTATCCACTGAAACTACAGTTAGTGTGGAATTCTATATATACTATGTTTTTCCTATACATATATACCAAAGATAAAGTTTAATTTATAAATAAGGCATGGTGAGAGATTAGCAACAATAGCAATAGAACAATTATAACAATATACTGTTATAAAAGTTATATACATGTGGTTTCTCTCTCTCTCTCCCTCTCTCTCTCTCTCTCTCTCTCTCTCTCCCTCTCTCTCTCTCCCCCCTCCAAATAGCAAATTGTATTGTATTGTTGTATTGTGGGTAACTGAAACCACAGAAAGCGAAACCGTGGATAAGGGGAGAATGCTGTGTTAAACTAAACACAACAAAAGCTTATTTCATACTCACTTAAAAGTCCAATGTGGGTGGGAGTGGTAGAAGAGGAATCTGCTCCATATGCTAATTGGCTCCTTTCATCCAGGACTTTTGTCCAGGTCTCTGAAATTCTTTTATTCACCCGGCAGAATGAATACTGCCCATGGGAGGATTTTATGGGCCAGCCCTAGAAGTAGTAATTTTACTTCCAGAGTAATATCAGATAATCACTCTGAACAGCACAAATGGCTGAAAAATACATTCTAGCTTGTACCTGAGAACTAAGAGGAGAATATGGGTTTTGGTGAACATCAACAGTCTCTGGCATGGTTCCTGGAAGAACAGAGCAGAAGATGCACAGTTAGTAGTCATTTGGTTATAAATAATATGTAAAGTCATGAATGAAGAAGAGATTGCCAATGTAAAATATGCAGAATGAGAAGGGGGTTTAGGGCAACAATGTTGAGAAATACTAACCTAAGGAATGAACAAAGAAAGAGAACTCACAAAGGAAACTGAAAAGAAAGGCCAGAGATGTAGGAGAGTAGTCACAGAATTGAAGGGAAGAGAGTATTTCCAGAAAGTGGAAATGATCCTCCAGGTGAAAGGATTCTATGAAGCGTAAGTTGTGGGTTAAGGAGCATATTCCCGCTTTGGGCAAGAAGTATTAGGGTTGAAAACTATATTTCAGTAGGTAGAGGAATGTTTGGGAGATTATAGTATACGAGTAGTAAGACTATTAAACTCTTTCTAAAAGATACAAACAGCAAACACAGGATATAATTTTTTAAAAATAATATACTACTCACAGGAGAATTAAATACTTAGTAATAAATCTAACAAAGGACAAAGGATTTTAGATTTTGTAACGGAATTTTTTATTTACCATATAGGGAATATGTATATTTTCACTGTACCAAACCCAAAACCCAAAGTATTAAAAGAAATCTAGAAATAGAATGTGTTTCTCTATATAGTTATAAATTATATATATTTATAAATATCTATATTATAAATATATGTCATATATTATGAATATTATAAATATGTTTATAAATATGTATAATTTATACATAAATTTATACATATTTATACACTGTATATTTATAAATATCTATATATCTACTTTTAACACCATGGAATGACATTATACATTTTTTTTACAAGTCATTTTTTCTACTCACAGCATTACAGACATCTACAGCAGGAACTGCTTGTGGCATAGCCAAAGGCCATTCATTTCTCCCCTTCACCCTTGATAAGGAATTCTGATTTGGTTCAGGTACTCATCTCTCTACCACAGGAACATGTGCTTCATACAATTTTATTGTTTTTTCCAGGGACTGATTTAGAAATGAGTGTTTACAATGTCGATGAGAGATGGGGGGAAGATGATTAGAAAGTGTAGAAAAGGTTTTCTTTTTCCTAAAATGTGATGCAAGGCTAGGCATAATGGTGTGTGCTTGTAGTCCCTGCTACTTGGAAGGAAGGAGAATTCTTTAACTCAGGAATTTGAGACCAGCCTGGGCAACACAGCAAGACCCCCATCTCTAAAATAAAATAAAAAAAGTGACAACCCCTTTTCTGTTGGACACAGCTATACTGGCATGTGACAAATGGAACTCTAGCAGCTACCTTGTAACATGAGGAGAACCAGCCTCAGGACAGGCTGTTATGCTACTGTTGACACCGTGGAAACAGGAATAGAAACTGGATTTTTTTTTCTTTTTTTTTTTTGAGAGTGTCTCATTCTGTTGCCCAAGCTGGAGTGCAGTGGCATGATTAGCTCAGGCAGTCAAGACTGCTGTGAGTTGTGAAGTCATCTTCCCAGCTCTGTCTCCTGAGGTGCTGGAACTACCGGCCTGCACCACCATGCCTGGCTAATTTTTTTCTATTTCTTTTGTAGAGACGAGGTCTCACTTTTTTGCCCAGGCTAGTCCTAAATGATCTTCCTGCCTCGACCTCCCAAAGTGCTGGGATTACAGGCTTGAGCCACCATGCCTGGCCTGGATTTTTTTTTTTTTTCTAACTATAGCTTCTCTCCTTAAGAACTCCTTGTATGAGAATTTTTTATTTTACATGTCTTATTGATTTGGGAATTTTTCTGTTATTTGCAGCCAAAACACTAACAACATAACGTATTTTCATATCAATTCAGAGATTCAACTATTTGCTTTAATCGCTGTATGGTATTTCACTGTGTGAATGGCTCATTACCTATCCATCCACCCAGGCTTTCAGTCATTCAGCATCAACACTGTGGGCCAAACACTGGCGATAAAGCAGTGGACAAAACTGACTTTGTATCAACCCTCTTGGAGCTTTTTATTATTTATGTACTATATGCTAACCATGGGGAAAATGACATGTAGGACATAAAATGAGCTATAATATTTGTAATCCTTCTGTATCCCAATTTAACCCGACCCCTCTGTTTTTAGGTCTTCTACTAGTTATAATTTTAACATGTTTATACCACTATGTCTTGAGTGAAGGGATGTTTGAGGTCTGAGTAATCAAGGTAGGTTTTCTTGGGCAGTGCATACACAAGTGAGAAGCAGGTGGGCAGGCTGGGACCACCACAAGCATCAAGGTATAGAGGACATTGGCAGTGTTTCATTACTGGGTAGAGCTACGTTTGCCTCTTTCTGCACCCCCTACCCCATGTCTACTAGAATGGTACTAGTAGACATGGGGGAGAAAGAGAAGGATAGCAGAGTTACCTCCAGCTCTGCGTTTTTTCTCTTTCTCTTTTAAGCACTCATAACTGTCAATAGAATGATTATAAGCAGGCAAGTGAATAAGAAAAGAATATATAATTTTATTATTCAATAAACAGATAGTGGTGAAATAAAACTTTGCCATCAAGAGGTCCAGAATTCTACCCAAATGAAACAGCAAACACCAGTAAAGATAAAACTTGACAGATACCTTGCATATTGACTTGGTTGGCAAAATACATTTTAACTAAAAGGTGTGGACTTAGGTTTGCTCATTGACATCACAGATTGTGAATAACTATGAAAAAAGGGCTCACAGTGTTCACCCGTGGCTTAGGTAGACTCATCCTGTAATTTACCTCAGATGCCATGTCCCGGCCTAGAACTTTTGACAGATAAGGCACCTATCAGCATCCCAGGCCTTCCACCCAATGACCTCAGTTTTGTTGAGATGGTAAATCCTCTCCATTTATAACAAAAATATTTAAGCACTAGTGGAGATGAGTCTTTTCTCCATTGCTTGTTTTTGTCAGCTTTGTTGAAGATCAGGTAGTTGTAGGTGTGTGGCCTTATTTCTGGGCTCTCTATTCTGTTCCATTGGTCTAGGAGCCTGTTTTTTTGTACCAGCACCATGCTGTTTTGGTTACCATATCCCTGTAGTATAGTCTGAAGTCAGGTAATGTGATGCCTCCAACTTTGTTCTTTTTGCTTAGGATTGCCTTGGCTATTTGGGTTCTTTTTTGTTTCCGTATGAATTTTAAAATAGTTTTTTCTACTTCTGTGAAGAATGTCATTGGTAGTTTGATAGGAATAACATTGAATCTGTAAATTGCTTTGGGCAGTATGGTCATTTTAATGATACTGATCTTTCCTATCCTTGAGCGTGGAATGATTTTCTATTTGTTTGTGTCTTTTCTGATATCTTTGAACAGTGTTTTGTAATTCTCATTGTAGAGCTCTTTCAGCTCCCTGATTAGCTGTATTCCTAGATATTTTATTCTTTTTGTGGTAATTGTGAATGGGATTGCCTTTCTGATTTGGCTCTCAGCTTGGCTGTTGTTGGTGTATAGGAATGGTAGTAATTTTTGTCATTGATTTTGTCCTGACACTTTGCTAAAGGTCTTTATTAGCTGAAGGAGCTTTAGGGCTGAGAATATGGGGTTTTGTAGATATAGAATCATGTTGTCTGCAAACAGAGATAGTTTGACTTCCTGTCTTCCTATATGAATGTCTTTATTTCTTTTTCTTGCCTGATTGCTCTGGCTAGGACTTCCAATACTATGTTGAATAAGACTGGTAAGAGATGGCATCCTTGTCTTGTGCTGGTTTTCAAGGGGAATGCATCCAGCTTTTTCCCATTCAGTGTAATGTTGGCTGTGGCTTTGTCATAGATGACTCTTATTATTTTTAGGTATATTCCATTAATACAAGTTTATTGAGCGCTTTTAATATGAAGCATGTTGAATTGTATTGAAAGCATTTTACGCATCTATTGAGATAATCATGTGATTTTTGTCTTTAGTTCTGTTTGTGCAATGAATCACATTCATTAATTTGTGTATGTTGAACCAACCTTGCTTGTATCCTGGGGATGAAGCCTACTTGATCATGGTGGATAAACTTTTTGATGTGTTGCTGGATTTGGTTTGCAAATATTTTGTTGAGGATTTTTGCGTCAGTGTTCATGAAGGATATTGGCCTGAAGTTTTCTTTTTTGTTGTGTTTCTACCAGGTTTTGGTATCAGGAGGATGCTGGCCTCATGGAATGAGCTGAGTTGGGGGAAGTTCCTCCTCCAGTTTTTTGGAACAGCTTCTGTAGGAATGGTACCAGCTCTTCTTTGTACATCTGGTAGAATTCAGCTGTGAATCCATCAAGTCCTAGGCTTTTGTCGTTGTTGCTAGGTTATTTATTACTGATCAAATTTCTTCATTCAACTTGTTATTGGTCTGTTCAGGAAATCAGTTTCTTCCTGGTTCAGTCTTTGGAGGTATCTTTTTTATAAATTGCCTTGTCAGTTAATTTATTATTGATCAAATGTGAAACTTTAGTATGTTAAAAGGAAAACTTTTGACAAATTTAACAGAGTTTATTTTAGCAAAAAATGATTCATAAATTGGGTAGCACTTAGAACCAGAAGAGGTTCAGAGAGCTGTGCTCTGCAAAGTACACAATGAGTGTTTACAGATGGTACGTGGAAGTAAAGTATAGAAATATAGTACAGAAACGGCTTGATTCCTTAAGCTAGGTGTTTGCCTTATTTGGACATGGTCTGATCAGCTGACTGCCTGTGATTGACTGAGGCTCAGCTGCTCACTGACTGGACTCTGCTGTTTGTTATACTCCTCAGTTAGGTTTTCAGTTTGTTTACATCATATGTTAGTTGTGTTTTGTTACATAGGAACTCAAAGTATGGAGAATGCCTTGGGCCAATGGCCTTCTGCTCATTTTATTCAATAATATAACAATTATTAGATTCATAAAAATTTAAAGAAATTGTAAGCTGAACCTAATGGCTTAAAAATAATAATGCTATACACTCAAGCATTAAAAAAACAAACAAACAAATCAACAACTCTCAAATTAACAGAACCTTCCTCAGGCAGGTCGCTTACTTTCTTTGGAAAGCAGTTCTCTTCCAAGCTATCATCTAAGACAACTTAGCCAAGAGGCAAAATTTAGCCTCCATTACTGTGGCCTTGCTTTTGAGGATCCAGGGGCAGCAGGGAGTGGAATCACCCTCACAAGTTGTTCAACCTTTACTCTTATAGAGGGCAGGATAAGTTGTATCCTTTTTCAGCATCAGTTCCTGGATTGGTACCTGCCCAGCAGGAATGATGCTGCCAAAGAATTTGCATGGATCCTTTTTTTTTTTTTTATTTCCCATTCGTAGTGTTCCATGTGGATCTAGAAGGCTTTGATTTATGGAAGGACACATGACTCAAATTGATTCAATCAGAACTAATCTGGAACTTTTGTGAAGTTGTCTTGAAAGACTGGCTCTTCCTTGGGGCTACTGAGATTATTGGCTATCAGGTTGGAGTTCCATTCTGTGAGTAGAGGACTTGCCTTGAAATAAAACCAATATAGAGCAGTAAAGCTGAAGGATGAACAGAGTAAGATCTGCTGGCTGATGCCTGATATTTGAGCTCCTGGATCTACCTAGCCTAAAAATTTATTCTTAAGTTGTTCAGTTACACAAGTCAGTAAGTTCCATTTTATTTCCTCTTAAGCTAATTTTTTTTAACGATCACAAGAAAGCTGGAATAACCTTTAAGATAATTTAAATGGAGCTTATGACAGTTGCAATTAAGAGATCTTAATTTGGAAATACATCAATAAGATTTGGCTATTATAAGAACAAAGGTAGAAGGGAATATTTTCCTTCCTAAGAAGAATTATAACTTCACTGTTAGGTAGGGCTTGCTGTCTATTGCCAGTGTAGGTTGACCTACAGCAAGGACAAGAAAAACCACCCATCGCCTTCCAATGATCTCTGCACTAGCCTATTTCTCGTATGTAACATCCTATAATTAGACATTTATTATTTGGCCTTAAGGTGGTACTTTCCAAGTGTACTTTATTATTTTATATTATTATTTTATTTAATTACACAATTATTTTGTTAGATTATATTATTTAGGTTTTCATTTCATTTCTATTTTAACAGAAAAAAAAACCTTAAAATTAATCCAAATAGAAGTCCAGTATATAAAGCAAATGGGAACAGAGGTACTTTAATAACTGAAAGAATAGTGGGGCTAAAACAGTTAAACAGCTCAGACAGTTTAACTTTGTCTGAGTCAAATAAGCACATGTTTTAGAAAGGTATATAGAATTTAAGGATATATAACAAATTTGAAGTCAATGAGAAAATGACTTACTATTTCTGTCTTCCTCCCAAGCCATTCCACTGCCTCATTCACACACACCCTGGTCCCACTCACCAATGAATAAACCATTTTCAACATTTTTAACTGTTTCTTGTGATACTACTTCCACATTTTAATATAAAATGCTTGAATTATCACTTCTTGTAGTTAATTGTAGACATAATTTGTTATATTTTATTAGTAGATGAGAATTTAGTATTTAGTATTTATGTAACTCTCACTTCCAATTCTCTTCCATCTATCTTCCCAATATAGTTACAACACAGTTGCTCCATAGCCAGTATTTATTTGAATTATTTTGGCTGTTTAATGTTAGTCTCTGCTAGTCAAATACTGTAGTGTTATTCTCTTTTTTCATGACTCTTTTCTTGGACTTAACTGTTTCCATTTTTTCACATGCTTTTTTGGGCTATTATGACAACACATCATAAGCTGCGTAGCTCATAAACTACAGAAATGCACTTCTCAGTTCTGGAGGCTGGGAAGTTTGAGATTCAGGCACCAGCAGATTCAGTTTCTGATGAAGATCTGCTTCTGGTTTATAAATGGTACCTTCTAGCTCTGTCCTTACATGGTGGACAGGGCTATTTAGCTCTCTGAAACCTCTTTTGTAAGAGTACTAATTCTATTCATGAGACTTCTGCCCTCATGATCCAATCACCTCCCAAATGCCCCACCCACCTACTAATACCATCCCATTGATAATTACTTTTAATATTAATTTTGGAGAAACAAGCATTCCTGACCGTAGCAACCTATTACTAATTAGGCCCCGAATTGGAACAGATCTGTCATCCTCTGTCAATACTATTTTTCAAATAGTATGTTTAAATAAAACCTATCAGTTCTCCCTCCCTCCTCTCCCACTTGATCTCTTCCTTCCAAGTCACCACTTCTTCTCTCCATTCTATAATACATGCTTTCATGACCTTCTAAGTAGTTAACCTGAGATTTCTTTAACCGTCATCTTAGAATTTCTCTCTGCTGATCAGTTATGTTGAGTCTCCTATATACTATGTCTTATATTTTTTTCCTTTATATATTCATTTGATTTGCTGCATAGCTTGCTGGTAGTTTTCTCTAGAAGGCGCTTGGCAATTTATTTTCTAGGAAATCTATGCATATTTGAGAATGTATTTATTCTACCTCTAAATTAAGCTTTTTATTCTGAGATAATTGTAGATCTGTGTCCAATTTTAAGGAATAAAACAGAGAGAGCTTGTGTACCCTTTACCCATTTTCTCTCAATGGTAATATTTTGTAAAACCATAGTACAATATCACAACCAGGATATTGATATAGTCAAGATACAGAACATTTCCATCACTACTAGGATCCTTTAACTGGTCCTTTATAACTATACTAACTTCCCTTCCTTAATGCTCAGACTAACCCCTAGCAACCACGAATCTGTTCTCCAGTTCTATAATTTTCTTATTTCAAGAATGTTATAAACAAAGTCATAAAGCAGATAAATTTTTAATTTTTTTAAATTCAACATAATTCCTTTGAGATTTATGCATGTTGTTTTGTGTATTATTTGTCTGTTCCTTTTTATGGCCAAGTAGTATTACACAGCATGGATGTTCCACAGTTTGTTTAACCATTCAACTGTTGAAAAATGTTTGGGTTGTTGATAGTTTGGGGCTACTATGAATAAAGCTGCTATGAAAATTCTTGTACAGATTCTTGTGTGAACATAAGTTTTACATATTTCTGGGATAAATGCCTAGAATACAAATGTTGGATTGTATGGTAGTTGCATGTTTAGTTTCACGAGAAACTATCAAAGTATTTTCCAGAGTAATGTATCATTTTGTCTTCCCACCAGCACCGTATGAATGATCTAGTTTTTCTACATTCTCATCAGCATTTGATTTTTTACACTTTTCAAAATTTAATTCACTACAACAGGTATGTCATGACATCTCATTGTAGTTTCAATTTGTGTTTTATTGTGGTTTTAATTGGCATTTGGCATTTAATTTGTATTAATGGAAATTAAATACCTAACACTGTTGGACATCTTTTCATGTGCTTGTTTGCCACCTGTGTATGTTCTTTGGTGAAATGTCTGTTCATATCTTTTGCCCATGCTCTAGCTGAAATATTTTTTACCTTTGAGTTTTGACCAGTACATAGTTTAAAATTTTTATTTTGGTCACTCTCTATTTCCATGGGATATTTCTTATTCTCTGAATTCCAAAAATAAATAAAAATGATCCTGATCCATTTTCTAAATGGGATACAATGGCTTCTCTTACTTTTCTGAGATTATTAATCATATAGATTTCTTAGAGGGAGCTTTCTTCTGACATCTGCATTTATCTTATCCCTGGGAAATTCCTTTCCTTTGTTTGTTTTATATTCTTTCTTCATTTTTCTATCGAGGCTTTCCTCAGACGTCCTGGGAATTATGGTTCAGGGCTGCCACTAATATTTGTGGGGCCTGGTACAAGAAACAAATGTAAGCCTGTATATCATATACCTAAATATTTTAAAATTATGATTCAAGCTAACAGACTGCAATTCTCCTATCTTGACAAGTATAATTCCAAACAATGATGATGATGATGATAATAATAATTATAAATTTATGTAAAGCTAGCTTTTATAGGACTAGAAGTCATCAGAGCATCAAAGGCAATTGAATTTAATTATTATAGCTCATTTCTGGGTGTTCTACAGATCTATAGATGTGTGGATGAGTAATAATTTGTATATTCTATTTATAAAATGTAATCTATAATATATAACAGAATAGTATAGATTATAGAATATATTTATATTATAATTTATATATTCTATAAATTATTTTTCTTGCCTTTAAGCAAATGCACTAAGTATGTTATAAGGAAGATTTTTACATAACTTGTTATGGACAATAAATATTTTAATCGAAAATTTAAGTTAAAGTGAATGTAAAAGTAAAAATTTTATTTTTTGTGTATATTGTCAAAAAGTTCATTTTTGTTCAAGATATTTAGAGGGTATGTTTAAGGTTATGGACCATTATATTAGCTTTGTGATAAGTCCAGAGTGACTGTGTTTTTAATAAGTTAAGTTTTCTACTAATGATATATGGGGATCTCTAAAATGGAGGGCTAGGGAAGGGGCTACCCCTGTCCAGGCCCAAGAGTGGTTCTGCTCTGGCTTTTCACTCATCACGGAAAAGGGGACTAAGAAGACATTTTTCAGGGTGTAACAGTGAGGCTCATCAACCTGCAGGGATCTCTGTGTGGTGAACAGGCATGCATCCAGCCCTTTGTTAGATTTCCAGTTGTCAGTATTTGAGGGTGTTCTCTCTGAGTAGGTCACTTTCTCCAGAGGAGAAATCTCTGATCCCTTCTGGCTGCTGGAATTCTGGAGGCTGAATAGATGTTCAGACTCCCACACAATCCCCCCGAGCTCAGCCACACTTCATAAGTCTCATCCTCTGCTGATCCTGGTTACATGTCTTCAGCGCAAATGAAATTCTGGATCTCCTGGGGACTGGAGAAGGAGATCCAGAATTTCAATAACGTCATATACAGGCTTTCAAGTTATCTTCCTTTTAAAGGCAAATGTCTCACCCAGCTCCTCACCTCCCACCCCACCTTTCCCTGCTACTTCTAAGTCCTTGCTTTTTCACACGTGTGGCGAGGGGAAATCAGCCTGTTGCCTCTTAGTATTGTCTGCCAGATTGCAGTTTTCTGTGCTGTATTTATTTGGTTATTATTTCTCTGTCCACTTAGTATCTTCTAAATTTTGCTCCTCTAGTTCACTGTTGCCTTCTCTTTCATTCCTTTATTCTTATGGATTGGTACCTGTTAAATGTTTTAATTCTGTCATTCAGTGGAATTTTTTATGCAAAGGAGATACATCTACCATGTTTACCTGGAAGTGATATCTTTTGGAATTTTCAATCCCCTGTAAAAGGCAGCATGTCTAAGTTAAGTAATGTTTGCTTGCAAGTGCCACAGCTCAATCATACCAATTTAAACAAATTCTACTACTAGTAGTAATAGGAAGTTGTACTGGAAGGTGTTAGTCTGGCTTCCAGCAGGAAATAGAATTCACCCATATGGTTCAAATAAACATTAATGAGAAGAATGCTTACAGAGGTTCAGCAGTGCTGATTATAATTCTGAAAGACACAATCCAGAATGCCATAATCCCAAATGTTGAAATCCTGAAAGATAAAAATCCCTAAACTCTAAAATCTCTAATGTCTAAAATTTTGAAAATCACAGTTCCAAAATACTAAAATCCTGAATGTTGAAATCCTAAAAGCTGAATTCTGGGGAAGGGGTTAGTGCATTTTTGGCTGCCTGATAGTTGCATCATGTTAGTTGCATCATATTAGGTGGAATTATTACCCTGTTATTGTCTTTACTTGGAAATTAAGTACAGTTTAAGGAGATGTGTATGGGTGCCCAGTTGACAAGGGGTGAACTTTCAGACTTAATTTTAGGCATCAACTTGATTGGATTAAGGACTATCTAGGGACCTGGTAAAACATTATTTTGAGGTGTGTCTGTGAGGGTGTTTCCAGAGGAGATTAGTGTGTGAATCTGAGTGGATTAGGTTGGGAAGATGTTGTAAATGTTGCCTGGCACCATCCAATCAGCTGGGGGCCAGGAGAGAACAAATTCAGAAGGCACAATTTTCTCTCTCTGAGAGCTGAGACAGACTTCTCTTCTGTTGCCTTGGACATCAGAACTCCAGGCTCACTGGCTTAATTATTATTGGTGTTGTGAAAGCAGAAAATTGCTTAATTGGAATGGCTGAGCAATAACCAGACTTTCAAATGGGCAGCATAGACTTGCAAGATTTATAGGCCACAACCACTCTCCAAATACAAGTGCAGTGAGGGTTTTCAAGGTCATAGAAGTGAAAACACAGGCAGAAAATACAAGAAATTTCGCCTGCCAAATTATTCAATCATGTCCCTTCACATAGTGCCATGCTTGCCTTCAAAAATCACTCTTCATTAGAGAATAAAAAGAATTTGACAGGATCAGCGACCTTCTGAGCCAAAGACACTTGCTGACATAGAGGTTTTTCTAATATTAAAAAGTACATTACACACAACTAGGTTTTGTTAGAATTTGTTGAAGAAGATAGACTTTTTAATATGTAACACTAAATCTAACATAGAAAAACTAGTGCATGCTTCACT
>NW_012101432.1:5408814-5409576 GCF_000951045.1 Mandrillus leucophaeus | reverse complement strand
TTGGCAAATGTGACTCCATGAAAGTGCATTATCACAAGGTTGACTGTGTGTGTAAGCATTGTGCCTGTATGGGAAAACGTTGAAACTTCCTCAGTAAATGAAGAGATGTCTTTTTGCATATCTGTATTTACGAAAGATAAAATTTCTCAGGATCTTGGATCTTGGAGTTACTGATGCAGTGGTGATGTGGTGATAACTTATCCAGGTTTTTGACTGATCTTATCAAAAGACTGGGGTTGTGCATCACAGTATTTCATGTCACTGCAGTTATAAAGCTGGGTGCACACAATTACCAACCACAGTGATATGTGTTTATACATTTCGCTTTTAGGCCTATTTCTTTATAAATATTTCTTTATTCATAATTGTGTGACTGTCAGTATACTTATGTGTTTGTGCTTGCAAAAATATGTATGTTATTGCCAATTTTGTGCAAAGTGTCCTATGAAACTTTCTATTGTGTTTTTATGTTTTTCAACTAAATTTTCTTTTACAGTGTAAATAAATGTCTTTTAAATAATTAAGATTTTTTTCCAGGATTATATTTTTGGGATTTTCATCTTTCAAGATTTTAACATTGGCCGGGCGCAGTGGCTCACGCCTGTAATCCCAGAACTTTGGGAGGCCGAGGCAGGCGGATCACGAGATCAGGAGATCAAGACCATCCTGGCTAACATGGTGAAAACCCGTCTCTACTAAAAATACAAAAAATGAGCTGGGCGTGGTGGCGGGCACCTGTAGTCTCAGCTACTCCAGAGGCTG
>NW_012101432.1:5406737-5407651 GCF_000951045.1 Mandrillus leucophaeus | reverse complement strand
CATTATTTTAAATTGTCAGCATTGTTTTTCACAATTTGCTATGCCAGGTATTTCATCTTCACATCATTTTCAATACAGGAGGTACAAAATTATGTATAGACTTTTAGAGAGTTGTAATTCATTTTATGCATTTTTTTTTTTTTTTTTTTTTTGGCAAATGTGACTCCATGAAAGTGCATTATCACAAGGTTAACTGTGTGTGTAAGCATTGTGCCTGTATGGGAAAACGTTGAAACTTCCTCAGTAAATGAAGAGATGTCTTTTTGCATATCTGTATTTATGAAAGATAAAATTTCTCAGGATCTTGGATCTTGGAGTTACTGATGCAGTGGTGATGTGGTGATAACTTATCCAGGTTTTTGACTGATCTCATCAAAAGACTGGGGTTGTGCATCACAGTATTTCATGTCACTGCAGTTATAAAGCTGGGTGCACACAATTACTAACCACAGTGATATGTGTTTATACATTTCGCTTTTAGGCCTATTTCTTTATAAATATAGTTTGTTCATAACTGTGTGACTGTCAGTATACTTATGTGTTTGTGCTTGCAAAAATATGTATGTTATTGCCAATTTTGTGCAAAGTGTCCTGTGAAACTTTCTATTGTGTTTTTATGTTTTTCAACTAAATTTTCTTTTACAGTGTAAATAAATGTCTTTTAAATAATTAAAAAGATTTTTTTCCAGGATTATATTTTTGGGATTTTCATCTTTCAAGATTTTAACATTGGCCAGGCGCAGTGGCTCACGCCTGTAATCCTAGAACTTTGGGAGGCCGAGGCAGGCGGATCACGAGATCAGGAGATCAAGACCATCTTGGCTAACATGGTGAAAACCCGTCTCTACTAAAAATACAAAAAATGAGCTGGGCGTGGTGGCGGGCACCTGTAGTCTCAGCTACTCCAGAGGCTG
>NW_012101432.1:5403066-5404522 GCF_000951045.1 Mandrillus leucophaeus | reverse complement strand
TCAGCTCCCAGGGCAGGAAAGAGGGGGGACAGGGAAAATTGGTCTGGGGAAAGCGGAGATAAATGTAATATAACCAGTAAAGAAGAACAGACTGTCTTGTAGATCAACAGAAGCTGCCAGACTTCAGAAAGAGTGGTATCCCAGCCAGGTACAGAAACTTTAGCACTTCCTCGGACTCTACTGCTAATGCTTCGCATTGATGATGATTCAGTTCCTAATACTTTCAGTCCCTACATTCTTAATTCAAATTCTTGATAGATTTTTGTTGGCCACAAGTCAGTCAGTCTAGCCTCTTTTCTTTGTTTGATACTTCTCATAATCTAATTAGCTATGACCAGAGGTTTAGATCGTGTAGTATGGATATGACTGTAGGAGTTTACTTCCCTGAGTAAGAAGGCAGTTTCAGACAGGAGCTGTGGCTGGGCAGTCACCCCCAAAAGTGTCGGTTCTCAAATGTAAGATGAGTAGTTATCCTACATTGCATGAAGTCATGAGCATATTATCAGAGCCGTCTCTTTAGGACAGAGGGTTTGATGGTTAACTCTAGGCACTGTCAACTAATGGCCACGAATAAAAGAAAGTACTAAATATATGTGTGTAGCTGGTGAGTGGGTTACTGAGTGGGCTGTACAGGCTGTGTGCAGCACAACTCCAGACACCACTATTCTGCAACAGTGTGAATCATGCTCCCCTGGAATTTTGCTGTCACATCCTTGTCCTCAACTTTGCTGAAGGCTTATTCTACCATGAAATCACTTATATAGCATTTAATAGATTTGTACCTGAAACTAGGGGGATTCTGGAATCAAGTGTTATCCTCTCCCCATGTCTACCACTCACGGAAAGCGACAAAGCCAAACAGAGGTTTCAGTAGCTTCACAGGGGGTGTGTCCATAGACACCAAATGGCAACAAAACAGAGGTTTCAAAACTCAGCTGTTTGCAAAAAGCATGGTATTATTAAAATATCAATTGGGGGCTTTCTTAGGATAATATCCTTTTTTTATCTATTCACTACATACTGCATCTATGAAAGAAAGGAGATTTTTTAAATGATTAATAATTTTAGTCAAATTACTTGGGAAAGCCTGTTTTGGCTTGTCAGACAGTCATACTAGGATTTAAAAAATACTGTAAAGAAGTGGTCCCCAGACCGGTAACATCACTTGGGAACTTCATAGATGTGCAAATTCTCAGGCTGGCTACAGTTTGAGAAAGTTAGAGAACTGCTGCATTGGAATCACCTGATGTACTGGTTAAACCCAAGATTGTTGCCCTCCCCACACCGTTACTAATTTAGCAGGCCTGCATGGGGCATGGGAATATGCTATTATTGGAGAAAAAGTTTTCTTAAACAGTTTCCACCCAAAGACTGGTAAATGTATTAGGAGAAGTTTTTTTGGACTAGTGAAAGAGTATATGTCTCATGTAATCCTTGGGAGGACACTTTCCAGACA
>NW_012101432.1:5395816-5399441 GCF_000951045.1 Mandrillus leucophaeus | reverse complement strand
GCATGGTATTATTAAAATATCAATTGGGGGCTTTCTTAGGATAATATCCTTTTTTTATCTATTCACTACATACTGCATCTATGAAAGAAAGGAGATTTTTTAAATGATTGATAATTTTAGTCAAATTACTTGGGAAAGCCTGTTTTGGCTTGTCAGACAGTCATACTAGGATTTAAAAAATACTGTAAAGAAGTGGTCCCCAGACCGGTAACATCACTTGGGAACTTCATAGACGTGCAAATTCTCAGGCTGGCTACAGTTTGAGAAAGTTAGAGAACTGCTGCATTGGAATCACCTGATGTACTGGTTAAACCCAAGATTGTTGCCCTCGCCACACTGTTACTAATTTAGCAGGCCTGCATGGGGCATGGGAATATGCTATTATTGGAGAAAAAGTTTTCTTAAACAGTTTCCACCCAAAGACTGGTAAATGTATTAGGAGAAGTTTTTTTGGACTAGTGAAAGAGTATATGTCTCATGTAATCCTTGGGAGGATACTTTCCAGACAGTTGGATTGCCTACATCAAAATATCAAAAGTTTGGCAAGATTTCTCATTTCTAATGTTATTTGCTTTGCGATGGTAGAGTCTTAAGAAATCTTCTATAAAACATTAGCCCAGAAATAACTTCAAGAACTTGAAGTTTCAAATTTTGGAAGAAAAGTCAAGTCAGACCCTGTGTTTTACACATGTAACTAGTCATTACTGTAATTAAGTGAATCTGAAAAGTGATTTTTGATGAGTATACAAATCAAAATTGAGTTCATATTTCAGTGTTATTTGAGAATCTTCTACCTTTAAAATCAAACATAGCAGTATCCCTAGACAAAGAGGAAGTGAAAGAAGCTTCTGGATAACATATCTCACAAAATTGTCTCCCAGTTCTTTGGTATTTCTATGCTGCTCACAGACCCAGCAATTGCTATCTATGTGCATTAGAAGGCTGTGCACTTACTAACACAGATGCACCACGCTGGTGAAATGACTCTTTGGAAAAAACATCAGTGAGTCTATTAAGACACTGGGTATTACCATCGCACCTGTTACTGAACTGCTCTAGTGTCATAGTAGATGCAAGATTTATGTTTTGGATCCATTGGAAGCAGTCATGACACATACTTTCCTCTCTTTCCTAATTTAATGACTGTCACCACATATGATTATCAGACATCCCCACAGATTCCAGAATGTGGAAAGTCATTGGAGCTAGAGCAGAGGAGACAAGCAAAAATACCTGCAAGGGATTTCAAAAGTGATTACAGTTCAGTTGCTGTATTCTCAGTGAGAGATACAGATGATGAAGCAAAGAAGCATCTGCCTTAGTTTCTTCTGGTTCTGTGCAACATTGTGGCATGCACACCCTGCATGACTGCAATCAATCACTTCCTGGAGCGCAGCTGTAGTCATTCACATATGTGTTCATTCAACAGACACTTATGTCTGATAAATATTTACTAAAGAAGTATGATCAATGTCTGTTAGCAATAGTTTGGGGAGCAGATGTTGTTTTGGGAACTTGGTAGTCATTACATGGATGACAAGAATGTAACATATTTTTACATTAACACCTGACAATGATATGATTTTCCACAAGTTCATAAGGTGGCTTCATACACAGTGTTTTCCGTTCACAGTTCCAGTTCTGGGATTAGATCAGAAAGAAATTATCCCCACAGTGAGGCAATGAAACCTACACTGAGTGATTTGCCCAATGTCTGGAGCTAATAAGTAGTGGGGTGGGTGGACACTTATGTGTAGATTTTTAATTCTCAAGTTCTGCATTTAACAAATAACAAAAGCAAAGATGTTAGGGTTTGGTATTATCATTTTCCCTTTCTAGAATATTAAGGGTTAAACTTTTCCCTTTTTCCAGATGTAATTTAGCAAATGAAAACAGGTGTTTCCTCCACCCCTGCCCCCAACAATTTCTTTCCCAAGGTACAGCTGACTACACCATTAAGGATGGAGGTAAGGCTAAGCTTGGTGGCTCACCTGTAACCCTAGCACTTTGGAAGGCCAAGGCGGGCAGATCACTTGTGGTCAGGAGTTTCAGACCAGCCCGGCCAACATAGTGAAACCCCATCTCTACTAAAAATGTAAAACTGCCCCAGCCTGGGCAACAGAACAAGACTCTCTCTCAAAAAAACAAACAAACAAAAAGCCTAGCAGCCTAGCCATGGTGCCCAAAGTTCAGGTACATTACAAGTGTTGGGGCCTGAGGCCTGGGTGGTTGGAAAACTGTTGCCATTGAATGGGGGCTTCCTTTCATTGCCAGCACCAGTTCCAGCTGGTCCAATCCTGCTCCCTTCTGTAACGTTAGCTTTAAAGGCTGGTCACTCCTTCCTTAGATGGTGAAAATGACTGTTTTTAGCTGGAAAAATAAAGCGAGTACCTTGTAAGAGGAGTGACATGGTCTGTATCTCATACAGCATTATGGCTGCTGATTTTGCTGCAGGGGAATATGAGAAGCTTCCTTGAGATTCCTCAGATTCCATCACTAGCTTCATATAAGCTAAAGTAAAACTGTACAAACAAAGTATATTCCATCTTAGCTCGGAGTATAAAGTAAAACAAAACATGATTCAAGGTTTCACTTGAGGTGCCTGCAAGTCTTGCACCAAGGATATGAGTATAAATAAAGTCATATTTGTGCCTACTGATGTAGATAGGCTATATTTCTAAGCGTTTTGTGTATATAGCTGGTAAGCGATATCGTTGCATGTTTAGTTTCAAAAAGCTTTATTTTTTACAATAAATTTACTAACCATGGAACATGCTAGACACCAAAGTCTTATTTTTAGCAAAAGAAAAAAAAAATCCAAAAGCCTGCTTACCCTGCTGCGGAGGGGCAGATGGCTCTTCTCCGGTCCGGACAAGTTATTCCCAAGGCTGCTTTTTCAAGATACACAATGGTGTTTGTTTTGATCAGGGCAGGGAACAGAAATGCTCCTTAAGTCTGGGCAGAAATAAACTTATTACAGGGTAATCAGCTTACAGAATCATTGGGAAGGTTAAGGATTGAGCCTTCAAAAATTGATTTAGGAACCCAAAGGGGGCCAGGTGCTGTGGCTCAAGCCTGTAATCCCAGCACTTTGAGAAGGAGAGATGGGTGGATTGGTTGAGCCTAGGAGTTGGAGACCAGCCTGGGTAATATGGTGAAACCCCATCTCTACATAAAAATACAAAACTCAGCCAGGCGTGATGGGTGCACACCTGTGGTCCCAGCTATTCAGGAGATGGAGGCAGAAGAATCACTTGAACGTGGGAGGTGGAGGTTGCAGTGGGCTGAGATCACCCCCTGCACCCCAGCCTGACTGACGAAGCCAAATACTGTCTAAGAAACAAAAAAAACCCCTAAAGGCTACCAAGAAGCTTCTTGTATTGGGAAGTTGCTGGTGCCAGAATCAAGCTGCCCTGCCACAACCCAAAAAGCCCTTATGATTAGGAAGCCCCTACAGCAACACAAATACATCTGATAGAGTAGCATCAATCCATTAACTTCTATTTTAACTTCTAGCTGCAAAAGACTCTGGGAAATGCAATTATTTGGCTTTCTAGCATAGAACTCAGTAATATGCATCCACCACATTTACCTACTTTTTTTATTTCTTGTTTTTTGGAGCGGA
>NW_012101432.1:5359141-5394341 GCF_000951045.1 Mandrillus leucophaeus | reverse complement strand
ACACACACACACACACACACACACACACACACACACTTTTTTTTGTAACTTCAAGGATGACCACAGAGAATCACCTAGAGAGGGGCGGCGGCAGAGTGCAGAAGCAGCACTAGATGGTGCAGGCCTCCTATCTGAATGTGGAGAGTGCAGGCCTGAAGCATCACCAGCCCCTCTTGAACAATGACTCTTGCACAGGTGCACGGTGGCCTCCCTTGGCTGTCTTTGACTGCTCTCTGTCTTTGAGGGCCCTTCATCTGACTTCCCATAACAACCTACGTTTCCTTTTAATAAGACTTACTACACTGTGCCGTAATCTTCACTTTCATCTTATGAATGATTAAACAGATGTGTTCAGTTATTTGGCTACACTCAGGCTTGTTCTTGCTTTCTGGAAGGTTCTGAGAATTTCAGGTGGCATGTTTGCATGATTTATCGGTTTGGGTGTAGACAGGAGGGAGAAACCAGACCAGTTATTTGGAAGGTGTGAATTTCATATACAGAGTTATATGGAAAGATAACTGGAAAGGAAAAAAGAAAACACTGTTCCATCTCAGAGGTAGCAGCTGCAGCTACTGCCCTCCACTAAGGCTGGGGACAAAAGGCACAGGTTGAAATTTCTGAAAGGCAGAAGTTTGGAGGAGGGGACCTGTACAGGTAAAACTCAGGCAGGTGGAAAGAGCCTGGTCCACTGAGGGGAGTGAACTAAGGCTGGTTCTGCAAGTGTTAGAAAAACTGCAAACTGCATTAAGCTGCTGCTACTACACAGAAGGGAACCGCCCTGCTTGGCGCAGTATACTGCAGGGTGACACAGGAACTACAAGAGTACAACAAGTAATAGAGTCAAGGAGACAGTGCTTTCCTCCTCCCCTAGCAGCACTCTTCCTGCGCCCCCTTACTGAAAGAACCTAACTGGGAGTCAGCCTGCAAAGCAGAAATGGAATTCACAGAGTCTCAGGTCCAACAGCCTGAAACAGTTTATAGAAGGGTCGATTTGAAGCTAAGAAATAATAGCATCATAACTGACACACTTTCTGAAATACTTTATGCTTAATTTTAGAAAATTAGAGGGCATATTCAAATGTGCATCAAAGGACGAATGGATAAAAAAAAGTGGTATATATATTACAGTGGATTATTATTCAGCCTTAAGAGGAAAATCCTACCACATGCTATAACAGGGATTAAACCTGAGGACATTAAGTGAAGTGAAATCAGCCAGTTACAAAAAGACAAATACTACATGATACTACTTATATGAGGCATCTAACGTAGTCAAACACAGAGAACCAAGAAGTAGAATGGTGGTTGCCAGGGGCTGGGGGGAGAGGAAAATTGGGAGTTGGCTTAAGAATTAGTGATTCAGTTTTACAAGATAAAAAAGTTCTGGAGATCTGTCATACAATAATGTCAATGTTTTTAACACTCCTAAACGTCACACTTGAAAACAGTTAAGATGGTCCATTATATGTTGTGTGTATATGTCTTTTTACCATAATTAAAAATGTTAAAAAATTAGGTCATATAGGCGCTAGCTATTAATATTTCTAAGGCACTTTAAGTCTCTTCACTAACTTCTCGGCCTGCTTTTCCTAGGTTTCTCTACATTGCTTTGCGGAGAATCCTTGATCTTTATCCCACCGTTAACTTGATTATCCCATGCTTATGCTACGGAATAATCTTTGATCTCTTCTTCATTGTTACTTTATGACAAGTATTTACTTAATTCTTTATATTCAGAATCAAAATGATAAATACAAGTGACTACTTATGAGATATGGTTGCAAAATAAGATATAGTCATCTTGCAAAGAGGCCCAGCTCTATGGCCACTGTTAACATTCTATATCAAGGCTAGGTACGGTAGCTCATGCCTATAATCCCAACCCTTTAGGAGGCCAAAGCAGGAGGATCCCTTGAGCCCAGGAGTTTGAGACCAGCCTGGGCAACATAATGAGACTTCTGTTTCTACCAAACAAAAAAAAATTAGCCAAATGTGGTGGTGTGCAACTAGAGTCCCACCTACTCGGGAGGCTGAGGTGGGAGAATAGCTTGGGCTCAGGAGACTGAGGTTGCAGTGAGCGGTGACTGCGCCACTGCACTCCAGCCTGGTGAAAGAGTTGGGACCCTGTCTTGAAAAAAAAATCCTATATCAACAGAATAGTCCAAAGTAAAACAAATTGTTTAGGAGACCAGCAAAAGCATTTTAATTAGCTTTACATGACACAATGAAATTTCTTTGTTGAAATTCGTGTGTAGTAGAGCCAGGGCTATGCTGTTCCACGGTCCATTCTCTTTGTTAAATTGCCTGCTGGAGCCAGTCTTTGCCATGTTGCCTCATAAACTTTTACAATAAATATCCCATTATTGGACACTGGAGTGGGGAGTGATAGAAGGGAATGTAATTGTTTTGGTTTTAAACTTACCCTTGTCTAAATTTGTCTTTCACGTACAGCACAAGGAGAGCCTGTAAGTCATGAAGGCATTCACCCTTCTTAAGGCTGGATTGCATTTAAACCATTCCAGAGAGATGAGGGAAGCACCCCTTAGGAGAGGGAAGAGGTAATCCCACAACCTCGCTTAGTAAGTCATCTCATGTTTGACAACTCTTGCCACCAGGGTCTTTGTAGTTAGTCCATGTCTCATCTGCTGCAATTTCCTCCTCCCCCTACCCCCTTTTCTGGTTACATCATTAAAGGATATTAAAACCAGCTGGCCTCCTCCTTCTGTATAAGAGGTTTTATAGATATAAAAATGATTCAGTTTGTCAACTACTTTGCTAAACAATACTTTCCTCTAAACTTGCCCCATAAATTTTATTTCTCAGGTCCTTTAATTATCTTTTTGATACTTCTCTGAATCATTAGTAAGCCTACCATACTACTATAAAATTGTGGGATTCAGGTTTTCATGGAATGCTAGTATATTTCTAAACATTTTTGAGATTAGTAGGAGAATTACTCATTCTTATATAATATTCATTACAAAAATCATTGTTAAATCACCTCCTTTCAACTCAGAAAATCAACTTCTCTTTGAGAGATTTTTAGTCTATAAGGAAAATAGATGGTAATAATAGAAAACATAGAATTATATGTTGGTAAAAATGAGAATCAGTTAGGATGAGCATGTATAACTACGAGAAGCTCTCCCCATATCATAAATTTTTAATTATCCTCTTATTTTCTTAAAAAAATATAATGAACAAAGTTAAAAACATCTTAAATCACACCATTTTGAGGTATCAGGATTCCACATTTTAGTGACCATCTTTTTGTGTTTCTCTTTATATTTATTTTCACAAATTTTTAATTTATCTTAAATGTGATTATGTCATTATTGGTCATATTTTAAAACATTTTCTGTATATATTCTTGTCTTCACCTACTCTCCCTTCTCCTCCAAGTAACTAATGTATTTATCCTTCCAGTCCTTTTCCTTGGATATTAATTATATTTGAGTATGTATTGAAAGGCTTATCATTGTTTATTTTAGAGAAAATTATATAGCCTTTTATGCATCTTGCTTTCTCACTAAACAACTCTCTGTAGAAATTTCTGCCAGGCAACCTGTATACATTTAACTCATTTATTTTCATGGCTTCATTATGGTATGGATGGAACACTATTAAATCAACCAGTCTCTCATGTGTTTGTAATGTTCTTAGTTTCTATATCAGGCTAGATCTTCAGAATGTGCTTTTATTGCCATGAGTATGTCAGAACAGTAGTACACATCCTGGGCAACATAATGAGACTCCTGTTTCTACAAAAGCATTAAATAGCTATGCCAATAAAATGAAAGTAAATGAATGGTATACCTTACACAAAAATCTAGAGAATTACAAAGGAAACAAAAAAGGAAGCAATTAATAAAGATAAAATGGGAAAATAATGTATTAGAAAACAAAACAAAAAAGGAGTACTAAAAAATAAGTTCAGAATCTGGTTCTTCGGGAAAAATCAACAAAATAGACAAACCACTGTCCAAAGTAATGAAGAAATAACAGAGGAAGCTCAAGAATACACAAATTAGAAACAAAAAAGTCCAGAGGAGAGAAAACTTTAAAAATTATGAGACTACTTTGCACTACTCTCTGAAAATAAATTTGAAATGGGTAAATTCATGGTGTAATGCAATTTAACAGTAGATATAGAAAGCTTAAATGGACCAATTAAGAGATAAGAAATAGAAAAGTCAAACAACACTCCACTATGAGGCCCAGATGGTTTCACACAGGAATTTACTACAACTTTAAAGATCAGTTAATCCTAACAGTATTTAAACTATTCCAAAACATGGTTTAAAAATAAATCTTCCAAATTCTTTTTATGAAGTAAATTGATCCCAAAACCTGACAAAATTTGCTCCAAAAAATAGAACTACAGGTCACTCTTACTGTCTTGTTCCTTTTGGGCTGCTTTAACAAAATACCCTCAGATTGGGTAAATTATAAACAAGAGAATTTATTGCTCACCATTGTGGAGGTTGAGAAGTATGAAATCAAGGCACTGCAGATTTGGTGTACAGTGAGGGACAATTCCTCATAGAGGGCAACTTCTTGTGGTATCCTCACATAGCGGAAGTGGTGAGCAGGCAACCTCATGCCTCCTTTATAAGGCATGAATCTTATTCAAGAAGTCTCCACTCTCATGACCTAATAACCTCCCAAAGACCCCCCACCTCTTAATACTTCACCTTGGGGGTTACTTTCATCACATGAATTTGGGGAGAACACTTATATTTGATCATAGCACTCATCGCCATCAATTAAAATATTCTAAATATTGTCAAAAAGAACCCAATGACCAATTAATGAAATAATACATTATGACCAAATGAGTTGTTTTCCTGCAAAGCAAAGCTCATCATGAGAAAATCAGCTAATATTATCTATCATTTTAATACAAATAAGGAGAAAAATTATATGATTATCTCCATAGATGCAGAAAAATAATTTGACAATATTAGACAACAGTTCAATAAAATAGAATATGGTGGATACTTTCTAAACAAGATAAAATATGTATACTTCAGACTACTAAAGCCAGTTTTACTTAATGGACAAGCATAAGAGGACTTCCTGCTAAAATGAGAAACATTGCAAGGTTGTGCATCTCTACATTATGTTAGAGGTAGTAGGCAATGAATTTAAATCAGACAAAGTAATTAGAGAAATAAGAATTAAAATGAAAAAACAAAGCTATATCTACTTGCAGATAATATGATTATGTATCTGAATAGCCTCCAAAAATCAATGTGGAAAGTACCATAAACAAAAATTTAGTAAAGTAGCAATTTATAAAACAATACAAAAATTAAAGAAAAGTGAGTATTACAGGTAAATATGTATTTAATGCTCAACAACAGTCATTTTGTGCCTGTCTCTCCAGATTCTAGAAAAACTCATTTTCTAGAATTCTTAGGAAGTATTGATGGGAACAATATTTACTCAATTCTTATATGTTCACAACACTTTTTCTGTGGTTTTATATTGAAAGGTCAATATACCTACATATGAAATACTTGAACTGGGCACGGTGACTCATGCCTGAAATCCCAGAACTTTGGGAAGCCAAGGCAGGTGAATCACTTGAGATCAGGAGTTCGAGATCAGCCTGGCCAACACAGTGAAATCCCGTCTCTATCTATAATACAAAAATTAGCCAAATATAGTGGTGGGCGCCTATAATTCCAGGTACTCAGGCGGCTGAAACAGGAGAATCGCTTGAACCCAGGAGGTGGAGGTTGTGAGCTGAGATCGCACCACTGCACTCTAGCCTGGGTGACCTAGTGAGACTCCATCTCTAAAATAAAATAAATAAAATAAAATAAAATAAAAATACTTGGGTCATACTTTCTTTTCTTGAGCCAGTTTGATGTTATTCAATTGTCTTCTGGCATAAAATACTGCGGTTTTAAACTGTCTGGTCAATCTGATTTTTCTCCCTTATAAGTGACTTGGTCTGTTAGTCTGAATCCTCACATCCCCTATTCTTTTGGGTGATAGTTTCATTAGACAATGTTTCGATGTTTGACTGCCTGGTATAATTTTTTTTCCAGGTAGACAAAATGCCCTTTAAATATGTACCTTTCTTTTTATTTTAGGAAATTTTATTGAATTATAGATATTTTGTTAACTCCTATTATATGTATGCTGAGGCTTCTTTGCCTGTCTTCTATATTACTTTCTTTCAGATCCTTTTAATCTTTTCTATCTTCATTTCCTTTTGGTTTTTAAAACTTTCTTCCTTTCATCTCCTATTTCTTTTATGGTACAATTGTTTTCTCTTGTGTTCCTTCTAGTTTGTCTTAATTCCTGACTTACCTTATGATTTTTCTGCTCTGTCAGCTCTCTTTTGCCCAAACATCTCATTTCTGAGATTTGAAAGTTATGATTTAGGTTGTACTTTTGTAGCTTCTACTATTACCTTAAATGATTTTAACCTGCTTAAAATATTATATATTTATATTTGTACATAAATTTCTGGATGACTTTGTTGTTTGCAGTAATATTGTTCTACTCTTTATTCACTTTTTGCTTATAACTTTATGGGGAATTCAATTACAATCATTCTGTTGCTAGTGTTTAGGTGAGATGTATTTTCCTGAACTCCTCAGAAGGGGAGAGGTCAGTATAGTTTTCTTAGCTTCACAAATGTAGTGCTGTCTTTTGCTATCAAGAACTGTTTAAAATTTTTAAATCATGTACTCTCTGAGATCTATCTTCTCCACTGCCCTGCTTTTTCCCCTCCCACTCTGCTGTTGCTGCATCCACTGTTGGGGTGTCCACCACTGGTTTAACTCCCTCATACTTTTCCCATGACCTGTGGAGGAGAGGTCTCATTCTGCTGACTCAGCTGACCCAGCTCTTGGTGAAGCTGTAAGTTCTCCAAGGTCTAGCTGTGACTCTCATTTGAAACTTGATTTGGGTGGTCAGTCCACTAGCTCTCTACTAACAGAGTCAGTTTTTCAGCCCTTCGTAGCCCGTTAGAGTTTGTTTTGACCTGCCCTTCTTGCTTTGGGATCTGGGTGTGTTTCCTGATGTATCACCCCCTCTGCCATATCTGTGTTTTAACTTTGGTTGAGGTCAGGGATAGAGCCCTTTCAGAAATAACTCCATGTATCTAATTTGATCTCTATTTCTACCATTTTTTTCCTTTTGGTGGGAATATTGCATCTTGCATCTTTTTCTCCTCTCAGTGCTCCAGATTCTAAAACTTTGAGTTCAATACATGTTTGGTCTTTCAAAAAGCCGAGTTCTTACAAGAGGAGGTCTGGCTTTCATGGAGTAACTTTCCATGATTGCTTTAGCTAGGTATTTAATAATAATATTTAGAAATTCATCCATCTTACTTTTTCATGCTTCCTTCCCTCTACGGCAGCACAGATGAAAAGCTGTCATTGTTATCACTTAAATGCTTGAGGAGGGGGTAATGAACACAAATAAATGTATCCATGAAGACTGTAAAAGAAAATTGCCCCAGTGCTCATCTGGGACAGAACTTTTGTGTGATGTAATTCACAGTCTCCTTCGAGGGGGGTGGGAAATAGCATTCCTGAAAAAATATTTAAACCATTTCCTGAGGGATTTTAATGGGATCAAAACTTGTTTTGGGAATCCAGTCACTCACCTAGCCAGCTGATGTCTGTCAAGAATTTAATCACTTTTAACAAACCATTCTTTTTTGTTTTTGTTTTTTGAGTCTAACAATGTTAATCTAACTGTGCTTTTTAACCAAATGCAATTTTGTCCCCCAGGGAACATTTGGCAATGTCTGAGGGTATTTTCTGATTGTCACAACTTGGGGTGTTGGTGTTACTGGCATTCAGTGGTAGAGGCCAGGGATGCTACCAAATATCCTGTACATCCTGACAATGAAGAATTATCAGGTCCAAAATGCTAATAGTGCTGAGGTTGAGAAACACCCATAGAGTCATTGTTTATTCCTCCAAAATACCCTGCTGAATCTTTCAATTGGTCTGCTAAGGACTTTTCCCTTGAAGCAAGATTTAGTACAATTTTGATATATTTTCATAACTAATTTGTTTAAAGATTATTGTTTGTTTTTTAAAACAGGGGATAGGGAGAGAAACCTCAGTTAATCCCTAAACATATTATCCTACTATACTGGGTAGCTGTCAGGCCGCTGCGACCTGACCTGCTTTTCATGTGTACATAATTCCCAGGCCCGGCAGGAAACATCAGTCTTTTGCCTTAAACAAGGACTTCTAGCATAAGAGCTGATAATAAACTGGTATTGACCTTACTGATGTTGACCACTGAGGTTAAGCCCAACAGCGTGTTGTTTAGTACTGTCTCCTAATGTTTTAGTTTCTAATTCAGCATGGCTCACAACCCATCAACTTATCTCCTGGTTGTTTGAGTGCTTGAATTTATTTTTTGTTCTTAAGCAACGGTTTCCAACAGCATTTCTCAGTTGACTACTTCCCCTATCAGCAAGGGGAGTCTGCTTTACTGACACAGTTTCTCTTTTTGGCTAAACGTTGTATTTGTAGAAACTAGCCTTCTTTTCCTCTTCTGCCACTAGGAAGGGGGAATATAAAGATCTGCTGGTGAGATGGGGAGGAGAAAAGTGGAGAAATACCAAGAGCACTTCCATCCTGCCTGTGACAGAATACGGAGTGCAGGAAAGACAGCGTGTGAAAGAGAGTACAGCCATGTCTCCGAGTTTTGACAAATACCTAGGAGAAGAATGTATGTACCAGATCTTCATTTTTGCAAGACAGATGGAGGTATTGGGAGTCAAGCATGTGTTCACAAAATGGAGACAGCAAGAAGAGAAAGAAAATTCTATAGAACTGTTTGAAAGAGATTTAGTAGGTTTTTTTCCTCCTACATTTTCATGGAAAAGGGGCAAATTTTTAAAGATGCAATTTACTTAGTGGAGGCTTTTAGTGCCTAGAAACACAAGATAATTTGTCTTTTTTTTTTTTTTTTTTTTAAAGAGATAACATTAGCCAAACATTTATTTATTCAAGGCTGTAGGAAATTGATGTAGAAGCTGGGAAAAATGTATTTTTAACAAGATATTTTTTCTTTAAAATAATGGCTTAAATGTACCTTTGCTTTGCTTGAAGAAAAGTGAGAACATTTGGAAAAGTATGAGATTCTAAAAATATACATTCCATTAGACATCTCCTTCTACAATATTAAGACAAAATCAGGAAGATTTTTAGGTATTTGAGATTATTACTTTGTACTGTTGGCTCACATCTTGTAACGTTATTTTTTCAGTAATAACAGACTGCTGATTATTTTCCAAGCACTCCCAACCACTAAGAGTGTAAATCTCTGCCTAAATGGCCTGTCATCATCTAGCAATTCTCCCACGTGTCAGTCAGCAGGCTCCCCTTCAATTCACCTCTGATGCTTGTGCTCAGTCTTTGACTTACTTTCCTTCAAGTTTATTTTTCTTTTCCCTAGAAATAAATTCTTGGAGTTTCTTTCCAATTTGGGCTACCTTCCTCAGTCTTACTCAGTTGTCTGTTAAGATTTGTTTTTATAAATTAGTAGACCTGGTTTAAACTCCCAAGTCAATTCTGAAGGTGTTACTATGTATGACGACAGTGACGAGGATTTGAAGGAGTTCATGTTTCTATCATGTTCCCTAAAGTATTAAGTAGAGTGTGGTTTTTAAAAAGAGATATTAAGATATTTGACTCCAAGCATGCAAAATAAATAAATAAATAAATAAAAATAAAAAGAAGAAGATAGTCACTTGATGAAAGTAGAAGAATAGCTATCTATCTCCCCTGCAATGTGTACCCTGCCTGGCATTGGTGAGACAAGGATGAACAGGAGAACAGAATCCCTGCTTTACTGGGTAATACCAGGACAGTATAAAACAGGATGAAATGTGGTCTGATAGGGAAGTAGAGGGGGTGGCAGAACCATACGAAAAGGACATGAACTTAGGGAACTGGGACTTTTTCCTGGGAGAAGAGACATTTAAATTGCAAACCAAATGACCCCCTTGTATAGTTCATTCTTATATTGCTATAAAGAAATATTGGAGGCTGGGTAATTTATAAAGAAAAGAGGTTTAGTTGGCTCCCTGTTCCACAGGCTGTACAGGAAGCATGATTTAGTACCTGCACAGCTTCTGGGGAGGCCTCAGGAAACTTACAGTCATGGTAGAAGGCAAAGTGGGAGCAAGGTGTCTCACATGGGGAGAGCAGGAACAAGAGGGAGGGGGAAGTGCTACACACTTTTAAACAACCAGGTCTCAGGAGAACTCGCTATCCTGAGAACAGCACCAAGAGGCTAGTGCTAAGCCATTCACAAGAAACTACCCCAATGATCCAGTCACCTCCCACCTAGCCCCGTGTCTAACACTGAGGATTACAATTAGACGTGGGATTTGGTGAAGACACACATCCAAACCATATCACCCCTTTTCAGTTTCTTTTTATCCCTGGAAGAGATAGAATCTTTTCTGAGAGTAAAAAAATTAGTTCTGTTAACACATTGACATGTTAATATTTTATTCTTGAGAAGCAGCTAAGAGCGGCAAAAGGAAGGTTGTTTTCCCTTGCAAATGAGGAAAATTATATAGCTAAGGTCCTATTGCTCAAAGTAGGACTTGGGCTAAAATCAGCAAATTTATCTGTGGTTTTTGTGTTTATAGATATGTGCCTAAATTTTATTACAGATGTGTCTTGGGACTAAAAATTAACAAAGCCAAGACACTTGTAGAGAAGTTAGGTAAATGATTTGTCCTTCTTGAACTTCACTCTGTGTTGCGGAAAGAGGTC
The DNA here is from genome assembly GCF_000951045.1 of Mandrillus leucophaeus. Lineage (NCBI taxonomy): Eukaryota > Metazoa > Chordata > Mammalia > Primates > Cercopithecidae > Mandrillus > Mandrillus leucophaeus. The sequence goes on along the minus strand of NW_012101432.1, from coordinate 5,383,566 downwards.
TTAGGCTGCTGCCCAGCCACAGGCTAAATTGACCTTGTTGTCCTCAATTCTTCTTTTGAGTGGGTGATAGTTAAGCAAAATGTCTTTTTAAAAGTGTCTAATATTAACAGCTAGAAAATTCCATTTAGTCTTTTCTTTGAGGCAGAGAGGCGGAGTAGCTATGATCCTATCCCCAGCAGGAGATTCATGTATGTGCATCAGGGAACACTTTCAGAAATAAACCTTGGTGGACTTTGGCCTGGTCCTCACCGGGAGTGATCTCAAACCCTGGCTGCAATTGACAAGTAGAACATGTGAATAATTTCTAGGCATGGGATCCTGGTATTGGTGTTAAAACATGCTTCCCTGCTTAATTTAATGGGCAGTCAATGTTGAGATACTTTGTACCAGGGAGTAGCATGCCGGGAAAATTGATTTTCAGTTCATCTAGTCTCTTAATCATTTAAGAGGCATTTGGGAATGGGTTGGCATTGTTAGTAGTTCCTTATATCTACTGTTCAAGCAAGCAGGTGGCCAGCATCTGCAGACAGCGCCACGTGACTATAAAAACACTATGAGAATGGTGAAGGAGAGCCTTCCTGATGAGCCCACTGGATTCCACACTACCTCCCTGCTTTCCCCCAGTAACGTGGTATATTCACAGGGCTTTGGAAGTTTGGACATGCTACTATATGACCCTCCCTATTTGTGTATTCATCTGCAGTAAACTGTCTCCTTTACATATATTTGCATGTAACTTTGTCCATCAGCACCTTTCTGTCAATTGCATCCTGCCAGCCTTGTGAGAATCCTGCAATTACACTTTACTCTTCCATAGGGAGCAAATATTTGAACCATGAGAACTATGGCAGAATGAAATATTCTTTTTCTTCAACCATTATTTTACTTCCACTTTTTATCCCTGGAAGAGATAGAATCTTTTCTGAGAGTAAAAAAATCAGTTCTGTTAACACATTGACATGTTAATGTTTTATTCCTGAGAAGCAGCTAACAGCGGCAAAAGGAAGGTTTGTTTTTCCTTGCAAATACTCCACCCTGGAGAATTTGACTTTATTTCTCATGATGGATTACACCTACATGCCCTCCCAGGCAACATGGACATGAACAACAATACGGAAAATTTTATGAAAGCAGAGTGACTTGTTGACCAAATATTTGCAGTTTCTTTTTTAATAATGTAATTCTTTAAAACAATTTGTAATCTTTAAAAAATAACTTTAGTAATATATATTCATTGAAGAAAAATCAGAGAATAAAAACAATGAAATATAAGAAAATAAGACTATTATAACCCAGAAAAACAATAACATTCTTCTGTGTAGATGAACTTCTAGGAGTGTCTCTGTAAATGTACATTTACACACATACCTCCAGGACCTTCTGTACCAGACCTTGACCTATTTGTGATCAGATCCATTCTTTCTCTGCTCTATAGGCAAAGGATGGGAACTGGAGTGACAGCTGCAGACAGTGCTTCCTGTTGTCCTCAATTTCCCACTTATCTGGCTTATATTGGGGTTTGACCAATGGGACACCTTGGTGAGAGATTGGAGGGCTGCAGCAAGGAAGGAACCAGGGTATTTTGACCACCACTCCCTGCATTCGGCTTTGAGGGACATCTCTTCCAGTTTCTATGTGACAGGACCATCAAGGTCCTCACTTCAGACAGCATCAGCCTTTGGGCTCCACTGTCACCAACTTTTCCTTTGTTCCCCCAGCCTAGGGTTGGGGTAGTAGCTTCTTGCTTTTGCTAATCTCTTATCTTCCTCTGATTTTTCAACTCTTTTATCTCCTGTGTATCCAATTCTCTGACTTAAATTCTCTGTATTTAAATGTTAGTGTGGTTCCTGTGTTTCTTGCTGAACGCAGATTGATATAGGTTCAAAATGATATAAAAATAATTTTATTTTTTAATTTTTAGAGATGGGGTCTTGCTATGTTGCCCAGGCTGGAATGCAGTGGCTATTCACAGGTGTGATCATAGTGCACCACAGCCTGGAGCTTCTAGGCTCAAGCACTCCTCCTGCCTCAGTCCCACAAGTAGCTGGGACTACAGGTGCTCACCACTGCATTGGGCAAGAAAATATTTTACTCTCATCTAGGAGATATAAAATATAATATTGAATTTCATCACAACTGGCTCTAACCGACTGAAATCAATTAAGGGCTATGAACTTTGGACCTTCCTGGAACTAACTGAAGCTCTGATCAATGAGCTATGGGTCTTTTTTACAGACCAATGGAGTTATTTTATCATATCCAACGGGGTAATTTTCAATGCTTACTTAGCATACCCACTATGAACACACCTCCTTTTTAGCAATCTCAGTTGAGATTAAGCTGCAGAGAAAATGAGAACCAAAAGAAAAGGTAAATGAGAAATAAATAATAGTGGATCTCTTCAGTGGCCTTTTCATCATCCAAATCCTCCCTTTTGTTCAGGTCTTCAACCCTGCCTGCCTCAAGACTCCAGGGGTGGGCCTATACATAAGCTTATCCCCCTTTCTGAGGACTGGTTCAGGAATTGACATAGGACCTAATTTGTGCCAATAAGCACTAAAGAGTGCTGTGCTAGAGATTATGAGGAAAGTGCATCTTTTCTCTTCTGGGAGAGTGTTTTGTTTTGTTTTGTTTTTTCTAAGCTTCCTCTGAATGTTGTTGGCAGCTGATGTGTGCCCAGAAGTGCTGCAGTCACTTCATAAGCAGGAAGCCGCACACACCAGAGGGCAAAACAGCAGGACTTGGAGCCAGAGACACAGACGATATCAACTCTGAAACCTGCTTAGTGTTCTAGACTTCCAGTTATTTAAGCCAAGGAACTCCCTTCATTTCAAAGGCAGGTTGAATTAGGATGTTTGTTACCTTGTAGTATAAACTATCCTAATTTGTACAGAGAATTAGGAAAACAAGTGCTAGAGGTAAGTGTTCTGAGTCTAAAGGTTAAAAAACAAAGGAAGAAAAGAAAAAGGAAGAAGGAAAAAAAACACCTAAGTGATTGTATGTCAGCCAATTATATGTGACCAATCACCTGACAAAAAGTCTAGAGACGCATTATTTTTAAAACAAACATGTTTTAAAAGAAGTTCTGACGTGTTTGTTGATATTTTATGTTAGCAATTCAGATGAAAGTGAAATTGCCATGATATATGCTGTTTCGTCAATGAGATGAGAAGAATTTGCTGACTTGGAAAATAGTTTTAGAATACTGGAAAAATGTTTCCTCAACTTTTTTGCGCTCTTTATGATGTAATGGTTACATTATATCACAACATCCTTTTAAACGTGATGTGCATGAATATTTTCTCCATCACTTTGTTAAGTATGGAGTGACAGCTGCAGACAGTGCTTCCTCTCATCCCCGTCATCTGGCTTTTCTTAGGGTTTGATCAATGGGATACCTTGGTGAGCAACTGGAGGGCTGGAGGAGGGAAGAAGCCAGTGTATTTTGACCAACCCCTCTCTGCCTTGAGGGGCATCTCTTGAGTTTCCATGTGACAGGACCAGCTTCCATGTGACAGGACCAGTTTCTATGTGACAGGACCATCCTCATTTCTTTCAGCTGACCTCAACCTTTGGGCTCCACTGTCCATGGGTCAAATCTGGCTGCCACCTCTTTTTGTAAATAAAGTTTTATTGGAACATAGCCATGATATTCATTTACAAATTGTCTGTGGCTGCTTTTTCACTATGACAGTAACATTGAGTAGTTACGACAGAGACTGTATGGCCTGTAAAGCCTAAAATATGTGCTCTCTGAACTTCTGTCAAAGATGTTGGCCAACTCCCAGTTTAGACAATCAACAGAACAGTAATTCAAGCCCTGGTCTGTAGTATTTGCTGTTTTCTATGGTGCAAACCTGACCATCATGGCTGATTTCAAGCTACCAACATGATGTCACTGAATTTGAGGCTGGAAAGAGATGTATGTTATTTTGTTGTATTTCCACCATACAACAGATATAATGGATATAAATCACTCCAAGAGTATAGACAATAGTAAAATGTAGTAAAATTATTAGGAAGTGATGAGTTTTGAGTATTCATCATCATTACTTGTAATATAATTTTATTATACATTTATATAGTTTAATTTTTAATTATGGCTATATTTAACAACTGACTTGCAAAATTCCTGAAAATTTAACAACTGAATCTTGCAGGCTGATATTAGCCAGCTCCAGCACACCTCTATTTATGCTGCATGTTGTAGTATAAGCAACTTAGGTGTGTGAAGTAGGTGCTGGTAGTTGCCTTTCTATATTCATCCTCTACCCCAGTCACATCACTTGAAGATTGTAGAATGTGGACTCTCCTCTAACACCTGTAGCACAGAGATTTCCAGACAGTATTTCTCAATGAACATTTGTAGAAAAGTTCTAGTGATTCTAGTACATAGCATACTTGCCCAAGTATCTGAGTGACTCTATAAGCCAGGGGTCCACAAACCCCACAGCCGTGGACTGGTACCAGTCCATGCTGTACCAGGCCACACAGCAGAAAGTGAGCAAGGGGTGAGTGAGCATTACTGTCTGACCTCCACCTCTTGTCAGATCAGCAGAGGCATTAGATTCTCGTAGGAGTGCGAACCCTATTGTGAACCACGCATGCGAGGGATCTAGGTTGCATGCTCCTTATGAGAATCTAACTAATACCTGGTTTCATCCAAAACCAGGCCCCCCTCCCTGCCCTGGCTGTAGAAAAATTATCTTCCATGAAACCAGTCCCCGCTGGGAACCACTGCTACAAGGTAACCCTTGTCTTCTGATTTATTATGTGTGTTACTTTGGCCATTGTAATTTTATGTGAGCCTAAGCATCAGATACTCTTTCACTAGTGAAAATTATAATAACTGCATTCATTTTCCCTCAAAAGAGTGAGGGAAAAATGGCTGAATTCATTTGAGATCCATTCATGACTAGAAACAAGTGAATTTAAAAGAGAATCGAGCTCCAAATGATCCAACCGCTAGATTTTTTTATACCTTGAATTGTGTTCAAGAGAACATAGGATGTGCTGTGGGATGCTATAAGAATCAAAACATCCATTCCTCAATATATGCATGCTTCAAAACATCATGTTATACACGATAAAAGCACACAAGATTATCTGTCAACTTAAAAAATTAAAATAACCTATCTAAAGGAGAATTCATGAACAATTTCTAAGGTAAATTTATGTAAATAAACAGGTCATTCACAGTGTTCAGTGTACTGAATTTAGGATTCCTAGTTAAGGCAGAAAGCACCTTCTAGAATATGTCACCTCTAAACCAGGTCAGTTGCTCTCAGGTTGAGTCTGAAGCCAGTTTCATTGGGCACAGTTTTCTGGTTCTTGTTGCTCATGTCTTTTCCCCACTCCACCTTCAGGTTGGGCTATGGTGGAATCTTTGAACATTGAAGCGGATGTGAGTTTCCATGGAACCTACTGGATCCGAAAATATCTTTGTGCCTGGGGAGGTAGACCTATCAAATGAAAATCTCTGAGAGTACAGTCAAATAATCTGTACCCCCAGGTAGTTCTCATGAGCTGTCAGATTAGAAGCCACCGCAGGCTTGTTTTTTACAGACAGAAAACCAAGATTCAATAGTTTTAGTGACCTAATTGAGCCTACCTACCTAGTTAGTAGAACAGTGAAAGCCAGTGGCCACATCTCCTGACTCCCAAATTAGTGTCTTTCCACTGTCACCTGCCAGTGGTCCCTCCCTGCCAAGTTGTCCCTTCCTATGTGGACTGGCTGACACTGGGTAAATATAGGGCTTTGGAGGAAATCAGGGAGACTTTTCTCAACTCCAGCTTTGTCTGCCTTTAAAAGGCAGTCACTTTAGCCTAGGCCTTACAATTTTCTAAGTGCTATTTATTTTACTATTTCATCTCCAGGATTTAATACTTTTCTAAATAAAATGTTTATTATAAACATCCTTTTGCTGCCTCCTGAATAATTACAAACACTTTAGCTGCCTGTGAGCCATGCTTGTAGCAGCTGTAGCTCAATATGAGTTCCAAAGATTTGTTTCTAATTTAAAACAAGAATATTATGGTGAAGGTACTTGGCAAGAGACCTTCAGGCTACTGAAGTCACAGGTAGCTGCTGCCACTGAAGACAGAAGTGACTGAGACCTGCAATTAATTATCCAAGTATTTCTCACCTGCATTCAAATCACTGAAGGGGAGGTGGTTGTTAAAATTAAGATTTCTGGGTCCTGACCCAGGCTCACTCCATTAGAACCTGCAATCCTAAGACTATGTGAACTTTTAACAAGCATCTTTGATCAAATATTAAGCAAACATCGTGAGCTTCTGTGTGACATTGAACAAAGACTTCTTTGGGTCTCACTGGTAAAATGAGGGGTTTCGCTTCTCTGATTTCATGAAACACATTAAAATTGATTTTTTTCTCACAGTGAGAGAAATTCATATGAAGGAGGCATGAGTAATAATTACAGTTTAAATTTTGCTGTTTGTTTAAAAATACATGCACGTACCCCTTTGTGCTGTAAGCATTCTAACACACGCTCTCCTCTTGCCATGCATTTTTGGCAGTGATAGGCATTCGTGGCAGGACTACTGTTTATGCACAGTCTTGGCTGTCAAATGCAGCATCATTAAATCCAGATATGTTCTGGATGAGAGCATCCACCCTGCACTTGGTGCAGGAGCTGACGGAACAGCAGGAAGGCCTCATAGGACAAGTTAAAGATGGAGTGTGCTACCTAATGGATGCTGTGAAGACTGTGAAGATTGTGAAGGTTGCTCTCCAAGTAGTTACAGTGGATTGGCTCCTCTTGGGGCAGGTGGCCTGCCTCAATTGAGGACACCAGGTGTAGACTTTTACAAAAGGCCTCTGCTGCCAAAGATGAATCAGACGGGTGACATGGGAAATAAACAATGTGAAGACTTTTACCCAGCTTGTGTTTACTGACCAATATCTGCTCTTTTTTTCCCTACTGGAACTCCACAAATTATTTGGTGACCAAAACTTTCATGGTTTCTACCAATATTTGAAGATCCAAAAGAGTAGAAACCTATCCACAAATTAATGTCATGGTAGCTAAAAAATACGAGTTGGACTACACAAGAACACAACATTATGTTCCCATTGTAACATTTCCAAATGGAGACATTTGCCTTTTTAATGTCTTTGGTGGGAGAATGCGGATCATCTTGCCAAGCTCTCCTTCATAAGGCACTTAATTTTTATGTTTCACTGCTTGTTTGCTTAGAACTGTACATCCTATTCTCCTACTCCTGCTTGTTTCCTGAATGTTTTAGCAAAAACATATTAACTCAAAAATGACAAAACCCCTTAGCCTGTCAAGGGAAAATCAGTTGTCACAAGGAAAACATGTGGTAGAGACAGGCTAGAAAGAACTTGGACTCCTAAGTTGCTCTTAAATTACTGCCGTCTTGCACTCAGACTTTTCCAGACACAGCCTGTGGAAGACTCACTAGTGCATATTTTCCAAGGAGCATTTCACAACACAGTCTCCATATACCAAGACTGCCTCCATGCAGATCAAAGTCAAGTCCAGACCATAATGGGATTTTGCCCACCACCTCTCTCTGCTCCCATTAATACTCCTCACTTCGCTTTCACTAAGACTCTGAGAAGTCGGAATTAAGTAAGAGGAAATGAATTCCGAGATCCTAAAGAAAAAGGACTTTCCAGGTAGGAAGAAATTTCTAAAGTAGTGTTAAAACGAGGAACAATTTCTAGCTAATAATCTCTAAAACAAAGTAGGCATGGTGGTTCCAATTGGATGGTTTCAACAGCAGAAATTTATTTTCTCAGAGTTTTGGAGGCTAGAAGTCAGAAGTCAAGGAGTCAGGTTTGATTTCTCCTGAGCCTCTCTCCTTGCCTTACAGGAGGCCACTTTCTTGCCATGTCATCAGGATTGTCACTCTGTGCACCCACCTATGGTGTCTGTGTGTGTGTGTGTCCTAATTTCCTCCTCTTGTGAGGACACCAATCAGATTGGATTACAATCCATCCTACGACACGCTCATGTTAACTTAATTACCTTTTTAAGTGTCCTATTTCCAAACACCTTCATATTCTGAGGTACTGGGGGTTAGGGCTTCGCCGTAGGCATTATTGGGGGCAGAATTTAGCCCATAATACCAAGTAACCCAGATTATTAGCAATTCACGAAAGAGATCAGCACAGGAATGATTTTAATTTTCTATCTAGTAATACTTAGGAATTGGCTTTTGGTATGTTAACAAGGCAAAACTACAGGATTAGCTGGAATAAGCATGTTTAGAAACAAATGTTTTACTCTAGTTTCCATGGCCTGCATCTGTCAACAAATATCAACCTAACTCCTTTTATTCAGTGAATTACCTCTTTCCAGCTTTCTTAATCACAGCAATTCGTGAGTGGCCCCTTTGAATCCAATCAGTGTTCTTTCACCTCACCTCAGCACTTCTTTTCTGTGGTCACATCTTTGACCTCATGATTTGATGCTTCTGAAATCTTGAGTCCTAGCATCTACTAGTCTACTTGAGGCATCTTATTTAGCAATGCTTTGACACCATCCAGACCTTTAGCCCATTGGCCTTACTGCTGTCTCATTATGAATCACCCTCACCCCATCAATGTGTCTTCTCATTCTTTCTTATCCAACTTAGATTTTAAGGTCTATCATTGTAATTATCTTTAGCTTGTTTAGTCCTCTCTCCCTCCAGGGTTGGCAGAGTTACAATTGTGGTAAAAACCAAGCTCTCTGCTTCTTCCATGGCTTCTCTCCCATCAGCTGTAGAAAAACGCAACTTTTTTGACTGTGTTCACTTCTCAGTCATCGTATGTGATAGACAGAGTAATGTCCCCACCAAGGATGCCCGTGTCCTGATCCCCAGAACCTGTGAATGTGGGACTTTGCAGATGTGATTAAATTACGGCTCTTGAAATGGGGGGATTATCCTGGATTACAGGGTGAGCCTAATGTAATCACACGAATCCTTATAAGAGGGTGGTAGGAGGTTGAAGTTCAAAGTAGGAATTGTGAAGATAGAATCAGAGGTCCGGGAGAGGGAGAAATTTGAAGATGCTACCCTGGTGGATTTGAAGATAGGGAAAAGGATTATGATCAAGGGATGTAGGAAGCTGGAAAAAGCGCAGAAATGGCATCTCCCTTAGACTCTCCAGAGGGATGTGGCCCTGATTGTACCTTGATTTTAACTCCACAAAACTGATTTCAGAGTACTGACTTCTCAGACTGTAAAAGTTTCTGTTGTTTCAAGCCACAAGTATGTGGTAATATGGTAATACAGCATCAATAAGAAGCCAATACGTAGAACAAATCTTAGATGACCACTCACTGACCACCATCTGGCCATAGCCCTGTTCCTCCTAGTGTGCTTGTTTCCTACTGAAATAATCATTCCCAAATGATTATTTCAAGGCTACCTTCTTCACAAATCTCCTCTTATACCTCTCCCTACCTACTGTCTAATATTGCCTCATCTTTCGTTGAGAATATAGAAACTTTCCAAAAAATATTATAGACCCTCCAGCACCATTTTGACCTGCTGTGTCTGCTTTGTCTCTAGTTACAATAGTTTCCATCCCCCTGTAGAAAGCATACTCCTCTTCACGTGTTCTGGGTTCACCCTCTTCTTACCTTCTGAAGACGTTTTCTCTCCTCCAGTATTGTCACACATATATATATATATGCTTTCATATGGGTAAAACAAGGCTTTTTCCTTTAGAATAAAAATCTACTTTAATATTTTAGAAAGTCTTCTCTTCACTTTGTATCTTCCTCCAATTTAATTTATATGTAAAAGGAATGTGGACTCACTTCCTTATAATGTAATTAACTTAAGTGTGAAACATTTTATTTTTCATTTGAGTTAGGTTTACAAAACAACTTAGATTTAAAACATTTTTAAAAGTTAATTTATTTTGAAATACTTTTAAACTTTCAGAGAAGTTGCAAGAACAGCATGAAAGTTCTCATGTAACCTTCATCTGTATTCTCCAACTATTAACATTTTGCTACATTTGTTTAATCTCTCACTATTATCATTTTTCTGGAACATTTAAAAACAAATTTTAGACATAATGCCCAATATCCTTAAATATAACAGTGTAAATTTCTCCAAACAAGGACTCTCTCCTATTGTAGCAACCACAAAAAAAAAAGTGTCACTGAGACCTCCTGTTTCAGATCTTAACTGACAAACCCAGCTAATTTAGTACCACATTCTTACTAGTCAAGGCTCACCCTGGCTGCTCCCAGCCTATGACTGAACATGTTAGTGGTACCAGTGCAGGACACCAGATTCCTCTAATGGATGACTTTGAAGTCCTCCCATCCTGGCCAAAATTTTCTTAGAACTGTGATGCATCTATTTCTTGAGGATCTAAACTAAAGTGATGGTACTGGACATGGGGAGGTCCAAGAAAATTGACAATAAGATGAATATTTGGGAACTAGCTTGCTTACTCCCATCGGGCAAAAAGGCACCACCCTGAATGATGTGTAGGGCATTGATTATTTCTGGTGCATGGTGGTGGTCCAATTTCTAAAGGTTTCACTGGAGGTGATCAGAGAAAATGTCCCTGTGGATGAGAACACCCTTGCAGGTGCCATAATTCAGGTAATTAAAAGATAGAGGGCAAAAATGCCTATAAAGACAGTGGAGGTAGCTGGTTATTGCTATGATTTATTGCTCCCAGGCAGAGGGATGAGAAACTGAGATTAATAAGTAGTTGACTGAGATTAGTAAGTAGATTAATAAGTGGTGTCCACAGAAGAGGTATAGAGAAACAAAAAGAATAAATTCTAAGTGGGAGCCAGAGGCATCCTTATAATCTAATTGTAGAAGATTCTTCTATAATCTTCTTCTTAAATAATAAGGATGTCTTTATCATCTGCAGTGGAAGAGTGCACACAGTTGAAGAGCAGACTCGGGATCTGAGTTGACATTCCTATCTGGAGAACAGATTCATCGTGAGACCCCCAAGTGGAGACCTATGGAGACCAGTAACAAATGCAGTCCTGACTAAAGTCAGGTTCACGTTCTGCAGACCTACCTAGTGGTAACATGCCCAGCCTCTCTAAATGTATAATTGGGATTGATATATTTAGCAGATGGAATAATACCCACATTGCAGCCTTTGGCTATAAGAAATAGCATAGTGGAGAAAGTAAAGTTGAAACCTCTGAAACTGACCTGCCTACTTTGGCCAAGATGAAATTTAAAAAAAGATTCAGAGTGCCTGGCAGAGAGTTGTGATGCTCATTGTGATCATTAGTCGTATTGTCAATTATTTTAAAGTTCTACCATTTCAGAAATTTTGATAACAATTCTAATATGAATCAGAAAGATGTATACTTTAAAGGAAGAATGAGATGGCTGAGTTTTATCTATGACTTATTCTGTTTAACAGGGTTATGTTAGTGCTGTGGACCGAATTGTGTCCACCAAGAACTTATATGCTGAAGCCCTACCTCCCAGTGTGATGGTATTTGGAGATGGGGCCTTTGGGACATAATTAGGCTTAGATGGGATCATGAGTTAGTCCTTCATGTAAGGGTTAGTGGCTTTAGAAGAAGAGATACCAGAGAACATACACTCTCTCTCTCTCTCTCCACCCATGTGAGGACACAGTGAGAAAGGACAGCTGTCTACAAGCCAAGAAGAGTGCCTTCACTAGGAACTGAATCTATCAGTACCTTGATCTTGGACTTCCCAGCCTCCAGCACTGTGGGAAATATTTGTGGTTAAAGTCACCCAGTCAATGGTATTTTGTATAGCAGCCCAAGCAAACTAATGTAGTAAGAAACTGATATTCTACCAGCATGAATTCATCTAAGATGGCCAATGGATCTATTTAGAATTGTTTCTCATACAACAGATATAATTCTTTCCAAATGACCCATTATTTAGAGGAGAGTGAGGAAGCACTTCATTTTCCAATATGTTGATTACACTGAAATCTATTTTACCACAGACAAAAGGGTGACTCCATAGTATTTAAAAGTAGGACAAGAGGAGATAACATTACTGAGACTGATCTTTAGACCAATGTGTGGGTCTTGGGAAAATAAATGTAAATAAGAGTTGATGTAGAAAAAGAAATACTAAAGGTTTTAGAAAAGAAAAGGTTGAAGAAAAATTAGGAGATAAGAAGTTTTATCATTGTCTTGCAGAAAATCATTTAGAAAGGTCTTGAGAATAAACTCAAGAAGGTTCACAAGGGATGTGAGTTTAATGAAAAGAGACTATTTCTGTGTGATCAAATTATACTTGTTACTATTTCAGTGCAAATTCTGAAATGGAAAACTAGGAAAGCAATTCTATTTGAGACATCAAGTGTTGCAGATGGAGGCTGAATTGATCTCTAGAGGAATAACTACAGAAAATCATTCTGAAAAAAGGATTTATTTCCTCAGTGACAAGATGTGTTGAGAGAGAGGATCATGCCTTTGACTAGGAATAGAAGCAGGAGTAAATACAAGAAAAAGATGCAGGAAATACTCATATTATTTAAATCAAGACAATTGTGTTTAATTAACTTACTCAACACCCATTTATCATTGACCTTATGCCAAACGTTGTACTAGGTAAAAGGAGATAAAATGACTAACATAGGTGCTGTAAGTTACTTGACTGTATATACTGCATTCCGGGACAAAGGCTGAATTCACTGTTATTTTCAGACACGCATTGGCACATTTGAAATACTTGTAAAGAGAGCTGATCCGACATAGATTGGCATGAGTGATCAAATTGCTGAGGTTAACACTGATCACTGTTTTTTTTTTTTTTTTTTTTTTTCTTTTTTCTGCTCTGTCACTCAGCCTGGAGTGTGTCTTGACTCACTGCAACCTCTCCCTTCCAGGTTCAAGTGATCTTCCGCCTCAGCCTCCCAAGTAGCTGGGACTATAGGCATGCACCACCACGCCCATAATTTTGTATTTTGGGTAGAGATGGGATTTCACCATGTTGGCTAGGGTTGTTTCGAACACCTGACTTCAAGTGATCTGCCCGCCTCGGCTTCCCAAAGTGCTGTGATCACAGGTGTGAGTCACCGTGCCTGGCCAATATTCATTACTTCTTAAGGGTATTGCTTCATGTGTTCGAGTAAATAAAACATACACAAAGTACCCTAATGCATTGACTACTCACGTCCTTCTATATCACTAGTAGTCATGAAGAAGCGGAGGATTTTCTTTACATTGGTGAATTATCAGAGAGTATCTTATTTTCAGGTTGCTGGTGTTAGACACTGTTACATTAAGAATCTCTGGCTGGGCGCGGTGGCTCACGTCTGTAATCCCAGCACTTTAGGAGGCCGAGGTGGGCATATCACAAGGACAGGAGTTCAAGACCAGCCTGGCCAACATGGTGAAACCCTGTCTCTACTAAAAAAACACAAAAATCAGCTGGTCATGGTGGCATGTGCCTGTAATCCCAGCTACTTGGGAGGCTGAGGCAGGAGAGTTGCTTGAGGCAGAGGTTACAGTGAGCCAAGATCGCGCCACTGCACTCCAACCTGGGCTACAGGGCAAGACTCCATCTTAAAAAAAAAAAAAAAAAAAAACTCCAATTACTGCATTATAGGCTTTTATATATATAATTCATTAGTGAAGTTTATAACGTATTTCAGGTGATTCATTAAACCAGTCCTCACTGAGCCCTTCACTTTGCTGCTTACTGTGTTGAGTGTCAGGGATACAGAGATCCACGAGAGGTGCTATTCCTGGAGGAATCAGAGTCTAGTGGTAGTGGCAGCCATGTGAGCAGATAATTACTGGATAATATGACATGTACTTTTCAGAAATAAAAGTGGAAATGGAACTGCCAAGGAGGGAATGACCAGTTTTCAGGGTATCAGAAAAGGATTTATAGAGGACGATGTATTTTGGTTTTAAAAGACAAGTAATCCAGACAGGTTAATGGAGCTACTGAGTTAGAAAAAAAATGAAACATACAAAGAGCCCTGTGGTAGGATTTCTAGGAGTAGAGGAGGCTGATTTGAACACAATTGTCAAAGATAATCAGACCGAGGTCAGTATATCCAGATGAGCAAATGAATATAGCTAGTGCTTGATTTTTAAAAAAGCATCATCTCTGCTAAAGATGAGCAAAGCCTATACTCAGAGCTGTCAAACGATGAGCATCTTTTTCTGAGGTGTATTCGCCTATGCAACTATTAGGAGTTACTGAAAATTTGATGTAAATTTTGGAAAATGGTTATAGTTAGTAACTTCTTTCCACCTTCCTAGTGACCTCTCTTGATTCTTACCTGATGGACCAATAAATACATTTAGAGAAAGAACATAAATTACATTATGGACATATGCTTAGATTCAGAAAGACAGAATTGCATCCACATTTCAGTTCAAAATAGGAGAAGGTGTACTTTTAAATCTGCTGTTTGGTTACCTTAAAGTTTAATAAGTGTTTATCAATTCCCATTGATGTATAAAATATATTCGAAGCAAATTCAGAGATACAGTCCCATTTTTAGTTTGGAATAAATTGAGGATCAAGTGTTTCAACTCTAAGATAAGGGGAGCCATAATGGGAGCATAAAGTTCCCATTAGGCCACAAGGTATAAATAATCTAAGATAGGTTGGTTTTGGCCAGGAGTTAACTGCCAATGACTTTCAGGTTTTTAAAGTCTGAGTACATCTTAAGTTCTCCTTCAATTTTGAAGCTAGTTATGTTGGATGTAAATTTTTTGGTTGACAGATTGTTTTTCCTTCAATCCTTTGAATATCATCATCCCACTGCCTTCGGGCTTCAACAATTTTTGATCAGAAGTAAGCTGTCAATTTTATTGAGAATCCTTTGTATATAATGAATCACTTTCTTGCTATTTCCAAAATTCTCTCTTTGCTGTTGTCTTTTGACAGTGTGAATATTGTTGAAAGAAAAATGTTGGACAGATTAAACTGAACACAGTTTAATTGAGCAACTAATGACTTGTGAATTGGGCAGCCAGTCAGAACCAGTAGTTCAGAGAGCTCCACTTCATAACATGGACAAGGAGTATTTATAGACAGAAAATGGAAGTGAGGTACAGAAACAGCTTGATTATGTATAGCTTGGCATTTGCCTTATGTCGACATGGTCTGATCAGTTGGCTGTCTGGGATTGGCTGAAGCTTGACTGTTGTTATTGGCTGAGGACGCAGCCAGTTGTTACCAAAAATATATTCTAAGTTAAGTCTTTATGTACTAAGTTAGGATGCAGGTCCTTATGTAGGGCATAAAGATATGAAGACAGCCTCAGGGTCAAATTTAGCATAATTTAACTGTATGATATGTCTAGGTGTGGCTATCTTTGAGTTTATTCTATTTGAGAATTGTTAAGCTTCTCAGATGTGCAGATTAATCATTTTTATTGAATTTGGGAAGTTTCAACCATTGTTTATTTAAATATTCTTTATTCCCTTTTCTATCTTCTCTTTTTGGGCTTTCCTTATGCATATACTGGTACATTTGATGGTGTCCCATAGATCTCTGAGACTATATATATTTTAATTCACCTTTTTTCTTTTATATTCCTCAGGCTGGATAATATTAACTAGTCTGTTTTAAAGTTTATTGGTTCTTTCTTCTGCAGTTCAAATATGCTGTTGAGCCCCTCTAACGAGTTTTTCATTTTAGTTATTATTGTATTTACTGTTTTGTTAAACCATATACTTGGATATAATCCAATGGAAGTTTAGCACTGAAAAATGTACAACTGCTACTTGATGGGGCGACCTTTAGAATCCAGAGAACCAGACTCGTGTTCCTAGGAAGTCTTACCAGGACACTCATGCTTAGCTCTAGAACAGGTAGGGCTGCTCCCCAGCCTACCTCCAGGCAACTGACAGTGACTTGATCCTCATTACCAGGAAAGCAACAGAAATTGTTTGTTTTTGTAGGTTTATTATAAATAGCCATGGGGCAAGAAATAGGTAAAAGGGTTTTGCTCTCACCAAAGGCTAAGGGTTTGTGAAACTGCCTCTTCACAGGTAATTGACAGTGGGATATCCACTGTCTTCTTCAAGGACAGTCCTAACTCTACTTACTGGGTGTGGGTGTGACCTCATACTCTGGCCAATAAATTAATGACCTCAGGACATAATGATCTAAAATCAGCATATTTCTCAAAGTCTGGGTTGTCTCAGGTGAAGCAGCACAAAAAGAACATTAACAGTGTGTTCCTGCTTGCAAGTCATTAGGTTTTGTCCAGTCTTTTCTGAGTCCCTTTTCTAATTTGATTCAAAGAAGGCTTTATACATGCTTTCCCCAGGTTTTCTGATTTTAGCTTCTCATCTCAGAGTTTCTGCTCAAACAAAAATACAATCTCTTCACACAAATGAGGAATAATTTTTAGGCGTAGTATACTCTAAGTTTCAAAGGAAAAAAAAAAAACATTTTCTCTTCCTGACTGCCTGTCCCATAAAAAAAGCAACAATGTCTGCAGAGACTCCATCCAGTTTATATCAGTGCACTGAGCTGATAGTTTCTCATTCCTAATGCCAGCTTCAGTGTTTATGGAGCTTCAGAGTTATCCCCAAAGACAATGGATTAATACTTATTTTTTATTTTAATAGCTAAGGGAGCCCATTCACTCCTAATCAAAAACAAAGAAATAGCAAGTCTCATAAGAGAACTGAAGTGACTTATGTCTTGCAAGATAAAATATTTTTACAGGTTTTAAATGTCAGTTTTTAGTTTTTTTTTCCGGCTTCTACTCATGATAATTTCAAAATTCTCGAGGATCTGATTTTAAAGGGGTCATCCTATTGCAAATGCACTGTTTTCTTAAAGTGTTTCTAAACACACACAAACATAAGAAGCAGGGTGACCCTTGGTTGTAAATAAAATATTGAGTGTGTGTTCTCCAAAATCACAAAGATAGCTATTTGTGAAACAGTGATTTAACGGAGGAAAATTCTCTCTCCTATTTCTGTTTGGAGGCAATTCAATATCCCCACAGCCATAAATTTCTGGTTGAGTGTTTGATATTATAAGGACTTAAAGACCTGACAGATGGAGACAGAAGTATAAACTACTGCAATACAAGGAAAGAGTCATGTAAGTTTTCCTTTAAAGAGAACAGAGAGAACCTGAAGTTGAACTTAGCAGGGAGTAGTTACAATGAGCTTGGATGTCTAGTTGAGCACAGGCTGCCTGTGGACAAACAGATGATGGTCTTTTTATAGTGATGAGCAGGGTTACCAGCACAAATTTGGCACAGCCCTGTCTGCCATGACTCCATTTTCTCTATATCAATGTGGGACTTCTTGTCCTGAGTAGAGAGAAGCTCCAACAAAGACATTTAGTAAAAACACAAAAACCCTAATTTTAGAATTGAGAGAGAAACTGGTTACATTTTTGCTTTACTCTGTAACCTACTTCACATAAACGGAATGGAAAGTTTTGTTCTGATTCTATCAAAAGTGATAGAGTGCTTTGATTCTGGACTCATCTTCAAAATTCTTGCCGCCTCATCCGTCATTTCTGGGACCTGCGCTATAATTAGTTATGGCATGCTAATATCCTCAATCACAAAGTGGAAATTAATACCTGATATTTCTGCATATGAAGATCAAGTGGATAAAACAGATGCGTAAATCTTATAGGAATTACTTTGTTTTCTATGAGACTTCAGTTTTGTGAATTAAAGAAATAAAATATATAGATCAAAAATATTTGTGATCATAACTGTCATAATGAGGAGTCCATGTTGTGTTAATACATATGTGTTGAATGAGTAACTGGAATAAATGTCAAATCACTGCATATCCTAACCATAATTATAATATATGCAGAATTCAAATATAAAACTATTCGTCTTAAAGAAAAAACAGAGAAAAAAAAACCTTGTTTTTTTTTAATGAACCCTGAATGATTAAATGTATCCCCCCCTTCTTTTTTCTATGAAAAGGCTTCAGCAAACCAGTCTCTTCAGGAATATTTGAAAGAGTTTACTTTCAGAACAATATGCTCAATTTTCTAATATCAATGATACTAGAAATCTTGTGAAGAATGTAACCTAATAAATAAGGGGCTGTTGATTTCCCTAACAATTAGTTTACTTACACCCTACAAGATATATTGGGTATGCGTGTGTGTGTTGGGGGTGCTGGGCAGGGTTGTACTGGCGGTGGAAGTCAGGAGAAGGTTGTTGATTTACTCCTTCCAGTAAAAACAAGCTGTTACCTTATCTTCTGAGCAGTGAAAACTCCCGGTTCTGGGCACAGCTTTTGTACCTCACGAACAGCCAGTCAGAAGCAGTACATAAAGACCTAAAAAGAATAAAATGAGCTCTTGCCTGCTGCCATGTAAGTCATGATTTGCTTCTTATTTGCCTTCTGCAGTGATTGTGAGACCTCCCCAGTCATGTGGACCTGTGAGTCAAATAAACCGCTTTCATTTATAAATTAAAAAAAAAAAAAGAAAAAATTTCATTTATGAATGCTGGAAGTAGTGCTGGAAGATCACTTATGAATTTTATTTATGAAATATGAATTATGTAGTTCATGGGGCCAATTTTCAGTATCAATAGGATATTGAAAATACGACTAATTCCATATTGAATTTTCTTGAAATCTCACATTATCTTCTTCCAGATGACAAAGAGGGTTGATTAACTGGAGGAGACTAAGTTTTGGGAAGAAAGTCTATTTTGTGATTTTTCAGGGCCTATGTTCCTCCATGATCTTTCCATTCCAGTCTCTTTGGGTCTGCAGCCCTTGCACACTGAAGCTCTTTTCTGCCACAGGGCCCTTGCACATGATATTCTTTTTAATCAGAATATTCTTCCTACCCCCATCACCTAGTTTACTGCTATTCATCAGATCTTTTAGAAAATCCTTTAAAAATCCTAAATGATTTTATATCCCCATATTCCTCTTCTTATATAGTTTTAATTTATATTTGGGATATTAATTAATGTCTTACTCTCCATTAAACTGTGTGCTCCACAAAGGCAGAGCACGTTATCTCTGTCTGTTTTGACTTCCCATTGTATCCCCAGCACAGTACTTGAAATAAAGCCTTTACAAGATCCAGAGAGAAAATGATTAATTTTGCCTGGAAGCGAGTGAGAGATGAAGTAAGCATGAAGCCTGACACACATAGCATATCAGTTGAGCTTGGTGGGAGAGAATGTGCCAGATAAGGAAAGTGTTCTAATCATAGGAACCACATGAATAAAGGAGTAGAAGCAAGTGCAAGATGCATTCAGAAATCAGCATGGATGTAGAGAAGGGAATGACTGGAGACAGGCTTACAAAGGCAGATTGGGACCAGATTGTTTTGAGCCTTGGACTTGTTAAGGAGTTTGGACATTTTCTAGGCAGTGCCATTTGAAGACTAAGTAGTAGAATAACACAATCCCATCTGTGTTTCAGATATAATTCTAGCAGCAGTGTGGCAGGCAGTGAATCTAAAAATAGGATAATAAGTAATGTGCACATCACTTTTCCCCTGTTTGCACAGTAACCCAATTTTTAGCCTTGACATACATTCTGTTTGTGCAGGGAAATTCCTAAGCCTAAAGAAGCAGCTCCTTGTCCTACCTTAAGAAGAGTTTTGTTATAAAGCAAAAGGGAAAAGTGGCCATCAGCCATTGTATTGTGTCATGTGCCAATAAGTGTTCAAAAATGAAATCATTTAACAAAAATAATTTACTTAATACATGGAACTGTAAAATTCAAGTATTGTTCAGACATTCTCAGAAACTGACCTTTAGGAAATATTGCAGGTAAATAGCTTAGGGAATCAATTCTGAAGCTTCCAACAAAGTTCCAGATCATCAGGAGAAGTCTATGAATTCCAAGACAGTGATCAGCAGTTTCCTAGAAAGAGCAAGCTATGGACACCTATAATATTTCTTCATCTTACTAGACATCTTGCAAATGACAACACTTATGTACCAGGGACATAATAATATTTATGAAGACCCTCTTATGCACCAGATGCTGTTCTGTTTAAACACGATTAGCTTATGTAATCTTCACAACTTGATGAGACACTATTATCATCTCTATTTTACATATGAAAAAATATAAATGTAGAGAGGGTAAATAACTTGTACAAAGTTTCACAGGTAATAAATGGTATAAACTAGGCAGTCTGACTCCTAGTCCTCACTCTTAACAAGTCTAGCTCTATCTCACCATGCAGAAATATGCTTCACTTGGAAAGTTCCCTCTGTCTTTTATATCATCACACCATGTCCCATCTTTTTTTCTTTACAACTAAAGAGAATATATTAATAAATCTAGGGTTATATTTGATTCTCTTTCACTGTCTTACATAAAATCACATGGATTTTTGCTTAGTAAGATTTTGTAAACATCTGATATTAATCGTGGTCATTTAAAAAATTGATTCAGGCTAGTCCTGGCTCAGGAGGTAAGAAGTACTGGAAACACAAGCTGTTAGAAATTCCGACTCAAAATGTGTCTACAGAGGCTGTAACTCTAACACAGAACCATAATTATCCTACCTCTTGGATATCGTCTTAAAGTTTATTATTTAACCCTTGAAAAAATAGTTTTTTAAAGAGTGCACAATTCAATTTTCTTTTCCTAGTGCTCTGTTCCTGGAATTTATGCCATTAAAGAAAAACACAAATAAATATACATTTCCTTATGTCTCACTTTCACATATCATTCATCTTGTAAAACCTCTACAGTAACAGGTACATCTGAACTGCGTTTTGTATGATATTCTCGGTGTTGTATTTGAAAGTATTCTTAAAAAGATCCTGACGCCTCTTGGTGGGCTTGAGTAAAGGAAAAAAATTTAGCATACTACATGACATGAGCTACTTTGATATAATAAAAACTCATGAATGAGAAGATTTGAAGCAGTTATATATTAATAACTTAAAAAAGGTTATCACATGGCGATACTCTTTTGACCATGATAGCCTTCTGATTCTATGCAGGCCTTAGTTAAGTGACTAAACATAGTCTGAAGAAATCAATAGAAACTATTAGAATACATTGTCTTTTTAAGTTGTAGACCTCCATTACATATTGGTTACATATGGTTACAATTGGTTACAATTACATATGGTTAAGCTTCCAGAATAAATGCTGTTGAGTGATTCTTTAGAGTCAACCAACTATAGGCTCCTCAATGATCTTTCCATTCCAGCCTCTTTGGCTCTGCTGCCTTTGTATGCTGATGCTCTTCTGCCATGGGGTCATTGCACGTGATATTCCTTTTTGTCAGAATACTCTTTCTGCCCCTCTCAGTTAAACTGGACTTATGTTTAAATACCATATTCCTCCCTGACTCTCCGTCTGCTCCCTAAATCAGTTGTGTGGCAGTTTCTGCAGGATTTGTAAACTCATACAGGGATCAGACCATGATGTCTGATGAGCGCGGCAGTACTAGAGATCCTTCTTCTCCTCTTTCTTGAAACAGGCAATACTCTCTGCTATCTTTAGTTTTTCTACCTTAAATAGAATAGAAAAGATTTTCTACTTTTCATGCTTTTTAGTCATCAGCACAGGAAAAAGTTTCTTTACTGTGAGGGAAATTATGGTGTAATTTGAGGAGATAAATGGTAGCTGACACAGCCTTTGGGTAGGGATCACCAACCTTTAGGTTGGGACACCGGGTTGCACACTGCCCTCTGCTGGCCTGCTTCCTCTCTGCCAAGTCTGTCTTTAAGAGGTTTATTTTCTCATTCTTAGCACTTAATTCTATATGCAATTCTAGACTTGCACATGAAGGAAAATGTAATTAAACTGGCTTTAATAATGAAGGAGTTACATGGTTTACATAACTAGAGGTTGCACTGCAGAGGTTTGATCCAGTCTGTCTCCATGTCAATGTTTCTTTTGGCTCTGTCCTTCATGTGTTGACCACATTCTTGTACTGACTTCTCCCAGCTAGTCAAATGGCTGTAGCAGCCTCGGGTGTCCCAGCGATACACCATATTGTCCAGAACAAGAGAGGGGTTCCCTTTTACCCTAGTCACCAAACAGAAATCCTGCACGTTACACTGATAGGAATGGTCACTGTGGCCAGACAGATGAGAATATAGTTATGAAACTTTGTGTCTATCCCTGGAGCCGAATTTTGCCAGTCCTCTATACCATGGCTCCTACTTAATTGGGAACAAATGGAAAGGATTCTGAGACGCTCTAGGCTTCAAGGTTCTCCCAGGTCAAAATCTCAGGGAGAAGAAAAAGACTCACTCAGGATCCATATATTCGATATCACAGTATGATCCCCTACTTTGGGGTTTGATCTTGTTTGATCCTTGGATCGATCGCAGTATGGAATATCATAATTGGGAAGCCAAGGATTGGATCATTTGCTCACTCTTGTGGACAGATGTCAAGAAAGATCCTATAATTATAATTGACACTTACTCCCATATCACATGGATCAGGAAAGAGCATTTTCCTCGTGGAAAGAGAGAACCTAATGGATAAGAACAATAGATGCTCATACTACCTTATACTTGAGTTTTCTGTTCTTCAACAAGGAGCTAATATCTCCCAGCAATAATACCACATCCTCAGGTATTAATTTTTAAGAACAGAATCATAATGACACATTAGTGTATTTTTAAAATACTGTGAGAACAATACATAGAATTTATGTCTAAATGTATCTAACAACTAATATTGTTTGGATATATTATACATTATAAGCTTGCTGAATGTAATCCATGAATCATTTTATGGTATACATGTTCCTTAACATGTGTCCCCATTTCAGTTCTTAGCACAATGTCCCACACCACCCTTTCTTCCCGTACAGCATAAAAACTCACTAGAGAATCAAGAGACAGAATCTGGCCTCATTTCATTTCTGTAAGAATTTCTCTTTGCCTAGTAGGAAGGGTGAGCATCATGCAGGCTCTGGACATTGGTTTACATTGACCAACCTCCAGAGATCCTTACTGAGTGGGTTTAGGGTAGAGACCAAGCTTTTGAAAAGCTCCCCCCAGGTCATCCTGATAATTAGTATTTTTGCAAACCTTTAAAAATGGATGCGCTATTTTCTCTTCACCAAGATATTTATAGCCCAGTTCACAGGTGACATAGTGCTGGTCTCTTCAGCCTTGGAAGTTAGTGAGCCTTCTATGTAAGACATTTAGAAAATTCCTTTTTGATGGGGTCTTGAGCTTCCTAACATCACCAGGTGACCTTTTCTGTTTGTGATGGAAACGGATTTTACTAGAGGATAATGGAGATGGACTATTCTCTGCCTGGGTTTATTCACATCCATGTTCCCTTCCAAGACAAGATCTATGTGAAGAAGGAACACATGTGACTTTGGCTAAGTTCCTACCTATGCCTCCTTCTTGGTTTAGGAACCATGCTCATTTGCTTCCTGTGTTTTTAAAAAAGAAGGCTGCTCTCCCCTGTGTTCCTGATAGAGTAGTGGGATGTTATAATAGGGCCACAGTTTCTGTCCCTTGGAAAGCAGTAAAGGGGTCAGAGCTACTCCCATCTCCTCACCCAGAACATTGCCCAGATAGGTTTGTGTCCACATAGGCTTGGCTACAAGCCGTAGGCAATTCCTCTGTCCTCTGCCCAACAACAGAGTGACCAGGTCAATTCTAAAGCTCAGGACTCCATAGAGCAGCGGTCTTGGCACCAAGGATAGGTTTCATGGAAGACATTTTTTCTATGGACTTGTGGGAGGAGGGGGTGGTGGACATGATTTCAGGATGATTCAAGAGCATTGCATTTATCATTAGATTCTCATAAGGAGTGCCAACCTAGATCCCTTGCATGCACGATTCACAATAGGATGTGTGTTTCTATGAGAATCTAATGCCTCTGCCGATCTGACAGGAGGCAGAGCTCAGGCGGTAATGCTCACTTGCGTGCCACTCACATCATGCTGTGCTGCCTGATTCCTAACAGGGCATGAACCGACTGGGCACTCTTGCAGAAGTTGAAAGGATTCCACCTTCCAGGGAAGGGCAGGGCTAAGGGAGAATGAGTAGGATTCAGATCAGCACTATCCAACAGAGATACAATGCAAGCCACAAATGTGAGCCACATAGGTAATTTTACATCTTCCAGTAACCACATTAAAAAAGTAAACAAATATAACCCGACATTGATTTTGACAGAGATTAAGAGGAAAGTGCAGTGTCTTTTTTTTTTTTTTTTTTTTTTGAGATGGAGTCTTGCTCTGTCGCCCAGGCTGGAGTGCAGTGGCCGATCTCAGCTCACTGCAAGCTCTGCCTCCCGGGTTCACGCCCTTCTCCTGCCTCAGGCTCCCAAGTAGCTGGGACTACAGGCGCCTGCCACCACGCCCGGCTAATTTTTTGTATTTTTAGTAGAGACAGGGTTTCACCATGTTAGCCAGGATGGTCTCGATCTCCTGACCTCGTGATCCACCCATCTCGGCTTCCCAAAGTGCTGGGATTACAGGCTTGAGCCACCGCGCCCGGCAATTTTTCGTATTTTTTAGTACAG
>NW_012101432.1:5352177-5354276 GCF_000951045.1 Mandrillus leucophaeus | reverse complement strand
CGCCACCACGCCCGGCTAGATTTTTGTATTTTTTAGTAGAGACGGGGTTTCACCGTGTTAGCCAGGATGGTCTTGATCTCCTGACCTTGTGATCCGCCCATCTCGGCCTCCCAAAGTGCTGGGATTACAGGCTTGAGCCACCGCGCCCGGCCCCATTTTTCTTTAAATAAACACCTATATGGTATGAAACATCATCCTCTTTCAATAGCTATAATTGAATTGTTCGGTTCCTAACGGATGCAGACACTCTGAGGCACCCCCTCCATTTTCTGCCAGCCCCTAGACTTGCTGTGGCTGAGGTATTCATGATCAGAAGGTGGATGTGCCTCTCTTATTCGATACCAAGCTCTGGTATAGATGGTATGTCTGTAGTATATAGTACTAGCTTTTATTCATGGAAAATATTTCACTTTTCATTCTCACTCAAAATATTTACTGAGCACCTACTGTGGGTCAGGAACCATGATAGGTGCTAAAGGATACAAACAAGAATAAGATGAAATCCTATACTTGAGAAGTCCACAGTCTACTTGAGAATTCCACAGTCTACTTGAGGGTAAAACAGGCTATATCTACAATGTGAGGTGAAAAGTGTAATAGCAAAGGACTTTGGAAACATTTTATACCAGTCAGCATCAACCATCGTTCTTACTGTAATACTTTAAGTTGATAGTATCATGTTTCTTCAGTATTCCATTCTAAAACCCTATGTGCATTAAGTTGTACTAGTTCAGCGGTCCCCAATCTTTTTGGCACCAGGGACTGGTTTTACGGAAGACAGTTTTCCCAGGGATGAGGGCGGGGGCATGGTTTTGGGATGATTCAAGTGCATTACATTTATTGTGCACTTTATTTCTACCATTATTACATACTTAACATAATGTAAAATCAGTAGGAGCCCGGGCTTGCTTCATGGAACTAGATGTTCCCATATGGGTGTGATGGGAGACAGTGATAGATCATCAGGCATCGGATTATCAGAAGGAGCCACCTAGATCCCTCACATTTCACAATAGGGTTCAAGTTCCTATGAGAATCTAACACTGCTGCTGGTGCAACAGAAGGGGGCGCTCAGGCAGCAATGCCTGATCACTTCCTACTGTGTGGGACTTTTCCTAACAGGCCAACAAACAGTACTGGGGTCCATGTCCTGAGGGCTTGGGACCCCTGTACTAGTTGGCAACTGAAAGAAGAAGATCGGACTTACAGGCATTTGTACCCAGATGGGGACAGGAATAATTTAGAGGCATTAGGTTCATCGAGCGGAGCAGGCTTAGAACAGCTCTGTGTAGCCAAGTGGCATTTTAAGACGTCTAAGAATTAGGGAGGATGACCAGGCAGGGTATTGAACAGGGGAAGAAGGGAAGTGCTTGTTTTTACAATTTTAATCAAAATTGGCCCTAACTTGGTCCTTTTGCTTTATTTTGCTCCCATGTGCTCCTCAAACATAAAGAAAAACTTAACAGAGTCAAGGAACAGGTCTTGTAGAGAGCAGTAGCTAAAAACTCATTAACATGCACTGGGCCAGTGCAATGATGAATAAGCTGTACTCGAAGTCTTTTAGGCTAAGAACAAGAGGAGCCAGGACCCAGCTCATTACTCTGAACATTGATAACTAAAGGAAAATAATGAAGCATTCATCTCAGCTTTCTGGTATAAACTATTTTTTTCAGGACAATCAAATGGCATTGGTTGATGAGGAAAAAGTTTTCAGTGCAGAAAAACTCTGGCTAATAAATGCAGAAGGAATAATAGAATTTGAAAAAAATTATTTTGTAGGCGCTAATAAATATCTGGTGCAAGTAATAGTCATTGAGATGGTGGTGGAGGCTGGACGCAGTGACTGATTCCTGTAATCCCAAGACTTTGGGAGTCCGAGGCTGGTAGAGCACCTGAACTCAAGAGTTCGAGACCAGCCTGGCCAACATGGTGAAACTCTATCTCTACTAAAAATACAAAAATTAGCCTGGCATGGTGGCATATGCCTATGATCCCAGCTGTTTGGGAGGCTGAGGCAGGAGAATTGCTTGAACCTGGGAGGCGGAGGTTGCAGTGAGCCAAGATTGTGCCACTGTACTCCAGCCTGAGCAACAGAGCGA
>NW_012101432.1:5346386-5347627 GCF_000951045.1 Mandrillus leucophaeus | reverse complement strand
TTTTTGTATTTTTAGTAGAGACAGGGTTTCACCATGTTAGCCAGGATGGTCTCGATCTCCTGACCTCGTGATCCACCCATCTCGGCTTCCCAAAGTGCTGGGATTACAGGTGTGAGCCTCTGCACCTGGCCAGTGCGCTGTCTTTTTTGACTGATCTCTTTTATGATGACCTACAATTTTTGTTTCACTTTGATCAAATAAAGGAAAAATAATCAAGAAAGGTCTGGTCTGATGAAGAAAGGAGGCAAATCTTTGTTTGGTAAATGCTGAGACAGAGCCCCAGTATCCATCACATGGGGTGCAGAGAGGGAAATAGACTGCCTGTTGTTCCTATTGCTTGTACTGAAGGGCACTGTGGGATGATTCACTAGTGTATTGGAAGTACAAGGAGAAGAAGTGAGTTATTAATACATAGATCTGAAAGTTAAGCTTCAAAAGCTTTGTCTTATAAATATGTCTAAAGTGTAAGAGATTAAATAGTTGGAAGGTTATGTGTTTGTATTATCAGGGAATGGTCAGATAAAAATACTTGTCAGCTCAAAGTGATATTGAAGTTTTTTTAAGGATTTAAATCTACACACGCACAGAGCAGCAGCCTCCTTGCACAGTTACAATTAGAAATCACAATCTTTGTGATATTATCCTTGTCACATTTTTTTTTTTTGGTGATAAAATGAATGTCTAGGTTTGTGTAAATTAGGGTTCTCAACAAAGATTTGCATGAATTGAATAGCTAACCTCAACTAAAACTGAAATATTGAGAATGATAGTGATTCAAACATCTACAAATTGAAATACACTTAGTTTAGCAATGATGACTACATTTCCAAGTGTAATTGAAAATGAACATGAACAATGTACCTTTACCTATATGAACAAAGGGTTGGCAAAACATGTTAGGTTCTCCTAAATCAAACTAAAATTTCCAAAAGCTATCTGCCTTGTTCAGGGAGAATATGCAAATACATCATGTTCAAGATTTATTGTAAAAGGTACTGTGGGACGAAAGGAAATTGAATGCTGAGCCTTCACTTGATTAATTGTTTTCGCATCTCTTTTAGTTGTCTTTTTTTTTTTTTCATTTCTTTTTTTTTTTTTATTATTATACTTTAAGTTCTAGGGTACATGTGCATAACGTGCAGGTTTGTTACACATGTATACTTGTGCCATGTTGCTGTGCTGCACCCATCAACTCGTCAGCACCCATCAACTCGTCATTTACATCAGGTATAACTCCCAAT
>NW_012101432.1:5189613-5340873 GCF_000951045.1 Mandrillus leucophaeus | reverse complement strand
GGTAGAGAACTGAACTCTGATTAATCTTAAGCATTACTAAAAGTGAGAAAACCAAACAAGAGGTATTCCCGATATGATGCAGGGTGAAATACATGGCACCATCTGTGAAGTAAAAATCATGTAAAAATAAAGCCTGACTGAGCACAGTGGTTCACACCTATGATCCCAGCACTTTGGGAGGCTGAGGCAGAAGGTTCACCTGAGCCCAGGAGTTTGAGAACAGCCTGGGCAACATAGGGAGACCCCATCTCTACAAATAATAATAAATAGCCAAGCATGGTGGTGCATGCCTGTGGTCCCAGCTATTCAGGAAGCTGAGGCAGGAGGATCACCTGAGCCTGGCAGGTTGAGGCGGCAGTAAGCTGAGATTGTACCACTGCACTCCAGTGCTCTCGGTGACAGAGTGAGACCCTGTCTCAAAAAACCTGTCCCCCTCCCCCTCAAAGAAAGAAAGAAAGAAAGAAATCAAACTTGAGTCTCATTAACATTAGTTAGAAATCTAACGTCCAAATCATAGGAAACAGGATAGAATAAGTTAAACAACATCCGACAAAGGTGATCAGCCAGAACTAGGGTGGGGGACCTTTGCTATGTTGACTGACTCAGTTTCAAGTTTTAAATAGACTTTTCACAAAGGATGGAACATTTTGAGTAAATTAGTGTTAGAAAAACTGACTGTGGTTCTATAAGTTTGTGCATTCTACAAGTTGTTAGTGGTGGTACACTAATATACATTCAAAATTTTAAAATCCTGCAATTTTGTAAAGTTGCAGAATCTGAATTTGAAAGATTTGTAGACAGATTCATTTGCTAATGGAGAAACCCATAGAGATTCTCTTCACTGGCTTTTCTGATTTTTTTTTTTTTTTTTTTTGGTCAGAAATCGGTGTAGTGACAAAGAAGAAACTTGATGCATATCTGAAAGAATGAATTGGTTATTCTGTCCAGTCTGCCAAATTAGTCTCCTATTGATTTGCTAAACTACTATTTGTGGAGAGATTTCAGTGAGTTTAGAATTAAACCACTTTAAATCAATTTAAATGATATAAAGATTAGGATTAGCCACTTTGAAAATGCACCCCCTCCAAAAAATTATAACATATTTAATTTAATTTATTTATTTATTTATTTATTTTGAGGCAGAGTCTCACTCTGTCCCCAGACTGGAGTGCAGTGGCACAATCTCGGCTCACTGCAGCCTCTGCCTCCTGTGTTCATGCAACTCTCCTGTCTCAGCCTCCCAAGTAACTGGGATTACAGGCATGTACTACCACACCTGGCTAATTTTTGTATTCTTAGTAGAGCGGGGTTTTACCATGTTGGCCAGGCTGTACATACTCTATCTTGATACTGGAGATTATGATCCCTTGTGGTCTATCACTTAGGATATGGTTCGGCTATGGTGATTGAGATACTAGCTTAAATAGCAAGGTTTCTTTCTCTCCCAGAAATAAGGAGTCTGGAGTTAGGGAATTCAGGGCTGTTCTGGCATCTCCCTGGTCTCCTTCTTCCTACCCCACTGTCTTAGTTGCATCTTATCCATTCTGTTTGTACCAGCTGCAAGAAAGAAGGAGATAGAGGCCGGACACAGTAGCTCACTCCTGTAATCCCAGCACTTTGGGAGGCTGAGGCTGGCATATTACTTGAGGTTAGGAGTTCGAGACCAGCCTGGCCAACATGGTGAAACCCTGTCTCTACTAAAAATACAAAAATTAGCAGGGTGTGGTGGCTGGTGCCTGTACTCCCAGCTACTTTGGAGGCTGAGGCAGGAGAATTGAGTGACCCTGGCAGGTGGAGGTTGCAGTGACCTGAGATGGCACTGCTGCACTCCAGCCTGAGGACAGAGTGAGACTCCATCTCAAAAAAAAAAAAAAAAAAAAAGGAGAAAGGACGAAAGAACAAAATATTCCTTCTCCCAGCTGAGTCAGTTCCCACTAAGAAGCCTTCCCAGATGTTCCACACAGGAGTTCAATTTATATCTCTGACCACTGAATTGCACAGGGAAACCTAGGTGCAAAGAAAACTGGAACTTCGGCCTTGTAGCTAAGTGCATTGCTGAATCAAAGAAAATGAGTTCTGATGCTAAGAAGGAAGGGGCATGTGGATTGGGGATCTCTATCAATAAAGAAAACAGACATATAAAAGGAAATTAAAATTACTGTTTAAATAATTTCATTTCTGAAAAATGCTACAAAGTAGAACATTCTAATAGATCTAATTTATATTAAATTTATATTTTGTGTGTGTGTGTGTTTTTTTTGAGAGGAAGTCTCACTCTGTCACCCAGGCTGGCGTGTAGTGGCACCATCTTAGCTCACTGCAACCACTGCCTCCCAAGTTCAAGAGATTCTCCTGCCTCAGTCTCCCCAGTAGCTGGGATTACAGGTGTGTGCCACCATGCCCGTCTAATCTTGTATTTTTAGTACAGATGGGGTTTCACCATGTTGGCCAGGCTGATCTCGAACTTTTGACCTCAAGTGACCCACCCGTTTTGGCCTTCCAAAGTGCTGGGATTACAGGTGTGAGCCACCCTGCTGGGTCTTGTGTTATTTTAAACAATATGCCAGATTCTGTGATTAGAGGGGATTTAAATCTGTTGCATACATTATTTTAAAGGTTTTTGGGGAAAGCCCACTGGCCCTTGTTAACATATACCATTTTATCTGTGTGTTACATCCACCTTGATAACTTTATAGCTTATTATTTTGCTACAAGCTCTTGTGCGATTTACTGAAAAACGTGTAGAACCTCCATTAACTTCACCACTGTTCCCTTTTCATCCCATCTCCATAATGCGTGTTAGGCCAGAACAATGACATTTGTAAATCAGAGGTTGTTTAATAGTTGAGTAGCACTGTTCTACTTTCTTGTCTAATAAATCATAATCAAAGTTGGCAAACTGGTAATTGTCTGTGGCTTGGTTTATCTATTTCCTTCAAAGGCCAGTTGTCTGAGGAAAGTGCACACCGATAAGGAAGTCTGTATAGACTTCCACTCTTTGAAATCTTGTGGGTATAGGACTCGTTAACCTTATTTTGCAAAACTTCATTCATGATTGGGATAGCTCATGATTTTAACTGATCCAAGTCAGCTTCTCTAGAGGTAAGTTCCTAGAGAATAGGACTATGCAGAGTTCTCCTGGCCCCAAATGCCACATATGACAGCAATGTGTTGTTTTGTTTTGTTTTTTGAGATAGGATCTCACTTTGTCACCCAGGCTGGAGTGCAGTGGCATGATCATGGCTCACTGCAGCCTCAACCGCCCAGGCTCAAGCGATTCTCCCATCTCAGTCTCTTGAGTAGCTGGGACCACAGGCATATGCCAACTATGCCCAGATCATTTTAAAAAATTATTTGCAGAGAAGGGGTCTCACTATGTTTCCCAGGCTGGTTTTGAGCTCCTGGGCTCAAGTGATCCTCCTGCTTCAGCATCCCACAGTACTAGGATTACAGGCAAGCACCACTGTGTCTGGTACCAATGCATTTTGTAAAGTTTGATTTATTATGTCAAAAGATAAGTTATTCTCCTAAGCCAATCTCTCTTTTTTATTTATATATCCCAGCTTTATTTGAAATAACTGACCAAAACTATAAACAGACAGAATGAAACATCATCTACACATAATATCATAGTGAGCTTTTAAAATGTGGGCTTTATAGTCTGAGGATAAAGAGTCCTAGGTCTGCTCCCTTCTGACTTTCTGATACTAGGCAATATAATTTCTCTGACCCTGTTTGCTCACTGTCACTTCTAACTGGATCCTATTTTGATGACTAGACATTGCTATGTGCCAACGATTGTATTAAGCACTGGGACATAACTGTGAACAAGATAAAGGTAGTTTTGGCCTTTATCTAAGTTGAAACTGGCGTTGCAGATTCCATTGCTTTCTTAGGTCAGGCAGGTAACATAAATGCCTGAAGGAAGTGAGGATGGGGGAAATAGAAAAATCAGGGAGAGATGATGATTGTGACTGAATTTGAGGCTGTTGCTCATCAAAAGGTATTCAGATGCAACAGTTTTGAAACTCTAGATAGTTCTACCACTACCCCTACTGCGGGCACATTTCTTTAGCAGTCTACTTTATGGTTCTATGTTAAGTATGGAAGGAATACAGGCAATTTTCATATACTCCATGGCCACCTTCTCTGCTTGGGTTCTCTAGCCGGGAAATTAAGAGGAAGATTATGAAAGCCACTATGTTCGGATCCCAGTTTTGCCATTTGCTCAGTAATCACCCGACGGGCTTTTCCTGTCTGCTGCACAGCCATCAATTCACTGAGACCAAGGCACTGCAGTAAAGAAAGAGTTTAACTGACTAGAGATCAGCCACATGGGAAAACTGGAGTCATTACTCAAATAAGTCTCCCTGAAGGCTTGAAAGTTAGAGTTTTTATGAACAATTTGGTGGGCAGAGGGCTGGGGAATGGGTGCTGTTGATTGGTTAGAGATAAATCCATAGGGGTGTGGAAAATGGTCCTTGTGTGCTGAATATGCCTCTGAGTGGGGCCACAGGACTAGACCACAGTTGAGTTATGAGTCTCAAAGCTGAGTTGGATCCATCTGAAAAAATCTCAAAAAAAAAATCTTAGGTTCTATAATAGTAATGTTATATCTAGGAGCAATTGGGAAAGTCTTAAATCTTGTGACTTCTAGCTACAATGACTCCTGAGCAGTAAGGGAGTATAGAAACTACACCTATCTCTTAGCAGAATTCAGGTCCCTCCCATAATCCTAGTATTATGGACTTTCATTAGTCTTACTAAGGCAGTGTTAGCCCCTGAACAGGGAGAAGAGTACTTTTAGGGAGGGACTGTTATCATCCTTGCTTCAAAGATAAACTATAAACTAAATTCCTCCCAAAGTTAGCTTGGTCTATGCCCAAGAATGACCAACGACAGCTTGAAGGTCAGAAGCAAGATGAAGTCAACTATGTCAAATTTCTCTTACTGTCATAATTTTGCAAAGGAGGTTTCATAGCTGTGGCCACTTGCTCAACTTAATAACTTTGGGTAAGTTACTTCACCTCCAGGCACCTCAGTTTTCTCCTCTTCAAAACCAACTTCAAAAGCGGTCAGTTTAGTGGCCTTGCAGCTAATTGGCTCAATAGTTAATGCATGTAAAACAGAGCAGTGCCTGGCACATAATCCACAGTTGGACACACATTTGTCTAAGTCAAATAATGAGATTCAGAGAATACAGTTAAATAGGGTTTATTGGAACTCAAAGCTTGAGGATGGCCATCCCAGAGCATAGATTCAAGTTGCCCTGAATTAATAGCAGTTACAAGTGGGTTTCTAAAGGAAAAAAGAGGCAGTTCCTAAGTTGTTTACCAATAATTTATATTGAAACAGTTTAAGTTATTGATTGGCTATACATTCTCTGTATCACAAATTCCAGGAAGATAAAGACAATGGGTAAGGCAGCTAGTCAGGAAAAAAATGCCTTTAAACAGTTGCCTCCGGCTTGAGTGTAGGGGTGGAGGTGACTGAATTCCCATGCTTATGTCTTATGTCTTTATGTCTGATAAATTTTGCATACTTTACATAGTTCAGACTTCTCTGAGATATTTTTCTTTTCTCACACTCAATAAATAGAAGCTATTATTGTGGGAGTACATGAAAAAGGACTCCTCAAGAAAGTTGCAAAGGGTGAGTTGGAGTTAGAAACACTATGGTGGAAAGATTGAAATGAGAATGTCTGCTTTCTGGCTATACCAGAGAGGGCAAGTTTGATGAGAGTGAGTAGATATAAGTATAAATGAATTATTGAGACATTTTGACTCTTTGGTAAGGTAACAATCTGATGGTAAATTTTATGTGTCAACTGGCTGGGCCATGGGGCCCAGCTGTTTGGTCAAATACCATACTGGATTTTTCTGTGAGGGTGTGTTTGGATAAAATTTACATGTAAATCTGTGGGCTTTGAGTAAAGCAGCTGCTCTCTTATATTCTGCATATATTACCCTCCAAATTGGGCCTCATCCAATCTGCAGAAGGCCTGAAAAGAACAAAAGGCTAACCTCTCCCCAGCAAGAGGAGGAAATTCTGCAGCAGACAGCCTTTTGACTTAAGCTGTGATTCTTTCCTGAGTCTCCAGCCTCCCAGCCTCCCCCATCAGATTTTGGACTCATCAAACCTTCACAATCATGTGAGCCATTTCATTGAATCCCTTTATGCACCCAACTGGTTCTGCTTCTCTGGAGAACCCTGACTAATACAAATGCTTTGGAAGGCAGAATAATGGCTCCCTAAAGATGTCCACATTTTAATCCTGGAACATGTTATATTACATCACAAAGGAGAATTAAGGTTGTGACTGGTATTAAGGTTGTTTATCAGCTGACCTTAAAATAGGAAGCTGGGCCTATATTATCAGGGTGGGTCCAATAATCACAAGAGTTCTTTAAAGTAGAATAGGAGGCAGAAGAATTTAGAGTCACAAGGAGATGTGAGCAGAGATGTAAACTAAGAAATGGAAGGCATGGCTGGGCGTGGTAGCTCAGGCCTATAATCCCAACATTTTGGGAGACTGAGGCGGGTGGATCATCTGAGGTCAGGAGTTCAAGACCAGCCTGACCAACATATAGTGAAACACTATCTCTACTAAAAAAATGCAAAAATTTGCTGGGCATGGTGGTGCACGCCTGTAGTCCCAGCTACTTGGGAAATTGAGGCAGGAGAATCACTTGAACTCGGGAGGTGGAGGTTACGGTGAGCTGAGATTGTGCCACTCTACTCCAGCCTGGGCGACAGAGCGAGACTCCATCTCTCAAAAATGACAACAACAACAACAACAACAACAACAAAAGAAAAACCACAAAGAAATGGAAGGCAGATATGGTCAGTTCTCACACCCTTCCCCCTCTCCCCTTTCCTATGCTTCTTTCTGGTGTTGAGGCAGAAGAGATGGTAGACAAAGGCTGAGATCTCCTTGTGTGATGACTCAGTTGGCCTCTCCTCTGGCTAATACTGACTTCCTATTGGATGCATCTGTGAGGCAAGCATTGTCCAAAAGGAAGGCCTTTGTGTGGTTCTTGAGTAGAACCTATGGAAGATCTTGCTTGAGATCTAACCTCTTTGTCCTACTCCCTAATCCCCACCTTACATGTTCTATTCCATGATCTCTTGCTGTTGGGTTTTACTTAACCAGCAGTGGGACATCTTAGTTGGGCACTAGCAAGACTGCTCAAACCCAGCTACCTTCCTCTGGTCTACTTGCCCACAGGAAATGAATGGCTTCTTCCCTTACCTCCCCGCTAACTCCCTCAATGCCCTGAAGTGGCAGTTTCAGCAGCATCAGATGATCTAGGGTTTTAGTGATGAGACAGCTCTCAGACAAGAGAAGCAATAAATCATCATTAGCCCTTGACTTATGGAGTAAAGGCACCGCCATTCTTTGTGAGTCATTCTCTTGGGCCTCCCTTGGATTTGGGGATCGTAACAACTCCCTTTACTCCCCTTAGAGTTAGCTTAGGGAAAGGATAGTATATTTCTTTTCTTTTCTTTTATTTGAGTCAGAGTTTTGCTCTCATTGTCCAGGCTGGAGTGCAATGGCACAATCTCGACTCACTGCAACCTCCGCCTCGTGGGATCAAGCGATTCTCCTCCCTCAGCCTCCTGAGTAGCTGGGACTACAGATGCCCACCACCAAGCCTGGTTAATTTTTTTCTATTTTTAGTAGAGACAGGGTTTCACTATGTTGACCAGGCTGGTCTTGAACTCCTGACCTCAGGTGATCCACCCACCTCAGTCTCCCAAAGTGCTGGGATTATAGGCGTGAACCACCGAGCCCGGCCGGGATAGTCTGTTCCACAGACACTGCAGTCCTCTAAAATGCAAACTTTCTCTTTACTCAGTCCTCTTATTATTAAAACTTGGCTGTGGTAACAGTGGGGTTAAGGTTATACGCAGAAATAGCAATTTCTGTCAGCCCTGAGAGTAGGCAGAAAGCCCTAACAATGGGCAGTTCTCTGGGTCTCTGATCTTACAGTGTGAGGTAGTTAGTTCTTTGGTGTTTTACAGTTTCCTGAAAACTGGGAAAAAATCATCTCACTGGGTATTTGACAGCTTTCTTTACCGTAAAGCTACAGAGGTGGGATGAGACCAGACTCCTTTGGGTCTCCCTGTTCAGTTGAGGTGGGTATGAGGGAAGCTATCTTGTTGGCCATATAGAGGAGTTTGGTCTTTTTCTTAGGAGCAATGAAAAACTATTGAAGGATTTTAAACAAGGAAGTGATATAATCAAATGGTAGCATAATCTTAAAAATGTGTTTTCTCCCTTTATTTACTCCTTTATTCAATGATTCTGATATCCTACTCTTTTGGTCTTCTTGCTTTGGGACTTTTGGTGGGGACAGAAGGTGAGTGAAGGAGAAGCTGCTTCAATGACACAGGCATGTCTAGATTTTGAAAAGCTAAGGTTGCAGGAGAAATGATACTTGACTTTGAGTAGAGGAGAAGGGCCTGTAAGGGTATTAGTGGGGGAGAGAATAATTTCCCCAAGTCTGGGAAGGACCTGTGGTCCATGGGTTCTGACTCTGCTGAGAGTTAATGCGTGGACCCGTACTAGTGGTGAGTGGATGAGAGAGACTCCAGGTGAGGTTGGCTAATCACAGGGGCTCCTCGCCTGTTCCTGGGCACAGGAGCAGCGATTCCTCAACTCTGAGGGACAGGAGGGCTGACACTGGGTGTTTCAGTAGTAAACCCTGTTGGCTAAAGATGAAAGAAACTTCCACCGTGAAGGGTCTTTGTGTGACCCCCAAAAAGGAGAAGGCACATTTATGACTGAGATTGAATTTCTCCACAGTATGTCCGACTATGGGCTCAGAATGAAATTTACACACAGTTAAAGAAACATGGTGTTTCCTGTTTATCTGAGTTTATGGCTATAAATTCATATGGGCAATGGTCAGATATGCATTTCAGAAAGATAATTATGACTATAGTGTGTGTTGGAGGAGACCAAGATGAGATACAGGGACTCCTAAGTTATAATCCTATTGTGATCAAATTCTAATGGCACTTTTCAACTCATATTACTCAGCACTGAAGATAAGATTATATATTTGTCAAATAGTATGTGTGAATGTCTTGGTGGAATGCCTAGCACATAAAAGTCACTTAAAACAATTATTTTCTTTAATAATTATTTCAGTAATCAACAATGAATATTCTTCAGTATAACTAACAAAGTCTTTACCCTAATAAATATGATGAATAAGTGTTGAGCATCTACAGTATGCTGGGCACTGTGCTACGCAGTGGGGCCACGATAGTGAACAAAGGCAGAAGTAGTTACCGCTCTCATGGATTTTGTGAGGAAGTGACACACCAAGCTTAGGAACAAGGAACAATAATATGATAAATACTATAAGCACAAAGTATATTTCTTTTTGTTAGACTATGGGTTCCTTGAATGCAGGAATATTTCTTTAATTATCTGTGTAGCAGATACTGTTTCATGGGTCAGATGCCCAAGAGTGTACAAGTAGAATTTAACTTAATTTTCTATAATGACCCAATCTCTATTTTGAGATGACGTTATTCTTGATTCAGAAAACCCATTCTCTTTAATTCCAGGTAAACTTTTTACCTTCAGTGATTTTTCTTATTCAAATTCAAGATGTTCTCAGTCAATTTGGGTTTTTTCTTCCCTATTCTTCTTTCTCTTTTGTATCTGCATGTGGAGGGGACCTTGCTGTCCCTGCTGTGTTCTTAGGTAGGACCTCTAGACCAGGATGGTCCTACTGGTCTTCCTGGCATCTTCTGGCAATGCAAGTGGTCCACTGTTTGTAGTGATCAGTGACAGCCCCCACTGGTACCTATTAAGGCAGCCCAGTCTCCCTTTGAGCTCAATTCACCCAATCCATGTGCCATTTGGGCTGTGTACTCTCACCAGAGTCTGTGACTTCTCACTAGTAATGTAAGATCCACACCTGCCTGCTGCTTCTTAGTATCCCACTTGCATTGTTCTTTGCTGCCAGGGGAAACATTGGGTTGCCTCATCACATCTCCTATCATCAACACATGGACTTCCTAGCTTACCAAGGCCCTAGCACTCCATGTAAACATCTCTCTCCCATGCAGGGTGGCATGGGGAGTGCTATAGGGCTTTCTGTTCTTGCAAACCCAGAGAGAAGTGTTCTGTTTCCAGGACTTGCTATTGTAGGGATCTTTGCCCCTGAAGTTCTCCATTCTCTAGATTTCACCCAGGAAACAAGGCACAGGTGCCTTAGTGCTTACTGTCATAACTAAAGAAAGTTTTATGGTGCTCCTCTTTCTCTGGGATTAAGCCAGAATGGGGCTGACCAGACACAGCCTATAAGCTGTTCTTTTCACCTATCTGAAAGTGCTGCTCATGGGTGTGAACAGACTGTGTCTGCGGAGGTGGGATGGCCTGACTTTTCTCTACTCTCCTTCCAATCCTTTGTCATAGCAGGAACTCTGGGCCTAATATCCTTTATGGCCAAGCTTTTTAAGTTCCAGGATGCTGGATCTTGCAAATCACAAGGCTTGGCTTGCAGCATTATTACCTCTCTGGTCAAGAGGAGGATCCATGTGGAGGAGGAAGACAGCGTTGAAACGTGAGTTGGGGGAGCCATAGTGAGATCTTCACAGTGTAACCAGCTAACTCAGATCTTCTAGACCCAAACCCTTAATAGGCCAAATTCATGCTAGACTTTATAATTACTTAAGTAAATGAAGAGATTAATAGGTCCACAAATCAATGAATTAATCAGAACCCAGTAGAAGAGTTGAAAATCTGGCTGCCAGCTGTCTATCTTATTCTCAGGGTGCTCTGCAGTCTGCAGAAACAGTCTGAGTGGTCACAGTGCTTCTGGTGCTGATTAGAGCACTGCATTATATAGTCTTGGATTCTACTCAAAAGAATTCCTAGAGGAGAGAAAGGGGCCAAAGCTGATTCTAGGGAAAACATTCGGTTAATATAACCCCTAGGAAATCAGCGATCTCCCCTTACCCACAGTCTTAAAGAGTGTTTTGGGATTGTCATAAAGATAGAACAAAAGCCAAGCTACTGGGAATTTTCTCACAAGTGTGCATCACAGCTGCCAACTAAGCAGTGGGAAATGAGTCGTTTGAGCCTGTCCTACCCTATTTGCTTTTGTCTAACAAAATTCTGACTTGCTTACTGTTGAGTGTCTGTTTCAATTTTTTCCCCATATGTTTCTGAAGCATTCAGAAGTGAAAGTGGAAAGTACTCTACTGGAATGAGATGCCGATGATAAAAAATTGGGGAGGAATTACAAATAGTTTGAGAGATGTTCTTAAAATGCAATTTGATTTTGATAAATGGGATACATGAAGGTAGGAGAAATAAAAACATAGCACTCAACTGGGCAAAATCTATTCTCCATAAAACTGCCAAGCAAGCTTTTGGGGATTTGGCTATTAATGTAATGATTATGAATCATGTGAGGTGTGTTAAAATAACAATAGGTATATTGTTTTACATCAATAGAAAGATCACAAATAAAATAATTTTTAAAAGACCATACATGAAACAATTAAGTTGCTGCTTTAATTGAAGTAGGAAGAATAGCAGATTTCAAAAATAGCCCCCAAACAACTCATCTTGGTAGACTGAATATTCTCTGATGCCCAGAAAAAGGTAAGAGGAAATCTCATAATTGAGGATGGCATAACATCTCTCTACTGTCTACAGAAAATGCTGGAACTACCTTACTTGTAAAGACAGAATAAATTTTCTCTTTAGCTTCTGTCTTTGTAGCAATATCTTTTCCTCTGCCTCAACTGTTATGTTGGAGATGGCTGTGTATTTTTATGGAAGCATTTTGTGAGTGTCTTTAGATCATTATAGAACTAATCAATTAATTTCTCCCCTATACTTGCACCCTGGCCATCAAGCCTGAGTGCAAACACCTATATTAATCATGAATGTGATTCATAAAATACTCCCAACGTTGATCTATTCATGGCTTTTTTTTTTTTTTACAGTGTAGTAATCATCTATAAATCCACTTCTTGAAACACAACCTGGGAACCTGCAATGATCTTCATCTTAACCCCAGGTTCCAGGATCCACTCCATCTTGTCATCACCCTGCATCTCTGACATGAGATGACATGAGATG
This sequence comes from Mandrillus leucophaeus, assembly GCF_000951045.1. Lineage (NCBI taxonomy): Eukaryota > Metazoa > Chordata > Mammalia > Primates > Cercopithecidae > Mandrillus > Mandrillus leucophaeus. Next base: position 5,328,758 of record NW_012101432.1, on the reverse strand, counting down.
ACCATCACCCAGAATTCCATGTTCATCATTTCCTTTTTCTGATTTTACATAATTTTATTGCATTTATTTAGAATCTTAAAGGTTTATTTTTAACTTTATGAAGAGCATAATAAGGTATGTAATTGCTTGGGATTTACTTTTTAAATATATTTCCAAGATTGAGCCACATTTCTGTGTTACTGCAGTTCATCCATCTTCTGTATAATATTCCACTGTATAAATATACCATAGTGTATTCATCTTCTCTTCTGTTGATGGATACTTGGTTTACTTCCAGGTTTTGGCTCCTGTGAGCAATACTACTATGAACATTCTGGTAGACTTATTCTACTAGAAAGATTTCTCTGGATCTTTTTTATAATCTTTCAGTCTCTTATGCTAAATTCACTTGTCCCTATCCCTGTCTCATATTCCCTTGCCACTACTGTTAGATATCTATATTCTCCTTTCCAGACTCTTCTAAGAGTGGTACATAACTGCCTCTACTGTCTCTACTTCCTCAGTTTGTATTCACTCTTCAACTCATGCTCTTCTTCCAAACTACCTTTGCTGAGATTATCAATGATTTCCATATTGCCAAATCCAATGAATGTTTTTCAGCAATCTTATTAGGGCTGCTAACTATGTTTGATGCAGTTAAGCATTCCTTTTGTCTTAGTCCATTATGTGTTGCTATAACAGAATACCACAAACTGAGTAATTTATAAATAAAATAAGTTTATTTCTCATAGTTTTGAAGGCTGGGAAGTTTATTATCAAGGTGCTGGCATCTGCTGAGGGCCTTCTTGCTGTCTCATCCCATGGTGGAAGGTGGAAGGGCAAGAGAGCACTGGCATGAGAGAGGGTGGAGAAGAGAGTTGAACTCCTCATTTAATTAGCAAAACACTCCCATGATAACTAACCCACTTCCACAATAATGGTATTAATCCGTTCATGAGGGCAGAATCGTCATGATCTAATCACCTCTTAAAGGTCTCACCTTGCAACACTGTTGCATTGGGGATTTAATTTCCAAACTATGTTTGGGGAATTTGAGCTCTTTCTTCTTCACTTACTGCCTAATGATAAATAATGGAATTCGTCAGAGGTCAGTTCTAGGTCTCTCTCTCTTTTCCCTTAATACTCTCCCATAGTTATGCCTGTTGTCTCAGCAAAATTCTTAATAGCATATCCTTTTACTCTCAGAAGTGTCCTAGTTTGGATGATAAATTATATACGCTCCTTACTTAGAGACCAAGGGTTTCCAGCTCATCCATGACTTATTTATCAAATCTTCTACCAATCATCTTTCCTTAGCTATTTTGCAGGCACCTCAAACTTAGTATTTCTAAAACTGAACTTTTGCTGTTTCTTTTAACACCCATTTCTCCCAAGTCTCCATCTCAGAAAAGGGTACTTCTACCACTTATTTGCTCAAGTGCTCAACACTGGAGACTGTTTTTATGTGTGTGTATGTGTTTGATTTTTGCTTGCTTGTTTGCTTTTAATTTCCTATTTCTTAGCCCATCTGTCTCTAAAACCTGTCAATTCTAACTCCATCACTGGCACTAACTCCATTGTTCCCTTTTGCCTGGGAACTGAAAAGGGCTCTTATGCCTCCACTCTTCCCCAGCTTTCTCACTTCCATCTCTTCTCCTACCCTGATATTTAAAAAACATGAACCAGATCATGTCACTACCTGCTTAAAATGTTTTGATGGTTTGCCATTGCAATAAGAATATAATAACACGGCTTTTTTAGCCTCTGAGGCTCTCTGTGCTCCTCCCATGACTGCTAGTGTAGTCTTAGCTTGGGTCATCTGCTTTTTTTTAACCCCACTTGACCTGCTCCATTCTTTCCTTGCAACTAGCTCTTCCCTGTCCTAGGGCTTTGGTACATGGAAACCTCTCCCAGCCATTCCACTTTTAACTCAGATAACACTTTTTATTCTTTACATCCCAGCTTGAATATCATTTCTCCTGGAGTGTGGCATCATTGAGGGAGGGGGTGAGATTTAAAAATATTTTTATTTTGAAGGAATCCATTTTATTTCCTAAATTAGGTAATGTAGGTAAGCAACAACAACAACAACAACAACAACAACAAAATTCATCCACAATCCCACCATTCAAAGAAAACAAAGTTAACATTTTGGTGTCTATTTTTCCAACTATTTTCTTTGTCTGCATTGCATAAATATCAATTGCTTAAATAACCCCAAGTCCTATAACTGGTGGGAGTCATTCTGTTCTGGGAATTTTACATGTAATTCACCCCAGGACCTCCTTTACATTGGAAAACTTTTTATTCCTCACCATATCCCCAGGGATTCTTGGAGGCTGGGCAGTTTTCCTGGTCACATCTTGCTTCAATTTCCTGCTTCTGCCGCTGTCTTGATCTCCCTTGTGTCTAGTCACTTGTGTAGATGCAGACATGGAACACAGCTCCTAGTCCTTAATCCTGAGATTCCTTTTGCCGGGGGTAGAGTCAGGGGCTGGAAAATGTTACAGAAGAACACAGCATGCTTGCAACACATCTCCCTTTTCAAAATTCCTTTAGCTACTTCATCCTGAGGATGCCTTGCTATATAAGAGTGAAAGCCACCTGTTGCATCGCAGGGCTGGGCAGTCTCGGTCTGTGTCTGTCTGTCTGTCTGTCTCTCAGCTAATGTTTCTCTTCACTCAGCCCTCCTCCTGCTCCAGATCCTGTGACTGTCCTTGTCGGGAACAATTCAATGTTTGGTCTGTTTTGATGGTTCTTTTCAGACCATTTTCTGGAGTGTCTCAGTTGCTACACCCAAGCCTGCTTAGGCATCTTCCTAAACAACGGGTATTTCAGGTTAGAGAGAAACCATGCCATTCCGCTGGTGGGCAGAAATAGTTCTGACTGGCTGGGTGTTTTAAATAGTTTTCACCTTCTCTTCTTGGCATATAAGAAATGCTTTTCTTCTCCCCCAAATGGTATCCTACAATATATACTATTAGAAATCTGCTGTCTTTACTTAACAATTGATGATGAACATCATCTATGTCAAAACATGTACAAATTTTAGATAGTGGGTAAAGTACAGCATTTCATAGACTGTGGTGGACAACATACCCTGAAGCATTGTTAGAAATGCACATTCTCAGGCCTTGTGCCAGGCCTAATCTATGTAATTGCTACATGTTGGTCCCCAGGACGTTCATACACACATAAAAGTTTGAGGCACAGTGGAATACAACATTTGCATGGCCTTAATAAGAACCAAATGCAATTATTATTACTTTCATTGGAAAACCTGTAAAACACAATTCTGGACATTTATATGGCCATTTAATTTGTGCTTTGAAGCAACTAGCTTTTCTTGTTCAACGTGACATTGTTGCCAAAATGCAAAATGCTCCTTGGGTGAACAAATGGGTGTGAAAAAAATATATATGTAAAGTGCTTTCCTAAAATATGATGTCTGCAATAGCTCTCCTATACTTTGGCTAAAGTAAACAATAAAGTCTATGATTTTCACATTACATTTTTATAGAAAGTAAAAATATCAGTTTAGTAGTTTTAAAAATTAATATAGAATCATCTCTTATATTTTCAAATATTTAGTCTAAAATTCTAAATCAGATGGTTTTAAAAGCAATTTACATATATATATTTAGGACTAAAATAACTTTTGCTTTTGACTTATTAAGAACATAATTACTTAGTATGAGCTCTTTGAAGAGGAACTACTGTTACACATAGCAAGGGGAAATATACTTAATGAGCTAGGCCTAGTTGAAAACTATGATATGGTTTAATTTAGAATTCCAAGTAAATACAGGAAAAATAAAATCCCATTCCTGGTCTCATATTGCAGAAGATTATAATGAAGTGAGCTGCTTTTTCCTTGAGAACAAATCAGAAATTAACTTCCCAATAATGTTACTTCTAATTTGTTTTGTTTGAGAGCTCTTAGAAACTATTAAATTTCACTAGCAAGCTATTTGCTGTGCAGGAATAGTCATGTGAAAATACCAGTTTTTAAAACCCCTCAACTGAAAAGTCATTTAGCACATTTTCCTGCTCACATTTGAAAAGTTTCAGCTTCCCAGCTTGCAGAATCATTAAGTGTGTGTATGCTTCCAATTAGTAGCAAGATTTTCCCCATACATGGTCCAAGGTTACACAGTGATCTACAGCGGATTTGCGGAGACCTCTTTGTCATCTTATTTTCTGCTGCCGTTACAAGCAAAGTTTGCAGGACTTTGGCTGCTGACCAAGATGCCAAAATTTTTGAACATTAATTCATTAGGAAGTAGCAATTCCATCTGAACAAAGAGAATACAGCATTTCAAATTTGTTTCCTTGGATATAACTTTCAGGAAGTCAGAGAGTTAAAAACCAGAAAGGCTTTGTTTAACAAATGGAAGCTATTTGTTCATGTGCCAGTGGGAATTGTTTTATAATGTTCCTTTCAGAACAGAACAGAATTAAATAATGCACTCTGATATATTTCACCAAGTAATACACTTAAAAGTTTTCATAATTTGTAAAGGAAGGAGAGAAAAGCCAAAGTACAGACTGAAAGTATCCCTTAACTCAAGCTTTCATCTATAACATTAAAAAAGTCATTCCTCGGCCGGGCGCGGTGGCTCAAGCCTGTAATCCCAGCACTCTGGGAGGCCGAGACGGGCGGATCATGAGGTCAGGAGATCAAGACCATCCTGGCTAACACGGTGAAACCCTGTCTCTACTAAAAAATGCAAAAATTAGCCGGGTGAGGTGGCGGGCGCCTGTAGTCCCAGCTACTCGGGAGGCTGAAGCAGGAGAATGGCGTAAACCCAGGAGGCGGAGCTTGAGCTGAGATCCGGCCACTGCACTCCAGCCTGGGCGACAGAGCGAGACTCTGTCTCAAAAAAAAAAAAAAAAAAAAAGTCATTCCTAAGCAGATCATGAGGATAGAAAGAGGATATTCAAATATTGCACATAGGTATTAGATAAACGTAGTCATTTCACACTTTGGCCCCAGTCTGTCAAACACACTCTTGAAAAAAAAAATCCTCTTGTATTTTTGTGTTATGGTATGTCAATATGTCAAGCCTCCCTACCTGGGGCTTGGTATAGAAGCTGCTCTCACATCTTTACAATGTATCAAGGAGCAGTTTGTACTGCAGAAATCCAAGGAGCTTCCTGTGAAATTAAACAGAAACATATCTAGAAAGCCTTTAGTATATTTCCAGTGTTCAATCTAGAGAAAGGATATTTTGCACAAATAATAGTTAAAATTATAGTAATCACTCTTTTTCCTGCTTGTGTATATCATGTAAGTCAAATAAAATGTCTCTCTACTTACACTATACAAAACTGTATCAAGTAAAATTCACACAGAACAGTTAATGTTGGTAATTTGTGGAAATAAAGTCTTTAGGAATATTTTAACGCATGTCATATAAAAGTTTAGAATTGGTGGGATTTGCGTTTTTATCTAATTTGTTTGTGATTTTAAGGTTTCATTTACATAAAAAAATCTGGAAGTCTGAGCTAATAGCACATGTGGATTTACATGAAGACTTGCTCATTTTTTAGAGCATGGTACTGTAAAGCACTGGCATGCATGCACCCACACACACACCTACACCAACACGCAAAACAGTGATGAGTATTAGCTTTGTTTTTTGGTTGGTAACTGAATTGACTGAAAGTGGAACTCGTTGGAATAAGAATGTCCACATCCTTGTTCAACCTACTTGCAGTGTGGATGTAGAAGATGCCTCTTTCATATAGTCATTACAGAATCCGTTTTTAAAATGGCCTCACCAATGGGAAGAGGGTCTCCCTCTCCCCAATCTAATCCTCCAGGTCCCTTTCACCTCAGCTGCTGCCACTGTCTTCCAATTGGTCTTTCCACTTCACTGTTGTTCCCCTCCAAACCATTCTTTGCATAACAACCAGAGTGATATGTATCTTTTAAGGTCACTAGCATTTTTTATTGTGGTAAAATATACTTGATACGGCTGGGTGCGGTGGCTCACGTCTGTAATCCCAGCACTTTGGGAGGCCAAGGCAGGCAGATCACTTGAGGTCAGGAGTTTGAGACCAGCCTGGCCAACATGGTGAAACCCTGTCTCTACTAAAACTACAAAAAAATTAGCTGGGCGTGATGACGTACGCCTGTAGTCCCGGCTACTCGGGAGGCTGAGGCAGGAGAATCGCTTGAACCCAGGAGGCAGAGAGGTTGCAATGAGCCAAGATCGTGCCACTGAACTCCAGCCTGGTGATAGAGCAAGACTCTCAAAAACAAACAAAAAGCCCCCCAATAAATACGTATATATATAACATAAAATGTATCGTTTTAAGTGTTTAAAGTGTGCAGGTCAGTACATGCGTTATTGTGCGCCCATCACCACCATTCATCTGCAGAACTTTTTCATCTTCCCAAACGGAAACTCTGTACACATTAAATAATGGACTCCCTATTTCCTCCCTCTCCCCGGCACCCGATGGCCATAATTCTACTTTCTCTTTCTGAATTTGACTACTCTAGTTACCTCATGTAAGTGGAATCATCCTATATTTGTTTCTTTTGTGACTGGCTTATTTCACTTAGTGTGATATTTTAAAAGTTCATCCTTATTGTAGCGTGCATCAGAATTTCCTTGCTTTTTAAGCCTGAACAATGTCCCATATATACCACATTTTGTTTATCCATTCATCTATTAATGGACATTTAGATTGTTTTCATCTTTTGGCTATTATGAATAATGATGCTATGAAGATAGCTGTTCAAATACCTGTTTGAATCCCTGCTTTCAATTATTTTCACTATATACTCAGAAGTAGAATCGCTAAATCATATGGTAATTCTATTTTTAATATTTTGTGGAACTGCTATACTGTTTTTCACAGCAGCTGCACTGTTTTACATTCCCACTAACAATGCACAAAGATTCCAATTTCTCCACATCCTTGCCAACATGTGTTATTTTGTTTCAGGATTTTTTTTTTTCAATATAATAGCTATTCTAATGGGTGTGCAGGGTGATCTTTTAAAAACAGAAATTAAATGTCTCCTTCTGCTTAAAACTCTCCATGGTTTTTAATTACTCCTTACCATAGTCATCAGTCCTGAATATATCTAGCCCCGCTTATTTTCTTAACCACATCTGGTGCCTTTCCCTTGCCACTCAATATATGCCCCAGCCACACTGGTGTCTGTTGACTTTCCAGGACACCCTAAACATTTTCCCCTCTCAGGACTTGTACATTTGCTCCTCCCCCTGCCAGAGCTGCCCTCACTCTGCATGAAAGGCTGCTGACCATCCTGTGGGTCTCTACCCTACCTGGGCTGCTGACCTCCTGTGGAAGGGTGCCCTTCTACTTTTTTGATTCTCTCCCAGCACCTTGCTCATTTCCTTTGTAGCATCTATCACTATCCGTAGTGAGTTTCTTTCTTCACTTGTTTTCCTGCTTGTTCTCAACGGGGGAATGTAAGCTCCACGAGGATACAGTGGCTGTCATTACTGTTGCTGTCTCAGAGCCTCCTAGGTGCATAATGAATGCGTACCAGTTTGGAACTGAGTCACAATGAATTCATAGCCAAATTGCATAAAGGTCATGAAAATTTCTCATGTATCTGTAACCTCTGCCTTCTACAAATGTATGTTCAATTTTTCTAATGTATAAAAATAAAATCCTTCATAGACTAAATTTATTGTCTAAAATCTTGTACCTTTTAAAATTTAATGTATATGTATTTTAGAGTAAATAAATTACATAGTTTAGTATTTATGTTGCTAGACTCAAAATTGCTAAAGAAATTGTAGCTAGATTGGCTTCTCTCTAACAACTGGCAATTAAAATTACTTGTATTTTTTAAAAACCTGTTTGGTATAACAGATAAAATAAATTTAAAAGGTAACAAAACCCAAATATCATATAATTTAAGTACTTTACCTCATCAAGAAAAAACTATGTAAGCTCTAACTTTTATCTGACATCACGCCTGTTTTATTCCAGTGTTCCTGAATAAATTTAAAAAACACCAAATAATTTGCCAAACAGATTTTAAAAGTAATTTGAAGAGTAGGTGGGAGGAACATTGAGAGGTTTTAATCTTTACTTATTTTAATTCCATATTACTCATCTTGGGTAGGAGGTTAGAAGTACCGGCTTTGAGTTACAGAGTTCATAAATTTAAAGGGTAAGTGAATTGCTTGGGATTCATTGAACAAAAAGTGTTTTCTATGTGGACGATTTTAGAACTATCTCTTTGCACATTTATATGCTGGTATGTAGATGTGGGTCCACTTTTATTCATCCTGCTTGGTGTTTTGTGAAAAACTTCTCCCTTCTCACTTCCACTGTACCTGTTCTCTTTTTCTATGACTTCTTTTGACAGACGGTCTAGCATCTGTTGTTTTACTTTTTTTCTCACATTTTCTTTTTGTCTTTTTAGTTATGTATGTCTTTTGTAAAAGATGCCTTTTACTGTTTCTAACTCAGTGGTTCTCAAACTGTAGTGTGCATTTGAATCGTCTCGGAGACATGTTAAAGAAATAAAGTGCTGGGCTCTGACTCAGCAGTTCTAGAGTGGGGTCCAAGAAATTGCATTTGTGACAAATTATCTGGTGATTCTGAGGCTAATGGGATGGGGCCAACAATCTGCCAGGCACACCTCCGTATCTTTGCTACTCAAAGCAAGTCTGAGGATCAGTATTGCATGTCCAATAAGCTCCCAGGTGATGAAGCTACTAAGCACTTTGAGTAGCAAGAATCTAAAACAGTGGTTCTCAAATTCTGAATCTTTGACGAACAGCATCAGAATCACCTGAGAATATGTTAGAAATGCATTTCTCAGGCCCCATTTAAGATGTATGAAATCAGAATTTGCATTTTAACAAGACCCCCAGGACTGGTACACACCACAAAGCTGAGAAGCCCCGTTCTAGACCACTTAGTCTTTACTGTGCCGATTTTATTGTACAGTCCGGCCATTCTATTTTTATTTCAGATAAGATTTTAAATTTTATGTACTCTTTAAAAATGTTTGATTACTCATTTTCATCACAGTCTAACCTGATTTTGGATGCAATATCATCTCAAAACATCCTGAGGCTATTCCTTATACGTTTGGGCTTTTTTCCATTTTCCACATTATTTCTGTTCCTTCCAGTTTTCCTTATGCTGCTTATTAATCTTCTTCCTTGTATTTGTCAGCTGTCCTGTGGTAACGAGTGATCCCAGAAACCACCATGGCTCATAAGAACAAAGGTGTATTTCTTGTTTATTGTTTATGTTGGCTGAAAGTCAATACCGGTTCCACTTCTGCTCCCTGTATCTTCTCATCCCAAGAGGCTAAACAAGGGGACTTAAAATGGGCTATGCCTTTCTTGAGGAAGAAGGAAAAGAGCAGGAGGACTGAGAGAAGCACACAAGGGCTTTTAAAAGTTTTGCTGACTCATGCCTGCCTGTAACCCCAACACTTCGGGAGACTAAGGCAGGTGGATTGCTTGAGTCTAGGAATTTGGTGCCAGCCAGGGCAACATGGCAAAACCCTGTCTCTACAAAAAATACACAAATTGACTTGGGTATGGTAGTGTGTGCCTGTAGTCCCAGCTACTCAGGAGGCTGAGGAGGGAGGATCACCTGAGCCTGGGAGGTAGAGGCTGCAGTGAGCTGTGATGTGCCACTGCACTCCAGCCTGGGTAACAGAGTGAGACTCTGTCTCAAAAATAAAAAAATAAATAAAAATAAAATAAAAGTTTTGCTTGGATATGGGGTCCATCATATCTGCTCACATGCTATTGCCAAAGCAAGTCTTATGGTAAATCCAGTATCAAGAGGATAGGAAGTATGTTTCTTCCACAGGAGGCTCTATGAGTTACAGATAGATGAATAGACAATCAATAGAGTTACAAAATCCCGTCAGAAGAAGGGGAAGTAAAAAATTGCTAACAAGAATACAATTTGCTTCCTGTTCTTTTATGATGTTGGTTTTCTTCAAAAACCTGACATGTATACATATACATACACACGTAGACATACGTGTGTATGTGTATATATATGTATCAGTGATAGATATTGTGTTAGATTAGGTAATGAAGCATACATACGGGCTGGGCATAGTAGCTCACACCTGAAATCCCAGCGCTTTGGGAGACCGAGGTGGGAGGATCGCTTAAGCCCAGAAGTTTGAGACTAGCCTGGGCAGCATAGTTAGACCTCATCTCTACAAAAAAAAAAAAAAAAAGTTTGCTGGGCATGGTGGTGTGCAGCTGTGGTCCCAGCTACTTGGGATGCTGAGGCGGGAGGATCACCCAAGCCCAGGAGCTTGAGACTGCAGTGAACTGTGATAACACCACTGCGTTCCAGCCTAGGTGACAGAAAGAGACCCTGTCTCAGATAAATAAACATCATCCCATACTGTTCATGTATAAATGTAACCAACCCATATTAGTTTGCATAGGCAGTTGGCGTGGATTTCCTCTGAAACTGTAGGTCTGTTATCCCTGCAGACTTCTTCCTAGAATGGGAGGGTGGTAGCTATTGTCATGAAAATGGGGTGTGTATTCTAATCATTGATCATCGGGCTTCTTTCTATGCTGCCTGTGTGAGAAGCAGGCAGGTGTCACTTGCTAACAACTCCTGGAGTGGTTTATGCTCCTTATTCCAGCAGGCACTTCTCACTGAATTAGGAGCAAGCATGTGGGAGGGAGAGTAGGAGAAGAACAGAACATTCTCAGATCAAAGAATATTGGTCTAAAGGCTTCTAAAATGTGATGACACTTTGTTGTGATTGCACTCTACCACGGGGTCTTGGTGAGGGCTTTACATGGTAGAGAGCCTTTCAGCCCAGGCTGGAGGCTTGGATATTTTCCCAGCACAGTAGGAAGGCACTGGAGGGTTCTAACCAGGGGAGTAATGTGATCTGATGTATAAATCATTTTGTTTTGTAAATGATAAAATATTTGATAGAAAAGAATATTTGTTACATTCATATAGCATGATGAAGATTATTAATGAAATGAATACTTACAGGATATTCCAAACCAATTTAAGTAATATTTTTTCAACCAGGGTCCAATCGGCTGGCTGAAGCCATACTAGTTATTTGAGCAAAGTGAATTTAATATGAAGAATTGCTAAGTACTTCTGCAGTTGTTAACTAGGTAGGCAGAGGGTGAAGGGAAAGCACTAGAGGTGTCGTAGAGGTCAAAACTGCAGGAGCAGCTACCACTCTGGGAGCTAGAAGAACAAAGGGAAGATGCTGAAATTATTAAAACTTAGAAGCTTAGGGGAGGAACCCACAGAGATAAAATGTAGGCCTCTGAGGAGGGTGCACTGCTTGGCTGGTGATGTTACCAGATTTTTAAAGTTCCCTGAGAACCTCCCCCGAGTGTTATTTCCTCGCCCACAGAATTAACCACTGTCCTGACTTTATTCCCGTCCATTTCTTTAGAGTTTTATCACATAATTGTTTCCATGCATTTCCTTAGAATTTACCATATGCACACGTATGTATCCAACATTACATTATTAAGCACTTCCTGTTTTTAACTATCAAGAATAGTATCTTCTAAATGTTTTCTTCTAAAAGTTGTATAGTTTTAGCTTTTCTTTCAGGTGCATGATCCATTTCCAGTTAATTGCTTTCACTCTTGAGTGAGGTGAGTGGTGAGGTTCATTTTTTTCACCATACCAAGACCCCAGCCTTGGCAGTCTCAGCACAGACACCCAGAATTGGACAACTGTCAGCAACCGCAGGAGATGGGTGCTCCTTGCCGGACGGCAGTGGGGAGGACCAGGAAGCCCACAGCAGCCCCACACAGCTCCTAATCCCGATTGGACACTGTGTATCCTAGCGTAGGCATAAGTTTCCTTACATTTTTTTCATAGGCATTTCTGTTTGGTGGTTTATGACAGTTAATTTTATGTGTCAACCTGGCTAGGCCATGGTAGCCAGATATTGGTCAAACACTACTTTAGATATTCCTGTGAAGGCACTTTTAAGATGAGATTAACATTTAAGTCAGTAGACTTTGAGAAGAGCAGATCACCCTCGATAACACAGGCGGGCCTCATCCAATCAGCTGAAGGCGTTGAGACAAAGAGAGACAGACCTCGCTGAGGGAGAGGGAATTCAACCAGCAGGCTGCTTTCCGACTTGAACTGCAACCACAGTTCTTCCCTGGGTCTTTAGCCTGCTCGCCCACCCTGCAGATTTTGGACTTGCCAGCTTCCATAGTCATGTGAGCCAAGTCCTTCCAATAACCCCTCTGTATCTGTACACATCCTGTTCTATTTCTTTGGAGAGTCTGACTAATACATGGTCTTTTTATTGGATTTTTGGAAATAGGACGACCTAATCTGCAGGGCTGTACTGAAGTCTATCTGTCAGCACTTCATTGCATGGATTGAGACTTTTGTTTGGTTCCACATAGATGGTTGTGTCTAACTGGATGTGCAGAGGGGACAGTGGAACACTCTCTGCTGAGCACTTGGTCCAGGTTTCTGTGACCAAGAAAGAACAGTAGATGGATATTGGGGAGGCAACCAGTAGGCTGCCGTGGATGGAAAATGACCCGCCTGGCTGCCCTTTTCCTTCTCTGAACTTAATTCTTTAGCCAAAACAGCTCCAAGCAGTAAGCGCACTTCTATGTGTGGTGAGACAAAGTCTTTTCAAGGTTTAGTGTGTTTCTATAGTGGACCAGCCTCGAGAAGGCATATGTGGAAGCTGAATGGAGTAATTTTTGCTGCTAGAGGAAACATCAGTTCTCTCCCCTAATCTTCCTGACCCCTTGCCTTTTCTCTCTATGGACACACATTGCATTAGTATCTTGGCTTCAGAGGCATTTGTTCCATTTCTCTGTGTGGGGTGGAGGAAAGGACAGGTCCTGGGTAGGATTCAGGGATACCCGCTGGCCAGGAGGCTGGCAGTCACGCTGAGCTCTGCTGTCCTGGGCTCCATCGGAATGGAATAAATGTCTTCTGATATTCATAAAATTTCCTCCACTTGTTTACTTAGAAGCCAAACATCCGCGATTTATTATGTGAGGGTTGATCCCCGGACATAAAAGAATGGCAGGATATGTTAAGTCCATGCTCTAAGGTCTGACCATCGAGGTTGTGGCCCAGAAAATGCATGACACTCATTATATGCTTTGGAGGACAAAGGCTGAGCCACTTTTGTGGTCTGTATTCTGGACAATCAGTGGTTGAAGCCGAAGAGCGGAGACGATTAAGTCATCCTGTGGCTTAGTATTACGACCACTTGACAATCATTTAAAACCTTAAGCCCTGATTTTTAAGTGCTCTCTAGAGTTAGAAAGTAAAAACAAAAACAAAACAAAATTAGGACATTTTTCATAACTGAGAAAAAAGTAATTTAAAGCATATAATCAGGTAAATAGTTACTTTTTGATGTTGCAGAACTGGAAAATGCATTCTCCAAGGATGTTGCCCAGATAAATCCTCCTCTTAGAGTTAATACCCTGAAAGGAAGAGACACTTGTCCAGAGCTGAGTCAGAGCCCCAAAGTTTGTCTTCTGATGTGTATAGTAAAATGACTTCCAAACTCCAAAAGAAGATGAGGAAGGCCCAATGTGTGCTTTAGATTAACTTGATAAGTATACTTCATTTGTAAATGATCACATCAAGTCACTAGAATTTTATAAAATATCCTTTTATGCTGTAACTCATTTCTTTTCCAAGGATGTTGTTAGAGAAGGTACATTTGCAATATTTTAACAATTTAACCGAGGCTAAGTTTACAAAACAGTCACATAAAGATATAACATTTAGGCACATTATAATATTTAGCAACATAGCAAAATAAGGCTTGCCCTTAATGGTATTCAAAAATAGACATTCCAAGGAGAAAAACCTATGTTTTCTTTTTTTTCCTATAAGTTTATAAGACTTTGCAAGAAAAAGAAATGATTAATTCCATCTTCTTCTTATTTTTTAATGAACCAGACCCCAGCTAGGTGTGGGCCTGAGGCATTTTACCTACACTGTTTAAGATAAAAATCTTAAAAGCTCCAGTGGGCTAGGTAGGTTTCCCATTCATTCTGGTAACATTTGGGAAGAGAGGAGGCTCCACCTGCATGAGATGCGGCCAGGGGAAGACTCCTCAGGGAGTCAAAGGAAACACATAGTTGATGAAAGGAAACAAGTAGCTGATTTCTTCTTGCAAAGATAAAAGTGGCTTCATAGACTAAAATTATGAGTATTGGGATATTTTTGAACTGTAGAAATACCACTCAGTCCTGGAAACCTTGAATCAGGACATACCAGATAAAATAGATAATGGTATTAAGAAAAATATAGTTTTTCCTTCTATTTTCCCCTTCCTGTCGCTTTCTCTTTCCCCTCCCTCCTTTTCTTCTCTCCCTTCTCCCTCTTTCTCTCTTGCTTTACCTCTCTTCTTATGGTTTGCAGCTATAATAAAAAGTAAAATGAAACCTATCCATTTTAAATAACAAATTTGTTTAACCCAATATACCCCAAATGTTATGTTAATTGGAATCAATGTAAACATTATTAGAGAGACATATTACAGTATTTTTGTTTTGTTGGTACTAAGTTTTTTAATTGGGGTGTGTTTGGCACTTACAGCACGTTTCAATTTGGACAAGACACATTTCAGGTGCCTAGCAGCTGCATGTGGCTTGTGGCCTCTGTATTGGACAGTAAAGGTCAGAGGAAAGGAAAGAGTGGCATTAACAAATATGTGCTTGATTCTAGTTTTGGGAGAAGTATTTACACGGCTGTGATAGGAAATATTGTTATGTGCCAGTTTATAAATGCCTTGGTCTTGATTGCACATTTAGATATTTAATGATCTCAACCCTACATGGCAATGATGTATCAGACAAAATTTTCCTCAGGAGCCCACAAATGAGTTTGCCAGGCAGAATATTCCCAAAGTCTGTTGACTGGCAGGCACAGGGACAACATGACCCTCTGTGGGGTTTAGCAGCCTGGAGCACACACATGGGCCCCATTCTGATCATTGTGATAAAGTGAGACAGACATGAAGGGGCTCCAAGGGAATATTTACTAGAAATAACTGGTTAGGAAAAACCTTAAAAGACATAAAACAACGTAAAGATGGTAGTTAGGTAAGGTTAAGACAAAAAGTACTGACATGTTAATGTGAGGAAATAGAGTAGATTTATATGGAATATAACTGTAGATGGCAAGTGAAGTTTGGGGGAAATTTTTCTTTCTCTTTTCTTTTCCCCCCACCCCCCCCCTTTTTTCTTTTTTAATACAGAGTCTTGCTCTGTGTCAGGCTGGAATGCACTGACTCCATCATGGCCCACTGCTGCCTTGTTTTTCTTCCTGGGCTCAAGTAATCCTCCCAGCTCAGCCTCCTGAATAGTTGGGACCACAGGCATGTGCCACCAAACTTGGCTAACTCTGAAAGTTTTTGTAGAGATGAGGGTCTCTCTGTGTTACCCAGGCTGGACTTGAACTCCTGGACCCAAGCAATCCTCCCACCTTGGCCTTCCAAAGCTCTGGGATTACAGGTATGAGCCACCGTACCTGGGCTGATTTTGCTTTTTAATGACATGTGTCCATACTGGGTGTGATGGCTCACACCTGTAATCCCAGCACTTTAGGAGGCCGAGGTGGGAGGATTGTTTGAGCCCCAGGAGTTCGAGACCAGCCTGGGCAATATGACGAGACCCCAGTCTCTACAAAAAATACAAAATTTAGCCGAGCATGGTGGCCCATGCTTGCAGTTACAGCTACTTGGGAGGCTACCGTGGAAGAATCGCTTGAGTGCAGGCAATGAGGCTGCAGTGAGCAGAGATCACACCACTGCACTCCAGTCTGGGCAACAGAGGGAGACCCTGTCTCAAAATAAATAAATTAAAAAAAATAGTAAATGAATTAAATGTGTCCAATTTTGGGCCAAGAAAACCTGAAAATTCCCACTTTTAAATTTCCTTCATTTTCAATAACTCTATATGCTACTAGAGTTTGCTGGGTGGCAGACATAAGAATGTGGGATTTGGGGGTGACCTGACCACCCGGTTGCATGATACCCTCCTCAGTTCCTCCCTGTAGAGCAGCCGGCATGGATTTCTGAAGACATGGATCAGATTAATTTGTTCAAAAGCAAGCAAGCAGAAACATTTAGAAGAAACAGATGCTGTACTCAGGGCACTCAGCCCTGCAGAGGAGTCTACAAGAACTCATAGGATCAGGCCCTGCCAGGCTTTTCTGTCTCATCCTGTCCAACTTCTGCTGTTCACCACTTCCAGCCTTTGGGTCCTCAAACACTCTGCACTTACTCCCACTTCAGGCCCTTTAGTATGTGCTTGTGGCAGGGTGATTAAGAGGGCTGACCTGGGAGCTGGACAAGCTGGGCTCTGCTGTTATGGGAATGCAAGAAAGCCCTCTGTGCCTCCATTTCCTCATTTGTAACATGGTGATAGTGACGGCGCCCCTGCCTCCTAGGATTGTAATGAAGAGTAAATGAATTAATGTGTATAAACACTTTAAACAGTGCCTCACATTGAAAAGTAAATATATATATATCTATACCTGAGTAAATTATATCAGATTTAAGAAAAAAAGTGAAAAAAGTAAGTTTCTTGCCAACTCATGTAGCCGTAAAATGTGATCTGTACTGACGAGGCCATTGGTGTGTTTTATCCCACTTCCTGTGATACATACATGTTTTCTGTGGAAGTATTCATAAGATTGATCATGAGTTGCTGCCCCAGATCCTGCTGTGGGTGTCATACAATCTGGTATGTGCACTGTGTTCTCTGTCTAAAACCCCAAAATTCCAATTCTGAAACTTACCTTTCCCTAGGGGTTGTGTATAAAGGATGGTGGAGATGTTTACCACTGTTCAGGATTCAGCTGACCATTCCCCTGTTTAGAGAGGCCTTCCGACTGTCCTGCCTGGCCAGCTTTCTCCCTGCTGTGCCTTCTCTTCCATGATCCTGTTTGCTTTTCTTCATCGGACTTCTCATTATCTGCAATTATCTTACTTGTTTCATGGCTTTAATGGCCATTTACTTCCTAACAGGTCCAAAAGTCATACTTCCAGCACCAACGTCTCCCCTGAACTCCAGACCAAATTTACAAACAACCCTGACGTCTCCACTTGGATGCCTGAAAGTTGAACTTCTGTTCCTTCTAACCTGCCCCTCCTAGGCTTTCTCTGTCAAGGTTACTGGAAGCTCCGGCCTTTCTGTTGTGTCAGCCAGAATCATTGGAGTCTTCGTTGACTGCTCCCTCTCTCTCCTACCCCACATGCATTTTCCCGGAATCCTGTTCATTTTGCCCTCATAGTCTGTCTGAGGCCTGTCTGCCTCTCGGCCTTCTGCCATTTCTAGTCTGGTGCACCTCATCAGAGCCTCTTGCCCGCGTTGCTGCCATGGCTTCATAACCTTCCACCTCCTTTTTGGTGCAGGATCAGTCTGTCCTCCAGGCTGGTCATCTGAGGGCCTGCCACCTCCCTCACAGCTCAGCCACAGGCCTGTCCCAGGGTGGCCTTCCCTGGCAGCCGCCTTCACTCCCTGACCCCTTGCCCTACCCAGCCTGTCCTCTCCAGATTCACTGTCTCCATGCTGTCCTCCAGTCTTGTTGCCTCTCTCTGTCTAGAATGTGTGTCCCTCTGGGCTTCCTCCCTAGTGTTTCAATGACCATCCCCTACTCAGAGGGTCTTGCCTGACCACTCTGTTAAAGTTGCAACTCTCCATTGCCTTCATGTTTCCTAGACCCCCTGCCGCTCAGTCTCCTTATCACAGGCCACACTTTTTAACTGCTCTCGTGGACCCAGTCCATGCCTCTTCCTGGATTTGCTGGGCAGTGCTTCTCTACTCAGTGATGCTCTGGGAAAATCACCCCGCAGCCACCACATTCTGGTGGGCACAGAGGGGAGGGCTTGCCCTTGCCTGAAAGCAGGCTCCTTGAGCTCTGTCACCATCCTGGTGGGGCGGCAACGCGGTGTCCCTGCCTTGGGCAGCGCCGCTCCGCGAGAGCCACTTCCAATCCCCCATTCCATGCTCAGGCCCAACTGGACTGAACGCTGCTTTTAAGGAAGCTATAGCCAGCTTGACACCTCATCCCTTGTTTTTTTGTCTTTCTCTGCCTCATCTTTTGTCTTGTTCCTGCTTCTCTGGAATTTCATTCTTAAAGAAGTGTTAGCCATAAGCTGTTGCCTCAGGTTGTATCCTCTAGGATAGAAGCATAAATTCTATCCCCCAAAGTATAAATCCCATA
This sequence comes from Mandrillus leucophaeus, assembly GCF_000951045.1. NCBI lineage: Eukaryota > Metazoa > Chordata > Mammalia > Primates > Cercopithecidae > Mandrillus > Mandrillus leucophaeus. The sequence continues at coordinate 5,310,563 of NW_012101432.1, read as the reverse complement.
CTATATACTCGGCTTCTCAACTTTATCATCTATCTCCCCTCCGAGTATATAAGCTCCGTAGGGCAGGGTGTGTGTGTGTGTTTTGGTGTGTGTGTGTATGTGTGTGTGTGTGTGTGTGTGTGTGTGTATTTCACTTAGGGCTGTATCCTCAGGGCCTAGAGCAGTGTCTGGTACACTGAAAATTATCAATACATGCCAGTTAAATGGATAGGTGGTTATCAGAATGTTAGCTGTCTCTCCTACTGGAGCTTAACTTCCATAAGGACAGGATCGCTGCTATCTTTCTCCATATTGTTTCCCCAGTGACCACAATAGTTAAAAAGTTTTTTAAAAAGTCTTATCTCATGACAGATTCACACCACAATAGTTTGTGGGACATGCTGACTCTCAACATTTAAAATGAATACACAACAGAGGTGGGAGAAAGCAATACATAAATATAATGTTGAGGGAAGCATAGACATTGGAAACCAGGGAAATAGCCATGGAAGTTTCTAGAAAGGTCCAGGGACCAGGACAACTTAACCAGGATCCAGTCAAGGTCATCCCACTTGAAAAGTAGCAGCTGCATTGGAAGTGTCATGGCATCTTCGGCATGTTATTACATAAATATTTCAAAACTGAATTTTAATAATCTTTGGAAAAGAAGAACAAGATGTAGCCCCCTGTGGCCCATGCCCCTTCCAGTGCAGTGGCCCAGTGTGGCTGTTTCAGGCATCCCACCCAAGGGGCTGGACATCTTTCCTCCGTGACCTTGGAAGGCCTGTATCTTACAGGAACACCTGTCCCTAAGAGCACTGCATTGATCTAGCCCCACTGCTGCAGCTAATTTGATTGCCCCTCAGTGTTAATTTGAGTTAGTTTTATATGAGGGTTTGTTTTTCTCCCACTTTTCCATTCATTCCAGTCAATAACACTTTCTTCAAAATAGAGAACCTGTATGCCAGGTACCATTAAGATTTGATGATATCTATCAATCAACAGCACAAATAGAAAACAGAGGGTACCCTAAAACTGAGATTATTCCAAGAGAGTTTGCACAGCAGGGGCTGTTCACACTGTGTGAGTGTGGGGGAGCTATGAAGACTGGTGCAGTCACTGGAGCCAGTAGTTGGTGCTCCCCTGACAGCTGCAGGGCCCTGGGCAAGAGTACAGATGGAGGCCCATGTGCTCCGAGTCAGAATATTTCCAAGTTATAACTCAAGCAAACACACTGTTGAATAAAATATGTTCTATTGTCTACCTCAACAAATGGGGCACTTACATAATGACTTTGAAGGCCAGGTCTCCACACACAATGATCACACTCTCTAAGTTACAGACCATGCCACCAGAACATGGAGGTGAAGGATAGACATCCTTCCCTCAGTTCTGCACACAGCGAACAACTTCACAAGCTCATGGCCAGACACCCTAGGCCATGTGTCCAAACTCCACTCACAGTTCCACAGATAACTGCCCCACTGGCCCTTGGGTCTGGAGTCATAGCTTCCCACCCACCCTGAGACAGAACTGAGGATTGGACTTGAACAGACCCTGGAAGCTGGCTTGGGTCTATCTGAATGGGAAGCCTGAGTTCTGAGTACACAGAGTGTTCTCCAAGTGAAGATCTCAGTAAAGACTGGTCAGAACCCACGTGCCTGAATCTGAGGACCACACTGATAGTGCCAGCAGAGCTAGTAGTACCAACTTTCCTTGCTAGGAATGGAGGGAGGAGCCAGGGCTGTCTTTGAGCAGGGGTGACCTTCTTTCTAGAGGCAGTGTCATCTGCAGATAACCTTGCAGCAAGGGAGCAAAGGGTCATAACCTCCCTGTGATATCAAAACTTCCTATTGGCTACACCCAGCCAGAATCCAGACGGTTTGAGGGTTCTGATGATGGGCTCTCCAGGCCAGAGAGCAGGCAGAGAAGTCTGCGGAGTGAATCTGGAGGTGCAAAGCAAAGATACCAAGCACAGGATGCATCTGTGAAAAATACAGCCCTGGGTCCTGGACCTCACGCACAGTCAATGCTTTACCAATGCCAGTAAAAGAGAGTTTGGCAGTGCCCATGGCCTTGATGTTGACTGGGCCTCAGGAAAAGTTCAAGGGGAGCCTGGAATCTGCTTACCCTTTGACCTTCAGGATTTTTAAGAGTTGAGCACTACAGTGTTAATGGATGTTGTCACTTGGGTAAGTCCTTGAAGTAGTCGTATATAGGGCATTGTTTAAGATTACTGTATGACTTTTCATTATTTGTATGAGCACATTGCTAATTAACACAAGTAATCATCCATACAAATGGATATTTATTGTGCACCTGTTTTGTGCAAGGCACTGTGCTAAGTCTGGCGGGGACATTCTGTGCCCCGGGAGCTTAGAGTCTAGATTTGGCTTCCAGCTCTCTAATACTTCCATTCTCTGAGATTCTCCCCCTTTCCCTTCTCAGCCACCCCATCTTCTTACTTCCTCTGGGATCTAAGAAAAAAACGAAATAGAACAGGATGTGGAACTAAAAACTTCTCTGAGTAACATGGGCCAGCAGAGAGAGAATAGAAAGGAGATTTTTTAAAGGGGAAGGGTGGCCGGGTGCAGTGGCTTATGCCCGTAATCCCAGCTCTTTGGGGGGCTTAGGTGGGAGAATCACTTGAGCCCAAGAGTTTGAGACCAGCCTGGCTAACATGACAAGACCCCATCTCTACAAACAAACCAAAAAAATAAAAATTAGCTGGATGTGGTGGTGGGTGCCTTTAGTCCCAGCTACTCAGGGGGCTGCGGCAGGAGGATACCTTGAGCCTGGGAGGTCAAGGATGCAGTGAGCTGTGATCACACCACTGCACCGCAGCCTGGGCAACAGAGCGAGACCGCGTCTCAATCAGTCAATCAATGAATAAAAATAAATAAACAAAAAGGGAGGGAGTAAAGTGGCTCAGAATGTAGTACCCAGGGAAGTAGAGGGAGCTCTGGAAGGAGGAGGAGAGGGGTGATGAAGAAGACCATGAATTAGTGGGGAAAAAAATAAAAACAAAAAACAAAAAGCAAAAAACAAACAGGTAGGAGGAAAGGAAGGTCTCACCTTTTGAGCATGCATTCATTTTTTTAAGTACCCAGACACTGAATATCCTTGCCCTGGTTCACTGAAAAACATTGTTACTGAGCTCCTGCTGTATAAACTGGAGGTCTCCAGTGTGTACAGATGCATCTCCCATGCTGTTTATACCTAGTCTTTCTGTAAGGTTATTTTGGTGGTCCCTGGAAGCAGTCTTGATTTTTCAGGACTAAGGTGAAAGTAACTTAAAATTTGTATTAATCAAAATTAATGAAAGGAAATCCATGATGAACAAAATATCAACAATTTATATAAAGGCAATATCAATATCCTAGGACTGAAACAACATATCATTTATGTTTCTATCCATAGTGAAACTCATATAGATTCCTTATAATCAAAACAAAAGGAGGGGTATAGGGAAAGACACCAGCCAGGGCAGCCTTAATTATTCACAATCTGCTCAGTTGTGCAGGCTCAGTTGAAGCAGCTGGTCTGAGGTCTGCGCCCGCTTTAGGGACGATTCTGCGGTGGATTCGTGCTGCCATCTAGTGGTCAGATTGCAATATACGCTGTCTTCACTTCTGGAGGCTCTCTTGGGGGAAAACATGATTAAACCCGAAAAGATCCAGGGCAAGGAGATAGACAAATGTGAGAAACTCTCCGGATTGACAGGTTTTTGGATGTAACCAATTATTTGATATTCTGTTTTTTTGTTCTCTTAAAATTTGAATTGGACTCCTCTTATATTTGAGGAGCTGTGCTAGATGCTGGATATGGTCTGGTGAATATGCATGACCATGTCTTTGTCCTGGGAGAGCTCTTTGAGATAGTCCAATTCACTCACCAGCGCATTTTATTAAAAACAAAAACAACCTCGCAGAGAGTTGGATACAGTAAGTCACTGGTTTAAAGTCACATAATTGGTTAATTGGGGAGTCAACTTTAGAATCCAGCGGTGTACGCTTTTCATTCTCTACTGTTTCCTTTCTCACCTTAACAAAAAATTGCCTTTAAGATGTTGAGCCAAGCATTTAAAAGTTACTCCTCTTATATCCTTCCCAAAAGGAGTAGTTGTAGCATATTTCAAAGCTGCATTTCTGCTATTAACTCTCTAGCCTGAGTTACAGCAAGCAGTGCTGCTAAGAAACTTGCTCCATAAGTACCTAAGAGTCACAGTGATACAAAATTGACAAGAGTCATCTTTGTTAAATGTAATTTACTTAACACTAGAAAAAGGGAAGTGATAACTTACCCTTTGTCCTTGTGCCAGCAAGGGTATCATTCTTTTTTTTTTTAATTTTTAACTGAGCTGCTTCCCATTCCAAATTTCAATAAGACCCTGGCTTCAAAGGATCATCAATGATCCCTTCTCCTACTAATCTCTTGAAAGTAGCTTCCTTTTTCTAGATGCAGGGCTCTATATGTTCACCAGTAACACTTCTTCTATTAATTTTTATTTTTTTTTTGAGACAGGGTCTTGTCTGTCACCCAGGCTGGAGTTCAGTGGTGTGATCTTGGCTCACTGCAACTTTCACGTCCCAGGTTCAAACAATCCTCCCACCCCGGCCTTCTGAGTAGGTGGAACTACATGTGGTGCACCACTATGCTTAGCTAAAGTTTTTTTTTGAGATAGAGTTTTGCTCTTGTTGCCCAGGCTGGAGTGCAATAGCCGGATCTTGGCTCACCACAACCTCCATGTCCCAGATTTAAGCGATTCTTCTGCCTCAGCCTCCCAAGTAGCTGGAATTACAGGCATGCACCACCACGCCTGGCTATTTTTTTTGTATTTTTAATAGAGATGGGGTTTCTCCATGTTGGTCAGGCTGGTCTCAAACTACTGAACTCAGGTGATCTGCCCCCCTCGGCCTCCCAAAGTGCTGGGATTATAGGCGTGAGCCACCGTGCCCAGCCTGCTCAGCTAATTTATTTATTTATTTTTGTTGAGATGGAGTCTCGCTCTGTCACCCAGGTTGGAGTGCAGTGGCGTGATCTCGGCTCACTGCAACCTCCTCCTCTCAAGTTCAAGTGCTTCTCCTGCCTCAGCCTCCCGAGTAGCTGGGACTACAGGCGCCGCCACCACGCCCGGCTAATTTTTTGTATTTTTAGTAGAGACAGGGTTTCACCATGTTAGCCAGGATGGTTTCGATCTCCTGACCTCGTGATCCACCCGCCTCGGCCTCCCAAAGTGCTGGGATTACGGGCGTGAGCCACCGCACCCGACCTCAGCTAATTTTTAAATTTTTTTTAGAGACGAGGTCTCACTATATTGCCCAGGCTATGTTGATACTACTTGTTCAAGATAAAAATAAAGTCTAACAAGGCAAAATAGACTGATTAAGTGCTAAGTGGCATACGTATTTAATATATACTGTATTTAATTTTTATTATAAAAGCTTTCAAACATACACAAATATAAAGTTTGCAGTGAACCCCAATATATCCATCACCCAACTTGCCAACATTAGCATCACTCATTTAGCAAGATTCTGCTGTATTGTTTTCTCTATCCTGTTTTTCTTCCTTTTTTTCTGAAGAATTTAAACAAATCCCAGACACTTTACTCTTATATACATTATTAAAATTACTCAAAAATATGGTTCTTTGTTTATATATAGACAGTCATATGCTGTGTAGTGAGGTTTTGGTCAACAGTAGACTGAATATATGATGGCAGTCTTAACACAATTATTATGGAGCTGAAAAATCCCTATCACCCGACATATTACTTCCATTGTAGCATCATAACTCAATGCATTAGTCTTGTGTCTGTGGTGATGCTGGTGCAAACACATCTACTATGCTGCCAGTCATAAAAAAATCTAGCACATACAATTGTGTATAGTAAATAGTCCTTGATAATAAAAATAAATGACTACGTTACTGGCTTGTGTATTTACTACACTATACTTTCGATCATTATTTTGTAGTGTACTCCTTCTACTAATATAAAAAAACTTAACTGTAAAACAGCATCAGGTGGGTCCTTCAGGGAGTATTCCAGAAGAAGGCATTGTTATCACAGATGACAGTTCTTGCATGTTGTTGCCCCTGAAGACCTTCCAGCGGGTGAAGATGTGGAGGTGAAAGACGGTGATGTTGATGATCCTGACCCTGTGTAGGCCTAGGCTAATGTGTGTTTGAGTCTTATTTTTTAACAAACAATTTTGAAAAGTTAAAAAAATGAGAGAAATGAGCTCATAAAATAAAAATAAAGAAAGAAAATATTTTTGTACATTTATACAATTCATTTGTGTTTCAGGCTAAGTATTATTATAATAGTCAGAAAATTTTAAAAATTAAAAAGTTCATCAAGTAAAAATGTTACAGTAAGCTATGGGTAATTTGTTATTGAAGAAAGAACACAATTTTAAAATAGGTTTAGGATAACCTAAGTGTACAGTGTTTATAAAGTCTACAGTAAGGTACAGTAATGTCCAAGGCCCTCACATTCACTCATTATTCACTCACCGACTCACCCAGAGTGACTTCCAACCTGCAAGCTTTATTTATGGTAAGCAACCTATACAGGCACACCATGTTTTATCTCTTATACAGTATTTTTACTGTGCCTTTTCTATGGTTAGCTATGTTTACATACATAAATACTTACCATTGTGTTACAGTTGCCTACAGTATTCAGTACAGTAACAGGTTGTACAGGTTTGTAATCTACCAGCAACAAGTTCTACCATATAGCCTAGGTGTGTTGTAGGCTACACTATCTAGGTGTGTGTAAGCACACTATGATGTTCACACAATGACAAAAGTGCCTAATGACACATTTCTCAGAAAGTATCCCCACTGCTCAGTGATTCATGATTGTATATATGTGCACACACACATAATTATGTGTATATATATGAATTTCTAGATATATATAGAAATTGGCTTATGCATGATCATGGAGGCTGAGAAGTCCCAAGACCAGCAGTTGCAAGCTGGAGACCTGGGAGAGTCAATGTATAGTCAGTCTGGAAGCCAGCAGACACAGGACACAAGATGAGCGGATTTTCAGTTTGAGTCTGAAGGCAGAAAAAGAACAATATTTCAGCTCCAGAAGTCAGGTAGCTTGAGATTACTGTATTTTGGGGGAGGTTCAGCCTTTCTGTTCTATGTAGGGCTTCAACAGGTTGGATGAGGGCCACCTCCATTGGTTGGGGGGGGATGGGAGCAGTTTTCTTTACTCAGTCTACTGATTCAATGTTAATCTCATCCGGAAACATCCTCACAGACATATCCAAAAAAAGTTTGACCAAATATCTAGACATCCTGTGGCCTAGTCAAGTTGACATAAAATCAACGGTCACAGTGGTGTCTACCAGATTTGCCCTCTACAGGTGCTGTTCCCCTGGGGGAATGAATGAGGATTCTGTGTGTGATATTCTGTGGCTGTGTCAGTGTCCTGCTCCCCAACATATTATCCAATGGAGCCGTAGAGCTTAAACTGCTAAAAGGTGCTAGGAAGTGCTTGGGTGAATCAAAAAGAGAAATAACTTCCTTTAATGTTAAGAACTCCCTACAGAGTCCAGTTCAAAGTCATGATCCAGATTGGAAGACTAGGAGTCAGACAGCAGTGTGAATCTGCCAGAGAGTGACAGTCTTCAGCCAGGCAAGGGCAGGCATGTGGCTCTCCTGGCTGGAGAATAACTCACTGAAATAACTCACTGAATGCCCACTGTATAATGTATGTATATGTATAATGTATAAATGTAAGTATAATGTATACTTACGTTATACAAGTATATACATTATAAAGTATATAAGTATATAAAAATTATATACATTATACATGTATAAATATATTTATAATGTATAAATGTAAATGTATAAAAATAAGTTATACTAAAATAACTCACTGAAAGTTCCAGAGCAACAGCCCAGGTTTCCTGAACATCTGTCTCGTGAGATGCACCCACAGCTGTGTCTCTGAGGGGCACCTTCATATTTTGCAGACTAAAAGCTTCCATTATTGTCCTTCACTTGGGTTCAACAGCACTCAGTTACTTTTCTAAGCATCAGAGTTCCATGGCCCATGCTCCTGGAAACCCAGATTTGAGGAAAAACTGTGGGAACTTCCAGGTTGCTCTTCAAACTCTCCCCGGGGCAAGGGTGCCCAGGGCTCCTGAAGAGAAGGTAGCAGAGGGTGGTTACTTAGCTCAGCAGGAGGCTGAGATGGTGAATGTCGCCCTGGCTTTAGCTTGGAGAACTCTGGGACAGTTCCGGGGGAAAGGACTGTCACTCTGCTGCGTAGTGATATCTTGTTTTGCAAATAAGTGCATTAAAGGGACTGGTCCTGGGCTTTCCATCTCTGTCACGCTATGCATGGTGCCTGGGAGGTGGGACAGACCTGTGGGAGGAGGATAGGGGCCAGGAACCATCTCCTTGTCCTGTCCTATTTGCTCCTCAGAGCTATAATGGGCCCCAACAGAGTAACTCGCCTTTGCTGAGGAATGAACTATCTGAGCACTGGAAGCCTCTTTTTTTTTTTTTTTTTTTTTAATGAAAGAAGCTTTTCTCCAGAATTCCTCCTCTCAAATAAACTTTGTTGTTGTTACTGCTGCTGTTTTAAGACACTATATAGGATTTTTAGCTAATCAGTGTCACTCACACATCACATTATGGCCTTCCGAATGCCAATTTCATCTTAGGAGCTTTACACATCATCATTTTTCCCCCTTACTACCTCACATGCACCACTGTACCTTCCAGTTGCCTCCAATTCTTTGGCATTTTATACATTTAAAAAAGAAATGTCACACTCTTTTATTTTATCCTCACAATAACAAGGAGATATTGTTGCCAGTTTATTTTCTGTAAACTGAGGCAAAGGCAAGTAAAATAACTCCCTGAAAATTCCAGAGCAACAGCCCAGGTTTCCTGAACATCTGTCTTGTGAGATGCACCCATAGCTGTGTCTCTGAGGGGCATCTCCATATTTTGCAGACTAAAAGCTTCCATTATTGTCCTTCACTTGGGTTCAACAGGACTCAGTTACTTTTCTAAGCAATATCTTTTTCTTTTCTTTTCTTTTTCTTTTTCTTTTTTGTTTTTTTGAGACAGATTCTCGCTCTGTCGCCCAGGCTGGAGTTGGTGGCACGATCTTGGCTCACTGCAACCTCCACCTCCTGGGTTCAAGCAATTCTTGTGTCTCAGCCTCCCAAGTAGCTGGGATCACAGATTTGACCTGGGAAATACTGGAAATAGAATACTTGTAAATAATTATTTTAGTATACCAGTTGTTCTTAATGTAAAACGTTTGGCTCCTTTTTTGAACCAACTTGATTCTATAGGCAAAGAAGAACCAGATTATTGATTTCTCAAGTCATTCCTTTGTTAGTGTTTGCTGGAGTTACCAGGAAAAAACTTGTATTCAATCCCCCCTTTGCCATTTCCTTGAATGTCCAGGCATGCACCACCATACCTGGCTAATTTATGTGTATTTTTAGTAGAGATGGAGTTTTGCCATGTTGGCCAGGCTGGTCTTGAACTCCTGGCCTCAAGCAATCCACCTGCTTCGGCCTCCCAAAGTGCTGGGATTACAGGCGAAAGCCACCACACCCAGCCAGCAATGTCTTTTTCATGTTGACACATTGACAAGTTTGCTCAGCTCTGCCTTCTAAAAGAAACTACAAAAGCCTTTGCTATGTCCTTCCCTATTTATTGTTTTAAAAAGTTTTGGCCTGGGATGTATTAGAAACAGAATTAGTGGGAAGATTCATCCCAGGCTACCTTGTACGTAAACTGATGTACAAGAAGTTCAAGCTAATTTATGAGAAACTTTACCTAGGAGAAGGGAAAGAAATATATAAAAATAAGTTATACTTAAGAAATATAAGTAAAGATTACAACTTTGCATTAGTTTTAGAATGAACAAAGATAGATTCTTCTCCATGAAATGGCCTTTTGAGTGTGGAAAGGTATACAAGATCACTTGTATAATGCTTCATTAATTATTCATCAAATGACTAGCATTTTAAAAAATAAGCAATTATACTAAATTTTAACATACTACTTACAGAATTTACTTTAAAAATAAATTTCCCCCCAACATGTAAATAATACTTGTACATATAAACACTCTTAAACAAAATCACAGGTTTAAGGCTGGGTGCAGTGGCTCACACCTGTAATCCCAGCACTTTGGGAGGCCAAGGTGGGTGGATCACTTGAGGTCAGGAGTTTGAGACCATCCTGGTGAATGTAATGAAACCCCATCTCTACTAAAAATATAAAATTAGCCAGGTGTGGTGGCGGGCATCTGTAATCATAGCTACTTGGGAGGCTGAGGCAGGAGAATCGCTTGAACTCGGGATGTGGAGGTTGCAAAGCCAAGATCACACCACTGCACTCCAGCCTGGGTGACAGAGCACGGCTCCATCTCAGGAAAAAAAAAAAAAATCACAAGTTTAACAGATCAGATGACCTTACAACGATGAAAAATCTTTCAAAACAGACCAAACACAAGCTAACCAGGGTTCTAAAAGTGCTCAACACACTTACCACTAGAACAATTAAGCAGAAGGTTTTATCCTTATCTTGATTCTCACCGCAATGTTTATCCCCCATTTTCATCTATTCCTGAGGTTGCCTCCTTAGGCTTTCAGTAAGCAATACATTTACTAACCCAAAGTAAAAATAGATGTGGCCTCAGACCAGTAGAAGTTACAAGATCTAGGCTGCCCAGTTCAAAACCCTTGGGTGGGTGTGAGACCTGCTTATTTCATTCAGGAGCTTTACGCCTACACACTGATCATTAGGCTGAGTGTCCATTAATAATCAAGGCTTTCTTGTTATGTCTTCAGCCCTCATCGGGGATATAGGTTTTAATTTTTTGTAACTAGATGTCTTCCCCAGAAATAAGGTATCCTTCCAGCTTCACGTGGTTCAGTACATAGCCATTATCCTAACATTATGATTCACTGAGCTACTTTTTTTAAAGCATCATTAGAAGTGTATGTTCCTTATTAGTATAAGAATTTGTGGGTTACTAAAGGTTTTGGCTCCTAGGAGATGAAGTCAGTCTGCTTTATGAGCCCTCCTCTTTGGACCCTCCTTTTGTTTTGTCATTTGCAGCACATTGTTGAGCTTTCTTTCTACTTGGTCATTTTGTGTGACCATCAGAGGTTAAATATGGGTCCGCTGGTTATTATACAAGACCAGAATACTGATCAGCCCTTCCTGTTCTTGATAGAGTTCCTTCTATTTCTGTATTAGTTCAGCTCACTCCCAATTATTTTGTCCATTCTTCTTTTCTACTTACCCCGAACATATATATTATATACACACATATTTATAAACTAATATAGCAGCAAAATTTGTGCATATAATTCATATATGCATATGTATGTACATTGGTATACATATAGGCATATATACATCCCTTACCTCATGAAATAATGACAAACATTAATCCTGTTTTCGTTCTTTTGTATTATAAGTTTCTTTTCTTTTACTATTTCTTTTAGTTTTTCTCCTTTGACTCTGATTTTGAACTCAGTCTTTCATAGATCAAATCATTCCAATTACCTAATACTATTTTTATTTTATACCTAACACTAATTGTATTTTTAATTATAATATAACAGTAATAATTATTTATCACAACTTTTCAATGAGAATTCCCTAAAGTGGGATCCGTTGATTTTTTAATCACTGTCCCTATATTTTTCACATTATCCTCATTTTCTGGTATCTGCAGGATGTTCCCAACCCATCCTGAGTGATTTCCTTTCGTTTACCAACTCTTGAGTTTCCCCTCCCTCCCCTCTCCCTCTCAGCCATCAGCCTTGCCGGCACTGGCTCTCCCTGATCACATCTGGGGCCCTAGGCAGCCCCTCTCTGCAGCTGTCTGTTTAGACACCTCCAGGGCAGGATATGGAATGGCTTTGCCTGCAATTCCGGCAGATCCACCAATGTCACTTTCACTGGCTCTGTGAAAGCCTGCGTCTTTTGCAAGACTTGTATCAGTTTGCAGTATTCAGCAATGTACTGTTCAATATTTCCAACAGCAGACTATCTGGGGAAAAATTAATGGACAAAGCCTTGACTTTATGTGGGGATGGACCCAGCCAGGAGGACTCCTGGAGTGGGGACTAATTTTTATAAGTTGTCAGATTACTAGTAAACACTTAATGTCATGATGATTTTTGCTTTCCTAAACAATCTGGCATCTTCAGGAAGTCACACAATGAATGCTGGGTTAACAGAGATCTATTATGCTAAATAAATCTAGTGTGCTAAATGTCAAGATTTTCAATCTAACCCAGCACTTAAAATATAAGATTAATAATCAAGCAGAGTGGCCATTGGGAAGGCGTGAGCCACATTCCTGGGATCTTCTTTCTGAGACTGGGTATTGCCCAGGCTGTGAAAATAGGAAGGCTCATGACCTGGGGCTTTCCTGTTCACACCTCAGCTCTTCCTGCTGGTGCTCAGTCTTTACTGGAGAAGGTAACTCAACCTTTTCATCTTTTGAAAAACATGAGCACCCAGTAAGATGTCAGCAATACGCATTATCAGGTTCCTTTTGCCTTCTGGTATTGGATCAGACCTGATGTGGGCTATTATATAGAGACCTTAGTGTAAGGACGCCTCCCTTGGTAGTAAGCGCTGGGCTTTGATGATCTGAAGAAAAACTGAGCTGTGCCCCAGTTCTAGAGTTCCTAGAGAGAGCACACTCCCTCTCTGGAGATTCTATTTTTCCTGTAACTCATGGCAAAGTGGTCCCCTGTGGATTTCTTCTTTGCTAAGCTTCTCCAAACTCCACATCCCATTGGTTTTGCCCTAATTGTTACTTATTTAAGATAAAAGAAAATGTAATCCTTATGCACCATATTCCATAAATTTAACTAATAAAAATGTTGTTTTGTAAGAGCCTTTTGAAGTCCAAGTAAACTTTGGAATCATTTTTATGAGACTTTAAAAATCTTTCTTCTTAGGGGCAGGAAGTTATATTTTGCCAAGAATAAATGAACTCAAATAGCAAAGGGATTGGGCTTGACATGAGACTCCAAACCCACAGTGTTTCAGTGGCTTCTGAGCTGGGCCAAGTGCGTTTTCCCAGTCCTGAGAGTCAGGACTGGTATCTAAAGTTTCAGACTAACATGTTATTACTTATAAATAATTATTTTAGTATGCCAGTTGTTCTTAATGTAAAACATTTGGCTCCTTTTTTGAACCAACTTGATTCTATAGGCAAAGAAGAAACAGATTATTGATTTCTCAAGTTATCCCTTTGTTGGTGTTTGCTGGAGTTACCTGGAAAAAATTTGCATTTAATACCATCTTTGCCATTTCCTTGAATGTTCTTACCTTCTTCATTCATATTAATTTAAGATAATGTAATTTTTTCCATGCCCACATTCTAAAACATTTTTAGGAGTGTTTCCAAAAAGAGAAGTGATAATAAAACAATATAATTGATGTTGGAAACCATGAAAAACTCATAGACACTTCAAAGAGAGGATCCAGTTGTGTCATATGAGGGCTTATCATTCGCAAAGAAGCTTTTATAAAAGATGAGTATGAAGCCACGCGTGGTGGCTCAGACCTGTAATCCCAGCACTTTGGGAGGCAGAGGCAAGCGGATCTCAAGGTCAGGAGATCGAGACCATCCTGGCTAACATGGTGAAACACTGTCTCTACTAAAAATACGAAAAATTAGCTGGGAGTGGTGGCACACACCTGTAGTCCCTGCTACTCAGGAAGCTGAGGTAGGAGAATCGCTTGAGCCCAGATCGCGCCACTGCACTCCAGCCTGGTTGAAAGAGCAAGACTCCATCTCAAAAAAAAACAAAAAACAAAAAAAAAACCCAACTAAACTAAAAACAAACAAAAAAAGATGAGTATGAAATAAAATTAATAGCAAGTTCAGTTATCATTTTCAGACAAGTTATTGATTTAAAAACAAAAATATTTCACCTGCCACTCTCTTCTCCACTTGCCAGCTGTTCACTGCCCATCAACACAAGGTTTTCCAGTTGTATCTTCTCATTCACTGTCTCTTCCTGCTACCCCTGAACTTCTGTCACACATTCTATTTCAGTCTTGCTTATGGCTGCTGTTATCATCACCATTATTTTGTGCTACCACTTCCCAGGTTCTACATTACTCCAGATCTTTCTTTCAAAAACTCAGGCCTGATGGCCTCTTTTTTACTTGAGTTCACTTCTTCTGCCAGTCCAGGATATCCTGTCTTCTTTCTGATCCCCTAATTCCAGCCCTATACACTCCCCGGGCACTGCCTTCCTGTGACCCTTGTCCCAGCCAGGCAGGCACCAGATCATTAACTTTAGATTTCCTGACAACTCTTCAAGGAAAGATGGAAGATCTTTTCTTTGGCTCCAGTTAGGGATGTGAACAGACACCTTCCCCACCCTCTGCAGCCCTCTTGCTAATAGGTCCTCAGGGTGGCAGCTTGCACCGAGGCATCTGATGAATTCAATTCGCTTCTCTGAAGTAACACTCAGCAAGGGCCCACTGTGTGCCAGGCACTGGGGCCATGTGCTTGGTAGGCAAAGATGAATCAACTGGAGGCTGATTATTATCACAGGGTGCAATGCAGAGCAGCCTCCTGGAAGAGGCAGTGATGAATCCTGCTGTGAGGGGTTGGCTGGGAAGCCTTTCAGAGGCAGCGATGATGCTTGTACTGGGTTTGCATGAGAAGGACAAGAGAAGACAAGAGGAGTCCATTCCAAGAAGAGGTAGCCACTTCTGTAAAGGTGTGGAGTAGTACACAATGGGGGCGTGGTTGAGAAAATACAAGTAATTATGTTTTAAAAGAATGACAATGACAGAGGCATAGTGACAGCCACCCAAAGGTTTCAGGGAGTGATGTGATTTGATTCCTCTGGCGAGAAGGTGGTAGTCACGCTGGGGAGAAGGGTGTGGAGAGGACTGGAATAAGGTTGACAAGAGAGGACACTGTCATAGGCAAAGGGGGTCACAGGCTAGAGAGTGACAGTGGGGAGGGGAGGAGGGGCAGGTTCAGTGCAATGAGGGGTTCGTGACCCACAGTGACCTGGTACCTTGCAGTGAGGATAGGGTGAGGCAAGCTTTCACGGAATTAGAAAATCTCAGGCCATAGTTTCATTCAGGCCTGGAGAAGGTTGTAACATCTTAATCCTCGTCTAATTCCTGCTTTGCCAGAATGCTATAACCTATTTATAAAAGTACCCTTGTCAAGGATGCTTTTGACTTGGTTCTATGAGAAATACACACATACATCCATATATATGCATACAGAGTATGTGTAAGATATATATATGTAAATATAAATATATATTTATAAAACATATGGAGTACGTATGCCAGGGTTCTCCAGAGAAACAAAACCAAAAGGATGTGTGTGTGGTGTGTGTGTGTGGAGAGAAACAGAGCGTGC
This sequence comes from Mandrillus leucophaeus, assembly GCF_000951045.1. Lineage (NCBI taxonomy): Eukaryota > Metazoa > Chordata > Mammalia > Primates > Cercopithecidae > Mandrillus > Mandrillus leucophaeus. The sequence continues at coordinate 5,295,151 of NW_012101432.1, read as the reverse complement.
ATAATAAATATTTATTATAAGGAATTGGCTCATGCCATTATGAATACTGGCATTTTCAAAATCTGCTGTAGAATTCGGGCCTTCAACTGATTAAATAAGCCTCACCCACATTATGGAGGTGAATCTGCTTTATTCGAAGTTTATTTTAAAAAATACCTTTGCAGCTACATTTAGACTGATGTTTGACCAAACAAATGGGCACTGTGGCCTAACCAGGTTGACACAAAATCACAGACACTTTGCTTTACCTTCTTCCTATGTTCCCCCACAAAAAGGTGAATTCTGAGTTTGTATTTGTAATTTTGCACTTATCTGTAATTTTAGACTAACTCTCAGAGTCTGAAAGAATAAAAGCATTATTTGTATATTTAACTCTAACTCTCTAGTAAATATCTAAACTACATTGATTCATTAAATGCATCTTTTTACTCATACCCTTTTCTTTAAGTATTTCTTATGTGCTATCCCATTAACAATAGATACAGTAAGAATTATCCCTGTTTTGCTGTTGATGATCTGACCAAGGTCCCTGGCTGGTGCACGCCTTGCTGTCAAACGTTCTTGTTCTATCTCACAGCAGCTTTTGCTGATTCCAGCTTCAAGTCACTTCTCTTTGTTCTCAACAGTTGTCCATCTTGCTTATGACTTATGAGGTATTTATTTTGTCTTTGCGTCTTTTGGAAGCTTCTGAGATAGTCCTTATTTGTCAGTTTGCCAGTCCCTCGCCTAGGGAGTAAAGTTTAATGAATTTACTTGGGGGATTTAATGACGCTTTTATTTTTACATTTTTAAATTTTTCTTGAGACACAGGGTCTCACTCTGTTGCCCAGGTTGGAGTGCAGTGACACAATCATGGCTCACTGCAGCCTTGACCTGGGCTCAAGCAGTCCTGCCACCTTAGCCACCCAAAGTGCTGGTATTACAGGCATGAGCCACCACGCCTGGCCCTAATTATGCCTTCAGGAGAAATAAAGCCCATGCCCCAGATGAACATGGTTATTTATCTGAGTACAGTGAAATGTAAATTGGGTGGTTAGATTTTGATGAATGGTATTTGAACTAAATGTTAGTAATGAGAAATAGGGATAGGCCCCGATGATTTGTGATATAGATGCCAATTCATATTTTATGATGTCTACACCAAACAAGGAAATAACCAAGGTGGATGCCTTATTAGATCAGAATTGGGGAAATTAACTTTAACATGCAATGTGACCTTTGTACCGTAATCACCAATGTACTAAGCTAACCTACATGAGGTCGTGTTTTGGCAATTTGCTTATATTTATTCATCTTTTTGGTGGAAATAGCAATGATGGCATTAACAGTTGGTATCTCAAACAAAACTGTACAGATATAGTCATGGCAGAGATGCTTTATGGTTTGATTTGTAAAAGTGTTTTACATAATATTTTTCAGTGGAAATCTGAGTTAAAAATTAATTTTTAAAGGATACCTGAGGGAGCTACATTTTAGAACTAAAATGCTGAAGTATCAACAAATAAATATGGATACCTATTAACTATAAAATCAAGAGAAAAAACTTTTCTTTATGATGATCTACAGAAAAAAAGCTCAAATATTCAGGAAGTCAAATGGGTATAGAAATGTTTACTTAAAATTTGCAATCTTATAATATATATTTTAACCAAATAGTATTTTTACAATTGGTATAATTTATGTAGACAAGGAAGAGAGTGATTTCTATCGCGTGCTCACTTGCAATTTTGAGGAATTGAATTAGAGATGCCGTGGGGTGAATGGCTCACAAATTCCACGAAAAAACCCTATCCCAAAATGGACACAAGAGGGCGCCAAGCATGCAGTAGCTGATGGAGATTTAATGGACGAAACACTCTGGCACTTAAAAATGAAGCCATGTTTATTTTATTCTGGGTAATATATTACGCACCTGCTTGTTTTATTTTTTAGACTGATTCGTGTCAAATGACTTTCCAGAAATATGACATGTGTACTGGATCCAAGCAGAACTAATCTTTCAATGTAGAAGTAGTACTATTTTGTACAAACTATATTCCATGATATAACGAAGTTTTACTTTATTGTACTCACTCTAAAGGGAATTAAGAGAATGTAACAAGATGGCACATACTTTTTTGAGCATTTTGTCTCTGTAACTCACTAAGAAACAGTTTTTGATTATGGGATATTTACCACACACACACACACACACACACACAAACACACACACAAATTCCTTTGTTACAGGAAGAGAGTAGTGAGTTTTTGTCTAGAGGATTCAGGGACTAATTTAGGGCTGAGACTTCCAGAAAAAAGAGGACACAAAATGGTACCTGAAGGACCTAGATTTTCCGTGCATGAGGAAGAACTAAGGCATTTTGGTCCTATAAATATTTGGCTTATATGTTATTTTGCTAGGGCTCCTATAACAAAATATTTTTGTCATCATAAAATAAGCCAAAATGGGTGACTTAAGCAATAGAATTTATTTTCCCACAGTTCTGGTGGCCAGAAGTGCAAGATCAAGGTGTTGGCAAAATTGATTTCTCCTGAGGCCGCTCTCTGTGACTTGTAGATGCCCATCTTCTTACTATGCCCTCACGTGGTCTTTTCTCAGTGTGCATGGAATCGTGACATGTCTTCACATGTCCAAATTTCCTCCTCTTATGATGACACCAGGCACATTGGATAAGGGCTTACCCCGAAGGCCTTATTTTAACTTAAACACTTCTTTAAAGGCTCTAACTCAGCTGTCCCCAACCTTTTTGGCACCAGGTACTAGTTCTGTGGCAGAAAATTTTTCCACAAACGGGCGGGGTGGGAGGGGATGGTTTGGGGATGATTCAAGCTTATTGCATTTATTGTGCACTTTATTTCTATTATTACATTGTAATATATAATGAAATAATTCTACAACTCACCATAATGTAGAATCAGTGGGAGCCCTAAGCTTGTTTTCCTGCAAGTAGATAGTCCCATCTGGGGGTGATGGGAGACAGTGACAGATCATCAGTCATTAGATTCTCAAAAGGAGCTCGCAACCTGGATCCCTCACATGCGCAGTTCACAATAGGGTTGGCACTCCTATGAGAATCTAATGCCGCTGCTGATCTGACAGGAGGAGGAGCTCAGGCGGTCATGCACACAACGGGGAGCCGCTGTAAATACAGATGACGCTTTGCCAGCTGCTCACCTCCTGTTGCGAAACTCGGTTCCTAACAGACTGCAGACTGGTACTGGTCTGTGGCAGAGAGGGGTGGGGGGTGGTTTAGGGACCTGTGCTTTATCTCCAAATACAGTCACATTCTTAGATAATGAAGGTTAGCGCTTCAACAGATACTTTCTGGGGAGACAGAATCCAATCCATAACATCTTGTTTCCTTGCTTGTGTAAGGTTAGAATGGTGGAGGGCAATGGGCTTTCTGTCTGAGTTTGCTGACCAGCTTCCAGTGAGACAACCTCTGTGCCCTGCACACGTCAGGTACTCGATATGCGTTTGTTGAGTAAGTGAATTTCTGCCTGGAAAAGTGACACATTTTACTCTGCTTAGGCTTGCCTGATATCTTCAACTGCCTGACAGGTAGTAATTAACTGTTGAAAGAAAGGCATAAATACTTCCTTTTAAACATTGACATTATGTCCATCTGGTGAAAGAAAAGGATAGAGGCAAATAAGGAGAGTTCAGGAAATGCTAAAATTTCTTTGAAATAATTTCATTGAAAATTAACAAGTTGCTTATAGTGAAAACAGATTCCAATTTACACATAATGGCCAATCATCTAGCTTTCCTGGCCTTTGATGAAACCCTTCCTACCCAGAGTGGTCTGCTTTTTACCCCATCATAATGGTTATGGAGGGCTTCTTAGGTTAATTTGCCTTTCAGACTTCAACCGCTTAAAGATAATACATTTAACTCAATTATAAGCTGTCGTCTTGTTCACAGTGCAATTTCTTCTGCCCTGGCAGCCCTGCCCCAACACTGCTGCTGCTGTGCCCACCCCTCATTTGGGGTGCAATAACTGAGTTCTTTGCAATTGGACAACTTGTACGGGGTCTCCAAAACTGTAGCAGAGAGGCCAACAGGGGCAGTTAAAAAATCAGAGTCTCCTGTTTTCAGGTGTTGCTCTATTTCAGGAGGAATTTCTGGCCACATGAAGACAAAGTGAAGTCTCCTGGGTTGACCAGCTGCAAGTGGGGCAGCTTGCACCTACACTGCCTTACAGGGGCCACTGGACACCAGGCACATGCTCCCTTGTCTAGGCTCCAAGGGCCCGGCTTAAGGGATAGGAGGAAGTGAGGGACCCTAAACTTGGTCTTCACTTGCTATAATGTTCCCTCCCTTGAAGCATATTTCTGTTTTTCCAAACAACTGATTAATTGTTGATTGATTTTCTAAATCTCACCTTCTTTAATTGGGAACCGTGGGCTAAAATATAAGGCATTGAGTTGGATTTAATATAAATATCCCATCCTTCATGCATCTTCAACTTTCTCCTAACCCTTCAGAAAAGATTGTTTCTTCCCCTTGTCTCTTGGACTTCCCTTTTTCAGGCTGCTGTGATAAAGTTCTTGATACTTTCTTTCTCAAAAGACTTTTAAAAAATCCTTTATGTTGGCAGGGAATTAACTCATGAATAAATGGATAATAATACCGGCTGACATTTTTGGAGCGTTGACTATTTGGCAGGCACTAAGCCGAGGGATTTGCTCGCATTATCTCACTTGATCCTCTCAACAGCTTTGTGATAAAGCCCACTTCACAAACGAAGAAACTAAAGCTGAGAGAGTTAAGTAGCTTGTCCTAGGTCATAGGATTAGGAAGCAGAAATATTCAACTCTCAAGTTCAGGAGAAAGGAAGGAAAGTCCATGACTCTGAAACACACACAAAGGTGGAAGGTGGAAGCTAATGTTTACTACTTTCCCTTAAAAAGGGTGTGTAATGCAGCCACTGTGCCTAATACCTTGAAAGTAACAAAAGGGGCCGAGCTATAGACCTTGCCCTTGGGAATATTTTTAGTCTACTTTGGTGGTTCCCAAACTGCTACACATTGGACTGATCTGAGGATCTGTGAATGTGTATACTAACGCCTGCTAGGCCCCCAGAAAGTCATATTTAAATGGTTTGTATGAGAGTGTGATGTGGGCATCAGGACTTTCCAAAGCTTTCCAGGTGATGCTAAGGTGCAAAGTCTGGGAACTGCTGGGCTCGCAGGAGAGCGACGCTGTCATACATTGATTGTGAAGCAGGAGGTACGTCCATGTGGCATTGTGTGGCTGGGTTATAATTTCCGCAAGAATTTTCATAATTCACTTGCCATTGAAGTCAGGTCAGCAGACCCTCAAATCTGCTCTTTTGTGTTTTCCTCACTTTGCTCTGGATAGCACATTACTTTGATTCACAAAGCCCCAGGCAACAACCAGTGTTTCGGTTTCTTTTCTTCCTGCACAAGGTTCAACAAAGAGCTTTGGTCCACCTGGGTTTCTGTGGTCTCGCCCTGGCTGTTCCCTTTTTCTCCTCTGTTTCCCCTCACCATCTAGCTCACTTCCCTGTTTCAGCTTTTGTTCTCCATTTTCACTCAGTTTTTTGTTCACTGAACATTTCTCGTCATTTACTATTCCTCATCTGTCACTCATCTATCTCCCTGATTAAAATTTGACAAGCTTAGTGCTTAAAAAAAAAATGCAACTTTTTTTTTTTTGAAGGGAAAAAAGCTCTAATGTCTTTTGTGCACTCATTTGATTAGGAAATTTACACACATTCTGCCCTCCTTTCTACAAACTCATACTCCATTCACCTGTGTCATTTCCTGTGTCCCTGTTTGGAGCTGATCACCTAATTATTTTTCATTCAGTATCTGTTGATCACCCATCCTGTCCAAAGCACTGCTATTCCTCTTTCAATAGTAGTTTGAAACTTGTTACGGAGATGCAGAATTCCCCTTGCGTGTTACCATTACTCCATTTGGTGTTTAACTGTACTGAACATATTGAAAGGTTGAAAGAGACATTACTATTTTGGCTATTTATCTGTTGCCGAATGTACATGAAAAGATGTAGCTTTTCTTCCAACGTTCATCAACAGCAGATAGTATTTTATGGCTATGAGATTTTTAAAGCAATTACAGCTATTCATTTACATTTTACTAATTGTTAAATTTTACCAATTTGGACAACATTAGAAAAATACAGAGGAGGTTTAAAAGAAAGCCATGAGGAGAAAGGAAAAAGAAATACTAGAGAGTACAGAATTAAGGTTTGAAATTAATTCCAAATAAACATCACCAATACAGCTGCGGAGATCAAAGAGAACAAAAGGGGTAGAGACACATACTTAGAATTACATAGAGAGAAATAAATTCTTAGAACAAAACAAGTAGGTAGGCATGGGCTAAGGTTAAGCAAAACACCAGAAATTGAAGATAAGAATGGATGAGTGAGAAAGAGAATTAACATTTAGAAATAAAGAATTTACTACTTACAAAGGTATATACATCAAAGGAAAAGAAACACAGGAGTTAAGTTGCCCTGGTCCTAGTTATAAAGGCGCAATCTCACATTTGTTAATAAAGACCATTGTATTTGAAAACCTGGCTGAGGATTGTTCATTCTCGGAAGAAAGAACTTTCTGCAGTTTGGCAAAAGTAGAAAGCAGGAGTTGCCTTTATAGAGCCAGAAGATGGCACTGTTGTCAATGTTTGCAGGCAGAGAATAACAAAGTCCCGTTTTTCAAGCTGGTTTCTGTATGGTTCAGCCCAATTGAATGCCCTTAGAGGAGGATTATGTGTAGATTTTTGTTCTATAGGTTTTCTATAGAACACAGAAAAAAAAAAATCCCAAACCAATTTGAAACTCAAGAAAAGTGATACATGATCAATGTTTTAGATCCATATACCTGTTACTTTCCTTATGGTCAATATAGCTGCATCTTCATATGGGCATTCTATTTTGGTTAGGTTTTTAGTTTATTTTCCCCATAATGAGCAAAATCTATTTCTAGCTAATTAAGGGTAAGTGATGGATTAATTGTATTACATTTCTAAGTTAGTATTATTGGAAATCCATAGACATAATTGTATTGTTATTGTTTTAAGATGTTAAAACTTCTGCTCTGGTTGTATATTACCAACCATGTTTTCCAGCTGTGGTGGCTTATCTTACTATGATAGGATGTATGTATTTATTATTATGCTCCAGACAAAAAGATGTACAAGGGAAAACATTTTGATTTCATTTAGAATAAATCTGAAACAAGGCAGGTCTCACTCTTGAAATTTCTTTATAGTAACACATTTCTTGGTTTGTTCTCTGCAAAATTTTGAAAAATTAAATAAGTATCAAAAAAGTTAGTCTTGAGGAATAATTCCTGGACCTGAAAAGGAGGCAACACTGCAACTCTCACCCTAAATCTTTCCTTTCCTTTAACTCTGTCTCTTCCTCTGTGTATGTGTTTGTGTGTGTGCTAGAGCTGGTGGTGAGGAGAAACACTGGGGTGAGGTCAAGGTCGAGAGACAGAGTAGAAAGACAATTTTAGCTTTGTCTATTTTAATTTCATACTCAGTACTGAATTTAATCACATTTTTTATCAAATGGAATTCTAAAGCTATATTCTGAAGAATCACATTATGCTTAAAAAGAATATATTTGAATGTAATTTTGAAAAATTAACCAGTAATTAAAAAAATAAGAACATATTCTGCAATGCCTATTTAAAAACTTTTTAAGAACCGCATTTGGTATTCTGTTAAATTATTAATCCAGGTAAACTTCCTGCATTTATTCACACAGGTGGGTACATTTCATCACAACCACATATGACTCAGACTTCTAAAAAGTAAAAACATGACATTTTTGGTTAATAATTATTTCAGCAACATTTCCCAAGCATCTTTTATATCATAAACAACGTGGATCCTGATTCAGCTCTTCTGGATTCCATAATAACAGATGGATTGCGAGACTGTTTACTGCTGCTTCCCACAAACTTCCTCTTTGTAAACTACTATATTATTTATGAATCAGAAAAGTTTCAAAGAAGCCTCCTATCTGATTACTGCTTACTGATGAACTTGCATCAGAGAAACTTTTAGTCCAATTATCCCAGTTTGTTACAAAGAACTGTTATTATTTCAAAGTCTGAATTTGTTAACTGGTTACTATGCCTGCTTCTTTGTGCCATTTTACTCACAAAGGCCTTGTCAGACAGATTGCAGTAACTCTATCCTCAGGAAACAGGTCATAGTGAATATGTCGGCACTGAAAAATGAAGGTAGACTAATACCAAGTATTTTATAAATAGTATTACTACATCAGACACTTTGAGATATTTTTAAAATGTGCTTTGGAAAATATTACAAATGATTTGGCTTTTAACTGATTTATATTTATCTGTGGAAAATCGTATCTACATTTGTGCAACAATGCAGTCATGGAGTTTATAGACATTTTTGGTCACTGAACTTGACACTTGTAATTGTCGGTTTGAGTGTCATGCAGGAATAAATGGTGAAACATAATGAAACTGCAGTATACCTCTTTACAGTTTATTTGAGCCACCATGACGGGCCTGATCCATTCTGATTTTACAATAGACTTTAGCAATAGAGGAAATGTTTCTTTTCTGTGAGTGAAGTGCGCACAAAGATACCCACACCGATAGGTTTTTAATTAGACTCAAGAGAAAATGAGACAAAACCAAAGACAAGCACAACAAAAATCTCCCCCAAAATAAAGGTCTGTTAATAAGCCTAACCTTGCCTTCCGATTTCCACCCTCTGTGCTACATCATGCTATGCAACCTGATTATGATTAATTTATCACGACCTTGATAAGAAACATATTTACAGAAAAATGTGGTCAATTATAATTGTTCTTGGGCTGAATCTGAGCTAGTTGTGTGTGTGTCTGTGTGTGTGTGTGGGAGAGACACAGAGACACAGAGAGATAGAGACAGGACCAGTGATGTCATCATCCTATCAAAAATATAATTGTAAATATGCTGATTATGAACTGAGCAGGTTCTCACCCTGCCCCTAGATGCTGTCCTCAGCGGTGACTCTCGCTGCCCGCATGGGGACCTAATGCTGCGGCAGAGCAGCTGCAGAATCCCTGCCTGCCGAACTCAACCAGGAAGAAGCCTGTGACAGATGCCTCTGCATTTTATGCAAATATCAACTTCATGGATCAGTTTTCCTTCCCTCTGTGGAATATAAGCATCTGGAAAATAGAATTCCAAGAGCCTTTGCACATTAACAAATGAACAGAAATGACCAAACCACACAGGTATAACAGGACTGACATAGAATGTCAAAGACGAGTGTGTTCATTAAAGCCCCAGTTTTATTGTAATTCTTTCCTACTCAAACTGGGTGCTTTTCTCACTTCCTAGTACTTTCTTTCCATAAATCTGTAGTAATTGAAAAATATATTGTTGTATATCCCTGTCTCCCAGCCACTATCCCATCATTTTGGAGTACATGTAGTCAGAATAAAAAAATAAACACATTGGTTGAAGATGTGTTTAAAACGATTCTAAACAAAAGCAAAAACAGAACAAGAACATTCTTTCTCAGAAAAAAGTTATTTTTTTAAAAGTAGAACTAAGTTTCAAAGCTTAAGATTTTAGATATTTGCAGTTAAATAATTACTATTTTTTATATTGCTGTGCCACTTAACATATACTTATGAAAAATCATAAGCTTTATAATTAAAGATGCCGCAAACATTTATGTATATTCTGACATTCAGCTTCAGCTTCTAAATGGAGATTACTACTATTTCAATACATAAATAATTTTATAGTACTCACATTTGCTTTAAGAAGGCTTTCACATTATACCTAATTTTATGTAAATGTTATTCAGATTTCAATCCAAGAGTTTTGTAGGGGAGGTTAAAGGGTGTTTATCTTGATTTGTTAAAATGCACCATTAAAATTAAGCAGTGACAAATATTATGACTTTTTAAATTGTTCTAAATGGTTTTATTTGTTTATTAGTTTTGTGTTTGTACAAAATATTTTAACCCTTTAAACATAATCTAATTTGGTGAATTGTTCAAATAGGAGCTATACTCAGCAAATAGATCTGGTAATCTCATAAATTCAAAAATTAGCTTGTATTCTTAGTAAACCTGCTTTATGAGTATTGTTTAATGAAATGAAATGGTATATGGTACATTTAGAAAAATTAATGAAGATGAAAATCAATACAAAAAGAAAGCTTTGATTATTTTATATTCTAAAATGCTACCCTTTATGAAATGATCATAAACATTTGTGCTTAAAATGTATTTATTGAACATACAGTTTTAATGTTTGGGGAGAACATGTATTTATCTAGAATAATCACAAAAGAAAAGCAAATTGACAAAGAATATTTCAGTAGTTTGTTTTAAAATACTTCTGAAATTGATATTTTAAGGAGAAAAGAAAACAGATCAGAAATGTTTCTTCAAAAAAGTAGGATTATTATATTCCTACATATTACTTATGAAAAGTAATCAGCAAAGATAGGGTATAGGTAAGGCATGACTCTAAATGAAACCTTAACCCAAAATTCAAAAACCCATTTCAGAATCAAGTATTAATAAACTTCATTTTAGTTTCTCATAAGTGCAGCTGCATTTTCTATTTAATTACGGGTTTTCAACAGTAGTCATTTTTCCTTGACCTACGTACTCAATCTCAAAAGTCAGAAAATTGCCTCTTTTTAAAAACTGACAATGGCACGGTATGTTTCCAAAGAAAAAAGACAAATTACAGAAAACCATTAGTTTAAGCATATTTAAATAGCCAGGAAGAAGTTCTAATAGAAAACTTGGTGAAATATGAGAAAAAGTTATGAGTTGTTTTTATTGCATGGCATAACATAAATGTTAAGATATTATTATTTTCTTTTTTTCTAAAAGTAAAATAAAAAATGTGTTGTATAATTGTAAAAAGCCCAATGCATTAAAGATGACTGTTTTTTTGCTCTTGTAAAAGGGATTCTTTACAATTGTAAATTTATGGAGATTTTATCTGCAGCCTGTGTAGTAGATGAACAGGAAAAGTCATTTTAAAAGTGAAAAATTTAGCTTATTAAGAGATGTAGAATAAAATAGTAAGATAAGTTGAGAGCAGAACATTGGCCTTTGAAAATGTAATAAGACAAAGCTCATTATTTACTGACAAATAGAAGCAGAAAACATATTTTTAATTTAATTGCTAAATCACAATGAAGAGTGTAAAAAGTCAGGTTTACTTTGAATGAAAAACAAAATAATCTGCCTTATTTAATAAAGTAGATTCTCAACCATAGAAGTGAGGAGATGGGATTTTTGCTTATTTGATACTGAGATTTTATTTTTGCCAAATTGTTAAGCCTTCTTTTGTGGCCTGTGAATTGTTTGTGGGTTAGGGCACAAGTCCTTGATTGATGACAGAAAGAAAGATTTAATGAACAATTATTCACTATTCAATTTTCTTACTTTTATCACATTAAAAAATCTTTTTGTATATATTTATTGAGAGTTCCCCTGATTTTTTAGACGGAATTAAGAAAATTGCACAAAATAAGTTAAAACTGGCAAAAGAACATTCTTTCTAAATCTTAGTTATTAATAATTTCCTTTCCATCATTTGTGATACTAACACAAATTATGTCTTCACAGTCAAAAGGTGGCTTCAATACCCGGGTTAATTAAAAGGGCCAGGTTATAGAATCTGAATCATTGATACCACTGAGATCTGTTGAGAATAATACATCCAGTCAGGAAGCCAAGGGAAACTTTTAACAAAAATCAGAGATGCCAAGACATTCAGAGCTTTCATCTCTGCTCATTTTGATAGATTTAATATCAATGGAATGACCAAAAACCCCTTCCAAATGCAAAAACCCAGGTTGTCCTGGAAGTCAGGACTCACATTACAGTAAACTTTATGTGAGAATCCCATTGACATTTAGCTTAATTTCCCCCCTAGAATTTCAAATGATTGTTGTATTTTGTAATTTACTTAGTAAAATACCTCTTACAATCTATCATTTCTTGTGAACAGGGCCCCAGTAAGGACGGCATTCAAATGCCCAATAGCTTCCTCAGAGGCTCTGAATTAAAAATACAAACTTGCGGCTTTAAAAAAGAGGCTACCAAACACTGAGAAAGAATTGGGATTTCATCAGCTGGGCAGCAGTGAGTCTGCCCGTGAAATTTAATCACAGCATTTCTTCCTGGGACAAAGACTCATGTAAAAATGATTCTTTGGAGTAAAAGAGACCATGAAAATCTAAATAAAAAATAAATACACATTTGCACCCAGTTTCTTGTAAATTATCAACTCATAAGAGGCTTACCTTATGTGTCACAGTCAGTGACTACAAATTTTCTTGCCAGCGAATAATATTTTATATTGTCCTTATGAACAGTTAAGCCATAAAATAAATGCATAACAATTTTAGATACCTTTTTAATGGTGTGAGAAATTTTACGAAGGAAGTCCCCACAAAGTGAAGTAACTACAGACTTGATGTTTACTTCTTAATTTGTTGGAATATAATAAAATGAAAATTAAAGGTAAAAATAAGCTGTAGGTCTACTAGACAGGGTATTGGAATATATTGTAAGAGTACAGGGAACCGGTTCTAGGTCTGTCAGAGCTCTCTGTGTCTTGATTTCCTCATGTGTAAAATGAGAATTTTAGTTTAGATGATCTCTTGGGTCACAAAAAGTTCTAAAATCCTACAACTTTGAAAGTTAAGAATAAAATGCCTCTTGATTTCCCTTTTTATTTAAGAAGTATTGCTCACATTCTTACTATGTTACCTTTCTGTGTAACATTCCCAAATTTTGGTAAAAAAAATTTAGAAATGCATTTTGGCATACACAAAGGAAGCAGTTAAAGTTCACCTAGAAAATGAAGAGTAAAATGGCTATTGAAAGCAATGGAATTGCTGGAATGAAATTTATAGGTATTACCGCAAAAACAGGTAAATGTTGAAAAGCCATCATTTACTGAACAAAGATTTCAGAGTAAGCAAAACACTCCCTCTTCTTTCTCCCATTACAAAACAAAACAAAACAAAACAAACAAACAAAAAAAGCCAAAGAGACAAGAGAAGAGAGAAAGTGAGAGAGTGAGCAATATGGGCTAGCTATCTTTGCATTTACCGCAGGTGTCCCATTTAGGATCAAGGGGATTTTCATCTCTTGCATGCTATATTTTGTAAGCACCAAAAATATATAATCACTTTATTAAAATGGCAAGGCAATGAGGTAAGAGTTTGAGCGAGTAAGTACATAGGCACAAGTAGTTAGGTCAGGGAAATCTGCAGGTCACAGAGACTGAGTGGCTGAGCCAGAGGTAAAGAGGAAGTTGGGTGGTGATAAAAGATAACCCTTAGCAGGGTAAGGGCCATATGATAGAAATTACTTGAGGGATAATTCCCCACTTTCACCCCTCTTATCTTTAGTCCTCTTTAAAAAAAAGAAAAGCAACAATAACTGTAGCCTCATCATTTCACAGTCAGTCTTCTGTGAAAGCCACAGTTGTTTAGGAAAATCCCAATTGACTTCTGTACCTGATACTCTAAATTCTTAAGACCTGTAGTGTTACATCATTAGCTGTGAGTGTCTGGCAGGGAGTTGAGCATCAGTACAGCCACACCATCACTTTCATTATCTTCTTCTTTTGCTGGGAAACACTGGCTGTCAACTGAGCATTTTGGTGGGCTATTAGCTAAAGTCTAGCTAGGATGAATTGACTTAATCCCTTTCCATGCGAGAAGATGTCTTGCAACAAGGCTGTAAGCATGGACTAAGACTCATGGTAGTTGGTGTGTCCTTTGCTGACTCATCCCATGACATGTACTCTAATAAAGGGCTCAGTTCAGCTGTCTGATAAAGGCACTCTACAGGGTTAAGACTCCAAAAATTTAACAATCCAGAAGGCAGGCACCATCATCAATAAGGAAGATAACCTTGAACAGGTCTGGGTTCTCTAGGCTGAGTACTGACTTCAGCAGTATGGGCTAGTAGCCAGCATCAAAATATATTCCTGAAGAGTGTAAGCTCCAAAATTCAATATAAGATGTAAAAAGAATCCTTTAATTTTAGGTACAGCTCTTGTGGTTATTATTATAATACTATGATTTGGGTTAGTATCTATCTTGATATATTGGGCTCACAGATGGTTCTTACAAGAAAAGATCAGAATTTGGGGTTAATTTCTGAGATGTGTAGGAATATCTCAATTTATAATTATTCTGTTATTTATTTATTTTAGTTGTTTAAACTTTACATGTTGAGAAAAATTAGGAGCAACTGCCATTGTCTCTTCTCCCTCTTTCTCTGCATCTCCTCCTGTCCTCCTCTCAGTCCCAAAGTCACTTGCTCAGTACTGGCCCCTATGGTGGGTTTGCCAATTGGCCATATGCGCCTAGAAATGGTGTTTCACTTTCCTCATCCATCCAAGTTACTCTCTTTAGTTGCCTCAACTTTCAACAGTTTGAGGTTCAGAATATGTTTTATTCTAATGAGTCTTTTAAAAGCAGGCACAGAGATTTGGATTAATTTTATAGAAAGAAGGAAAGGACATTATTTGATGGTGGTAAAATTTTTGTGTGCAAGGTCTCATTTTCCCATTTACTTGAATTACAATTTCAAAAATTCTTTAGGTTTATTTCAAATATTTTTTTCAGATGCGAAATTTCTGAATATTAAGCTTTTACATTTTTCTCTCTAATCCATCTTCCCCACTCCTCTATCACTGACCTACGAATGAAACCAACACTGAAATGCAAAAGCAGAGCAAGTTTGTCTCATTCAGTTTTCACCTTGGAGCCAAGCAACTTGGTTTTAAAAAAATTTTATCAAGTTTAACACTTTATCATGACATAGTAGATTTATTCAATTTTTTATACATTTTATGATAATAGTTTAAATTTTTATTAAGAAATAATTATGAATATTTGTTCTTTCATGTTATCCAAATATTTATAAAATCATAATTAGGATATGAAAAAATGCTTTTTTCCTTCGAAAATTTTCAATGAGTCATGGTGAGTTCAAAAAACTAACCTATTCTTCTGTGTCACACTACACATAGAAATGTGGCTTTTGGGATTGGACACAATGAATCCTTCTCAGACAGTAAAATTTTCATTAGGAGAATAATAAAATGCTTTTAGCAGCATGAACTATTTCTGGTTTTCTCTACTTGGTAAAGCATCCGCTTTCAATTCCAGGTTGTCTGGCTTATGATTGAGATCATCTTTAATGTCACTGGGATGAACTTTTAACAAATCTGTAACAACTTGTTAAAAATAGCAACAAAATTTGGTGAAATTTAGTGGGCATCCTGTGGTATTCATGTATACATCATCTGTTTTTATAAATATAAAAGTAAGATAATACCTCTGGACCTTACTGATCATTACAATATAGCCTCCCTTCGTGAACAGAAAAAACATTTGCAAAATTTAGTACAGAAATTTAGGGAGGAGGCATAGATCTATGGAAGTGGGATCTCAGAAATAGGATTATATTAAATTATTATTCTGATTTTGGTCATGGGTTTAATGTTGTATTTAATTTGAAATAAGCCATTATTTTCTGAGGCATTAATAACTGGTAGTTAAGGGAAAACTGGTTATATAAATAGACTTATAAGTGCAGTTGCCTCACACCTAAGTGATAGAGCTAATCTTGAAAGAGAAAAGTGGCCCAGAGACCTCTTTGTGTGAAGTATCTCAACATATTGCTGCCTGTTATATTGTACCGAACACATGCACTTCTGTTTAGTAATATTTTGGGGAGCTGAGATTTAGGGAAGAAAAGACTGTAGCATCTTTGCAACTAATTCTAAAGTTTTATAGGGTTATTTATTTATTGGTACTGTGATGAACATGCATTATTTGTAATAACATTTTCAGTTTAACATTCCTTTTTTTATTTAACTCTGATTTTTAGACCTTCGAGTTTTTCTTTGCTTTAGCTTGGGAAAACCAAATAAGTGCAAGTTTCCTCCAAGACACCTCATGAAAACATTTTTTTTTAAATAAAATCAAGAGTGAAACGAGTCTATATTTATTTGGAAGATCATCTGACTACTGCTAAATGGAGTATCTCAATCTGAAAGTGAAATCTGTTTCACTGCTAAAAATTGCCAAGAGTTTTTTGACTGAGATTTGGGAATCTGCAGAAAATGTAAAAGTTTTTTTTTTCTACAATAATCTGTTCAGTGAACAAGCTGTGAAAAATAGTTCTGTATTTTGTCCATGTGATGCAGCAGACGGTAAATTTCCATTTTAAAGAACGATATGAGTAGCTTCTGGCACCCATATCTATTGCCTTACTCGAATCTACTTACACTGAGTTACAACAATGCAGTTTATTATTTCTTTAAAGCAAAAAATAACAAGAGATCTTATATTCTTTTTTTTTTCCCACCATAGCTCAGCTCTATTCCTCTATCTGGGATCAGAAATATGAGGGTACTATGAGGCCTTATCAAACATGCCTTAAAATACCACATAATAGTAAGAAGATACTATTTCCCTGCATTTAATACTTTACATTTGAAGAGCTTTAAACAATTTACTATTTCTTTCTAAACATATTTTTTGAAGTAGGTTGTCCCATAATGAAAAGTTACTATAAACTGTTAAAGGATAATTTTTTTAAAAGTATAATTATGATTCTTATACAAACATAAGATGAACATGTGTTAAAGATTTTATTACATTAATTAATGAGAAAAGCAGTAAGATGTTACAACCTACTCAAAAAAGGATTCAAATTCACATATACACACATACAGGCAGATAAACAATGCTGAAATGAATTTACAAATAGAAGCAAAATGGATCAATACATGAGGTAACAATGAATTGCATTCCACAGGTCATACCTTATTTGTATTTCTATGAACTAGAATGATTTGCATTATTATTAATTTTCTATAAGTCACAGAGAGAGAAAATAACTCAAAGACAGTAAAAGGTAGGGATGGCCCAGAAGGGTGTACTAGATAGGACACCTAATAATCTTTTTGGGTTTATCTCAGTTTTACCCAATTATTACCTAAAGATCCAATTAAAAAGTACTTGTCACTTTTCCCACTGAAATTAATAAATGTTGTTTTCTGGTTCACATTTTCCTTTCAAATCAAGTGCCTAGAACAATGTCTGACACATAGTGGTTCATATATATTTGCTGAATAGATGAAATTTTTGTTGTGTCTCCTACTGAACATTTTCCTAATAACCCAGTGGTAGAAATGAGCATGCTATTTTGTCCGCAGATCTCAAGGATGTCAGAAAGATTCTGTGAGAAACTTGAGGCAGCTTTTAAGGTTTTGGTACATATCTTTCTTTTGCCTTTGATCTTTTTAGAGTCAATGATGCTTCAACTAAGGGAGTATGAGAAAAATAAAAGAAAACCATGAGTCAAATGTCCACTGTATTTCTAGTCCTCCATGGCAGAGATATAAACTAAGGTGGGTGAAACACATCAGACTGGCTGTGGGCTGAGTCATCTCTGAGGGCAAGAAATCTTACCTCTCTGAGAACAATAGTGTACCACGCTGGCTTATTGCAAATCATACGCTTGTTGCGACTTGGATTTTGATAATGTTAGATTGTCCTGGAGTTTATTTTTGTTCAGCCTCAATTTATTTTAACTAAATGATGACCTAGGGAGTATGGTTTCAGGCTTAGCAGAAGGGTTCTGATGCCCGTATAATCCTTTTCTTCCTAATTTGTCTGATGCCTAAAATTCTGCCATTATTACCCCATCTCTTTATCACACTGTGACTTATCAACTGCAATGATTCCAATTAGGTATGTACACATTTTCTTGAGAGAGGCAAAATTTTGTAATGTTTTCAGTTTCCACACTTCATTGGGAAGAAAAATTAAAGATCAGGTTGTGACTTGCTGTCCTATTAAGATTTTGAAATGAGTATGTAAGACAAAGGGGTGCCAAAGGTATATGACAGGTGAGAGAAAGGCAAAGTCAGGAATGAGAAAGTACTACAGGACAGAGGTCACTTTCTTCAACAGATTGATGGCATTAACCCTCTTCTTGCTGATATCTCTAAAATATTTTATGCAAAAATACTCTAGTGTCAGCAGCAGCATCACAAAAGTGGAGGGTGTTCTTTTTACCATGGAAAAGTTTTAGCAAAACTGAAAGTTTTTCATAACTAGCTATTTTGAGTCTTCAGTCATTGAGATTCTTTGTTATTTGTTAAACAGTTGGTGACCTTCTGATAGCTTATCACATCGATCACTGGTTTATGGTGCACCTAAGATTCTCTTATAGTTTACAAAGTATTTTCATATACATTGTCTCATTTAATCTTTATAATAATCCAGTAGTCCCTGGCTGTGAAAAGTGAACTTTGACTCCAAAAGTGTTTTTTTTTTTCTCACACAAGGCAAGCTGTCCTGGGTGAAATAAATGACTGTAACATAATCATTTTGTTCTCATCAACTATATGAATGGTAGAAGTTGATTACCACAAATTATTTTTGTTGTGGTAGCCCATATCCTGCATGAAGATAATAAAAAAAGAAAAAAACTCTGCAGTCACAGCCTGATTCATCTGCCATTTATAGGTGTGGTTTAGTCTTTCCTTCCTCTCAAGCTTTTCTGTTACCACTGAAAAAATTAGTTCTATAAACACTTCAAGTCTTGACTCACTGTCACTTTGCACTTTGTCATCCAATATTTTCAGATACAATAAAATTTGTATGAGACAATCCTGGAACATAGGTTATTCATTATTCTCATCTATAACACTCTATTAAAGCAGTAGGAGTTTTGGAATGATAGTTGGACTTTGTAAATAATGTAACTTGTAAAGGTGAGCATAAATGATCTTCTGATAATCCTTACTCTAAATAGCCAGTGTAACTTTAAACAAGTGACTTACTTTTCTAAAGTGAAAAGAATAATACTCTCAGTTTAGAGCATGAAAGTATTGTGAGGAGTAACGGCAGTGAAGTATTCTTAGTTAAAATATGTCATTTAAATGTAAAGCATTATTACTATGAAAAGGAATAAGTGACATGAGTTATGTTATGCTTAAATTGGCTTTTAAACTCTTGAACCTGAAAGGCCAAAGACGTCTGTATTTCTGTATCATTGTGTGTACAATAGCTATCTATCTCAAAAGTGACTTTGAATGGATTTTTGTTAAATGAATGAATAAATTGTATTAAATTAATTCTCAACTGGCTTTATTTAGTAGACAGTTTTTACAAGATTGAATGGCTCAAGCATAGGGTGGAATAATTTAGGTGTATCCTTAAACAACAGCAGTTAATTCAATTTTTTATGTACTAATTACAATTCTAATTTGGAAAATCATTAACTTTAATTTATCTCAAAATACCTTTCTCTGCCCTCTTTTCTTACAATCCATTTTTATTTTAGACTTTGTCTTATCTACAATGATTCTAACATTTGTCAGTTTTTGGTTGTCCAGAATCTCCGTTATTTCTTCAAGTACTTTCCCCGCCTTTTAGGAAATTGCATCTCTACTAGTATACTTCCCTAGTACTGTCATGGGGCAACTGAGTGTTGATTTTGGCCAATTAGACACCCTCTTTGGGTACATCAAATTTGAGGAAGTGACAAGGCCTGAAGCATGACTAGAAGCAGCAGTGGCAGCCATGGTGGCCTATAATGCTGGTGGCATCCTGGCCAGGAATTCCAGCCATAAGCTAGCTGGGTGCTATGCTTCTGCTTCCTATTTCTTCATCCTTCGAAGGGGCCTTGAATCCTGCCTATACCTAAGCCCAGACTTTCAGCTTCCTGTTCATTTTGTGAAGGGCACAAAAGTCTTCCAATGAACTGATCTTTTGCCTAAAGTAGTTGGAGTCAGTTTCTGTTGCTTGCATCCAAGAATTCAGACTGAAACAATGCATTTGTGTTTCTGAGGAGTAACAAGTGAAAACAAGAAAAGTTCCAAGAGTACCACTTGGTTCCACGTAACAATTGAAATGTTGGCCACTATTATTATTGCATACTCTTCTTTTAGCACTATCATATGCTATTGTAATTGTCTGTTTAGTTTGTCACACAGACTTGAATGCAAACACTTTGCAAGAATTTTGTCTTAGTGATTTTTGCATCCATTTCATTATGGGGAATATAGTTGACATTCAATAAATACTTGTTGGTTGGACCAAAAAAAGTTAAAATTGGTATTATTAGGCATACTATAGGCAATCAATTAAGTTTAATTAAATTTGTTGTTAAGTTTATTTGATTTGTTGAGCCCTACTATGTCCAAGTTACTCTGAGAATTATAAATATGAATAAGTCATGATGTTTGTCCCTCTACCTTTAACACATTTGTAATTTCATAATGAAGAAAGGATAAAATAAGAAACTCATATTCACTCATATTCAGGTACATTCCTCGACATGAAAATATCTTTTTTGTGAATTGGATACTATAGTATTATATGATAAATTTGAATCCTGCCCTTAAAAGTGGCTTTTTCCAAATAGAGGTGTGATTTAATATTAAATATATTAAAATTGATTAAAAAGTTAAAAATGTATGCATTCTATGATTTCTTCTGGTGGTTTGGATTAAAGCTGACTCATTATTTTCATAATCAGGGATAATTGAGATTTCATTATTTTTAATTGATATTCTGATTTTAATAGATTTCATTAGAAGTAGAAAGAGTATTTTATATTTTGTATCAGAAACTTATTTTTTTAGTAAATGACCATTCACAGTATGAATATGCACAAAATATTGATAAAATTAAATGAATCTAGCAGTTGTACTGAGTACTAGACATGTTTATTTAAGCCTACATGTACATAGCCCTTATCAGAACACACAGAAAGACTCACAAGTATATTTCTACATTGTAATATATTATAGGAAGCAGGAAGTAGGACAAGGGTGGACACCATTCTCAAGGGTCTGACTTCATAGTGACTTGTAAAAGAGAAGTGTATTTTATAGGAAAGGGTAAGCCCACATCTCAGTATTCTTAGAGCTGGGTTTTCCAAGTATGGACATCTACCAGTGGTTCCTCAGAGTATGGAATGTGCATGAGTTCTGTCCTATCAACTGTTTTTTTTGTCTGTTCAAGACAAAATATTGTTCCAGAATATAAGTCATCTTCATCACCAAATACACCAAGTGTAGCTAACAATTTTTTTTCTAGCCAGACTTTGTTAATGGAGGAATCTATGTATTTTTTACAGTCTGACATGAGTTCCTTGTTTCATTGTAGACTGAAAACAAACACTTTGTAGCCTAGACACTTTGAGCAGCACTGCCTGATACATCACCTGAATCACTTGGTAAAATGCAGTTTTAAGGCTACATAGAACACCTGTTAAATAAGGCATTCAGGGAGGAGAGCTACTAGAAATATTTGTTTTTAATAAACTCTGAAAATCATCTTTCTATACATTTGATGTTTAAGAACCATTGTTTTAAATATAATAAACAGAAAAAATATCCTCCTAGCGTTCTCCAGACGTGGAGCAAAACTTATTTTTTCATTTTTCAAAAACATGAAATCTTACAATTTTGCAGATTTCCATTAAAATAAGAGATCTAGTCAATCTCTCCAAGTTGAACACCAATATCCCTGTGGTTTAAGCTGCATTTATCAGATTTGTGATATTATACATACAGAATGCTAATAGCAAAACCATGCGGATATGTACGTTAACTTATTAGAAAACATTTCCTGCTCTTTCTTACACCTTCATTAACTCAAAATAAGACCTTTACTCACTAATTAATTTAAGAAAAGAAGTAAGAACCTAAATGAAATTCTTATAAAAGCCTTATTTGAGCAGGATGAGGAACTTTCTATAACTTTGAAATAACATTCAGGGCTAAGTTTTTAATAATTAAAAAATCCAAACAAATTTCAATTGGTCTTCTTTGATAGTTGAATTGTCTTGGCTGAGAGTAGATACATATTTGATTGATACCAGTTGACATTAGTTATGAAAGTCCTTTAGTTAGGGGAGTGTGAGGACAGACCCTGGGTCTGAGAGTCCCTGGAAGGCAGGTAGGCTATCTAAATTGTTACCCCGTGGTTGGCCATATACAGACTAAGAAAGGAGGTAGAGCCTTTCCTACATGAAAACTGGTAACTTTTCCTTTGTCATGAAGAATTTGAAGTGCAGATAGGAGGGCAGGATGTTGAACAGACTGGGCTGAAATAGGGTTTCTTTACATAATTGATACAGGAAGTTGGGGGCTATTTTTTTTTAATAACTATTTCTTCTGGAGATGGTGAGATTTAATGATTTTGATTGATTTTTCTTGTGCTCATCAATATCTGTTTCTTCTCTTTTTAGCACATAGAAGATTGCATGTCTTAGGCTTCTTGCAATAGGGGGGTGATATATAAATAGTACTGGCCAATGGTTTTGTAAGTATAACTGATGTTACCTTAAGGCTGAAGTGTAGAAGAGTATGTGTAATATAGACAGGTGCTTTTTTCTTGTACATCACCAACTTACAGCACTTCCTATGGAGGCAGCATGGCCTCAAAATCTAAGGAACCTAGATTTTCCAAGTTATTGTATGGGAGACAATTGCCCTGGAGTGCTGCCGAACTCAGAATAGAATTTGCATAAATGAGAAATAAACGTTGGTCATGCTGACACACTGAGGTTGTGGGACTATTTGTTACCACAGCCTAGTTTTATTCACTAGTAAAATAATCTAATAATACTGTCTTGGTTGGCTTGGTTTTGTATTTGAAATAAATCAGATCATGAAAAGATTGGTTAAATTAGTAGAGATAAACTATTTATTTGTATCAATTCATTAATTTGTTCAATAACTCAGCAAAATATGAAATACAGATTATGCGCCAATCCCTGTACTGTGCTGAGGGAAGCATAGTATTACGGTTAATAGCATGTGCTACGCAGCCACTTCCTGAGTTTGAATCTTGGTTCCTCCATGGGTGGGCTGTGTGATTATCGCCAAGTTTTTAACCTTCCTGTGCTTTAGTTTATTTCTTTACTTGTAAAACAGTGATTATATTAGTCCCTACCTTACAGAGTTTTGTGAAGTAAAAAGGAGATAATATATGTAAAACGCTTGGCACTGTGCTCCACTAAGTAAATTTTCAAGTGTGTTGATTGTTATTAGTGAGACTATCAAAATCTAGAAGTAAAATACCATTTTTACTGGTAATTCATGTATTGAATTTTTATTACTGCTGTAACAAATTACTGTACACTTAACACACATTTGTTATTGCACAGTTCTACTGACCAGGATTCTGTGTTGGCATGGCTTGTTTCTTGTTTCTTTCTTTTCTTCTTTCTTTCTTTTTTTTTTTTTTCGAGGCAGAGTCTTGCTCTCTTGCCCAGGCTGGAGTGCAATGGCGCCATCTCACTGCAACCTCTGTCTCCCAGGGTCAAGCAATTCTCTTGCCTCAGCCTCCAAAGTAGCTGGGACTACAGGTGTGCACCACCACGACTGGCTAATTTTTATATTTTTCGTAGAGATGGGGTTTCAGCATGTTGGCCAGGCTGGTCTCAAACTCCTGATCTCAAGTGATCTGCCCGCTTTGGGCTCCCAAAGTACTGGGATTACAGGCATGAGCCACCATGCCTGGTCAATGGCTGGTTTCTCTGTGGCAAGTTTTACAAGGCTAAAATCAAGGTGTTGACGAGTTACCTGGGGGCTCCTGGAAGAATCTGCTTCCAAGATAATCGGGTTGTTGGCAGAATCTAGTTCCTTGCAGTTGCAGGACTGAAATTCTTCTTTCTTTGCTGGCCATCAGCTGGGTCCACCCTTTGCTCCTAGAGGCCTCACTGAGCCTGTGATTGCCTCCGTCTCAGAGCCAGGGACAGTGCAGCAAATTTTTCTCATACTTAGAACCTCTTCGACTTCTCTCACCTTATCACTCTCCTCCAGCTGGAGAAAGTACTCAGCTTTTGAGGGCTCATGTGATTCGACTGGGTCCACCCAGATAATCCAAGACACTTTCCCTATGTTAAGGTTTTTAACCTTAATTATATCTGCAAAGTCCCTTTTGCTATGTAATGTAACATCTTCACATGTTCTAGGGATGAGGGCATGGACATCTTTGGGGGACTATAATGTGGCCCGCACAGTTTCCCTGGGTCCACAATCTATCTTTTCCTGATTTTAGTAAATATACTACACATTATTGAGTGCTTTCCATGTGCTAGGTAATAAATGACATGTCTCTAGCTCTCTAACTTTCTATTTAATTTCCCCTAGTACTGCAAACAAGTACTTAATTCTTTCCATTTTAAAGAGAAGGAACTGATGCTTGGAAAGATGATTGAATTTGACCAGGTTAAAGGTTTGCATAACTGATAAATGGAAGAGGAGGGATTCCAAACAAGGTCTGTTTGACTGCACCCCTTAGAACTTTGACTACACTACATGTTCATAATGGCCACTGGGGCCCCTCTCAACATCTTGGCTTAGTCCATTGTGCAAGACCAATGGGTTCCCAAACAGGCAGTGTTTAATAAATAAAGCTATGTTCTATTTTCTAGAGCCATCTAAAGACTCATGTGTCCAGAGACACAAACTTATTTTGGCAGTCTCTGGTGCTTTGGGTCAACATAAGAATGGGAGGTGGGATGGTGCCAGCACCGAGGAGATAGACATTGTTCACATTACAATAATGATAAAAATAGCTGACATTTATAGAGAATCAATTATGTGCTGGGCACTACGCTAAGCACTTTACATGGAGCCTCAGAACTCATTTAATTCTCAAAACAAGTTTATGAGATAGGTGCTGTCTTCACATCCATTTTACAGAGCGTGAAATTGAAGTACAGATGGCTTATGTAACTTACTTAAGATCTCACAGCTACAAACTGGCAACACTAGGGCTTCAACCCAAGCCCTAGAGCTCCCTTATATTTTAGTATTAGCAAGAAACAGTAGTCTCCAGATTCTTATGCTTTGGGTTGTACTATAACTATTTGTCATTCTCCTCTTCTCTGTCTTCCAGTAAAGTTGCTAACAAGAGGGTCTGTAGTCAGGACTGGGACTAAGGCTAGTGGCAGGGGGCAGTAAAAGGATAAAGCAGAATGTACGTGGTGACCTTGTCTCTGGATTAGAGAGTGACATTTAGCCTGCTAGCTCCTCTCTCCTACATGGGACTAAGTGAGGCCCCAAGGATGGGAGAGCTTGGACCACTGTAATAAACCACAGAATGAAGAGAAGTTCTTCTCTGATAATACCCTGACACCACATTCAGCAACCATTTCAAATGGTTGCCCTTCCCCAACCCAGAACACTTCATTGGTGAGCATGGGTTTTGTGTCATTATAAACGACACTTCTCTTCCTTTCCAGATTGATGTGCTGTGCACCTGCTTTTCCTGACCTTTATTCTTTTCTCCTTCAAAAGTAGTGACATGATAAAGCATATTCCTAAGAGTCTGTGTGCACTTTTACTTATTTATTTATTTTTGTTCTGATTTGGGCTCCTTCCACAAATATCTTGAAAACATAGCCTTACCTATGTGACTGTTTTAAAATGCTTTTAAATAAAGTTGTAAAAATGATAAAGAGTTCTGTGTGTGGGTATGTGTGTGGTTGAAAAGCTCCTGGTCATAAATTAATAGAACAGAAAATAAAATACAGTTTTGAAATTATTTTACGTTGGTGAAAAATTATGTGTAGACATTTTAGAAAGAATGTCATATCCCCTATAACTTTTTCAAATTTTATTGAATTTGACATTCCACAGTTTAGAAGAACTTAATTTATGAAGACACTGACAAGTTTGGTCATAATGACAGAATTGAATTGATATTTTTTTATACCATAGATCAAACCTGTAATAGTGATATTGGGGCTGAATTGAGACTTGTGAATTTGCATGTTAATAGCCAAATAACTCAGAAGAAACACAGATGATTCATATGGTTCTGTGGACTAACATTCCCTTGAAAAGCTGTTTTAACTTAACAGTGATAAACAATGACAATTAAAATGTGCTCTTAATTATTGGACTGGAAACATAATTGTCTTTACTTGCTTTCTTCTTTAAGAGCTACAGATATCTTAAAAGATATAACTTATTAGACCACAGTTTACTGCCTTTAATCTAAACTACAAATACTTTTATTCTGAGTTTCCCATGACTACATGGGATATTATTTAATTTAACATCACACAGCAAAATATGAACTTCAAATGATAATCTTGCAAGATTTTATTTGCTTTCATTAATTTAAAAGGAAACTCTTTGTGATATAAAAGTGTTTCTTAAACTCCTGCCAATTAAAAAAGCACACTAGAAAACTCATCTCAAATATAATCGAAATGTAACTCTCAACAGCTGAAAGCTGCCATTTGGAGATCTTTGATGAGGCTGTAGAGGTGGAGTCAATTTCACCTTTTGACAGCAATAGAAATGTGGCTCAGAAGTTTTCAAGTTGTAAGGTATGTTCTGGCTTTATTTTAAAATGGAAAACTGTCAGCTTATTTTACAAATGGACTTATATTCAATTTTAAGTTATCCTTTGTCTAGTGTTGATACTTTTTCTTTTCCAACATTTATGACGGATTATTAGACCAACAGGGTTGGCCTAGTAATTGAACAAAACCTTAAACCACTATTTGAAAAAAGCATATTTGGGATTTTAAATAGACTTTGGAGTTTAATGAGCAGTTGTTCAGTCTTGCTGCAGTCTTCATGAAACAAGAAGTTTGGATTTGTTGTTTATAAAACAATTGCAGGCTGAGAATCCTGTTGCAGTTTTCAGCAAAGTTTAATACCATTCTAGTACCTATGAACATTACCACAGGGAAGTCCCTAAAGAGGCTCTGAAACTATTTAGTAAGCTATTTGGAGATAAAATCTTGCCATATCATTTTCTTCATATTCTTGGCTCCATATTTAATACAGCACTAGACACTTAATACCTATTGACTTAATAATTTATTAAAGACCAGTGGTTGATAGAAATACCATAAACAGAAAATGAAATCATTCATTCATCCATCCAACAAATAATAATTGTGCTAAACCCTGGCTGAGAGCTGGAGATGCAGCAATAAGCAAACTAGATAGGGTCTTTGCTCTCATAAAACTTACAGGCAAAGAAACCAAATTTCCTCTCCTTATGGGAAAAATTTTCTGTTGTACCTAATGGCAGTAATTTTGAAATAAAATCTCCAGTTATTAGATAAACTCTTGTCGCTGATTTCCAGTTGAGTTATATTTTTGTAATGTCAAATACTGACTAGTAATAGCCATGCACTGCTGTTTATTTCGCTTACTCTACTGGAGTTCTTCGAAAATTAGCAGATGATTATCAAATACTACGCATGTGCTTACGAGTATATCATGTTTGGGATTAGCTCTTCTTCACCACAATCTTTTTAGCCTTACCTGTTTAACAGACTAAACAAGCTTACCTGTTTAACAAGCAAAATCCAAACTACAGGTCTTGGTTTCTTCTTATGCTCAGGGGGAAGTGTTATGAAATATTCTTGAATTCTTCCTTTCTGGCCTCTGCCAGGATTTTTTACTTGGTTACATAAGCTCTGTGTGATAAGGACTTCTGCCCTGATCAATGAAAGCAGCCTGGCAGTGATTAGCATAATCATTAGCACACTGATAAAATTACAAAATTGCGTTTGTATATATTATGTGCTTTGCATTGTGCTAAGCATTTTACATGCATTATTAAATTTAACTCTTAAGATAACTCTATGAAGTGGCTATTGTCACTCACATTTTACAGATGAGAAAACTGAGCACAGAGAGGTAACTTGACCAAGATCACAAAGCTAGAAAAAGTTGGAGAAATATATGAACTTCAGAGATGATGCTTATAATCACCTCTTGCTTGTTGAGGGAACAAGACTTAGGGAATATTCCTCTCTCTTACCTGTTGATCCTATTAATTCCAGCATTCTCCAGGAAGTCATTTTAGGTGTTTTTTCTCTGTCCTCTTTCACAGCTCCAAGAGATCAAGTGAGGTTAAAATTCAACTCACGAAGTTCTGAAATCAGCAATTTTTAAATCAGAAACTAATACAGCCATAATACTAAATTTAAAGAATAAAAGCCTCTCAAAATAACTATGGGGTAACAATATAAAATTATAAAACAGGGCTAACTAACATAACTGTCTGAAACATTCAAGAGATATAAATAATGATAAAAGAACTTCCAACATTTTTATGTACTTCTCTGTCCCTGTCCAAGCTTTTAAGTGACTTCTGATGTGTGTGTGTGTGTGTCTGTCTGTGTGTGTGTGCAGTTCTGTGCACAAAACACGAGCATTTAGGTCCTCATGCTGTGAAAGTGGAAAAGTTAGCTAGGATTTTCTTCATAAGAATTTTACAATAGGATGAGAGTGTAACAAACCTTGAATAGAACGTCTCTCCTTGATTTCAATAAGCTGTATTTGTGAGAAGCATAATAATGTCTTCATTTGCTGGAAAGATACATTCAAATAGAATGGCATAACGGCTCTTGAATTGGACTGTGAAGATAGAAAAATCTATTATAGTGGTGTCATGCCCTGATAATATGGCTCTGTCTCTAGACGCATTCGTTACCTGCATCTGTGACCAAACTATTGGACAAAAGGAGATTTTTAGACGTTTTAACTTGATGCATGGGATAGTGAGTGTTCTTTTACAGATTTTTTTTTTTTTTTTTTTTTTTTTTGTGAGGAGGGGAAGGCAGTCAATGATTTCCAGTTAAAGCAACTTCAGGTTCTTAGAGATGGGCACTTTACAACTGTGTTGTCCTAGATGGGTCCTTTGAGAAGGAGCAGAGCAAGGAGGATGCTGGTCTGCTCTAAAGATAGGTTTGCAAATAGAGATAACTTATTAACTCACCTTGGAGGTACCAAACACTATGATTTTAATGGCTCTTGGCATGGAAATTTAAGAAGCTCTGTGGCCAAAGAGCTTTACAAATGCCAGTATGGGTGCTGATCAATACTAGTGCTTTTAAAATGACAGTTTGTGCTTTTTCTTCTGGAGAGAAGACTTGCATTTGATTCAGTGTCATCTGGGGGTAGGGTGAAGGAGGCAGCTTTTTGCCTAGAAGAACTTTTCAGATAGACACAGAGAGAATTTGGATGAAACAATTATTAGTATTGCCTAAGATACAGGGTGACAGACTATTTCTGAACATAAGTCCCAGAGGGCTCCTGGCCCCCACACTGACGTTCTTGGTCTGATGATGCCATTTAACCTTTTGTGGTGAAGCTTGAGCTTTAAGAGCAAAACATAACTGTACCTTCTTGTCTTGCTTTAGAGCAAACTTCGGGACATAGTAATATCAGAGACTGTTTAAACAGAGCAATAAAACAACACACTACTTTAACTAAACCCAGCTTGCAGGGTAATTTTAAGGCAGCCGGATTGGAGGAAGCCTGTGCATTAATTTACTCTAATAGTAATGGGGGAGAGGAGGGGAAAGAGGTTGAAAGGCATTGTTAGAAAAAAAAAAAAAAAAGAAAAAAGAAAACCAAGAACTCGTGCTCAATTTCTTTCTGTCTTTTTTTTAAGGTGTTTAACACTTGTATAATTTGGTCAAATTATGGGCAGGACAGCAAGAGAAGCTAGTCAGTTTTAAAAGACAGAGAGCATGTGAGACAGGACATGATTACTTTGCTGAATCTCCACTTTTTTTTTCTTCCAAAAGAGACAAAGGGAAATAGTTAAGAACCAATAGTGATGGCAAGGAAGCAATCATTGAGTTGCAGGATACCTTTGTCTCTAGGGGCACGCAGCAATTTTTCCATGTCTGCCACTGAGTGTCAAACCTTTTCTTTTCTTTTTCTTTCTATTCTGGATGGCCAAACTGATTATCTAAAATAGAAAATTAGCACACAATGGGTTTACTCTGCGATACCCCTTATGCAACTAATGGCAAAGCTTGTTAATTGGTTGTAAATGCCAGCAGGTTGCCAGGATAATACTTCAGAAATAAGCGGGTATTCTGATAATTACAGCAATCTTCATCTATAAAAGCTTAAGTAGATGAAGTAGTGGCTGGCTTAAAACCAAGATTTATCCCGCTGCACTCACATTAAAAGAAAAAATAAGATGAAAACAATAATGTAACAAAACAATTATATAGCAGGAAGCTTTGTAGGTTTTAGAGATTGTGAAAACTCAGAAAGTAAAACAGTGCTGTAATAACCAGTTATGGAAAAATAGGCCATTTACATTTGTGTATAATTAAATAGTAGGCTATGCAATTTCACTTTTTAAAGTAAACTGCCTTTTCCTTTTTTATAGGGCAACGTAGCCATAATTGCTGCATTAAAGCTTTAATGAAAGAAAAAAGCAGCAGATCAAGATGACATGTAACGTCTACATTTGTATCGTGGCGCTTTGCTTGTTTAGTAATGGGAAGCTACTGAGATTAAAATTGCAGAATTCTTCATAGTTTGTTCTAAAATTGCTATAGGAAGATCATTCAGGGTCTAAAATATACACAATTTATTTTTCCACCTTCAATCTGCAAGAATTTAATGACTTTCATAACTAGTAGGTGGTTGGGGATACGTTTTATATTAGAGAGAGAACTACTTCAGATCATAAAATTTATCAAAAGTGAATCGATCATCAGAATTTAAACCTTAAGGGACTTCCTTGGTACATTAGAATATTGTGCCACATATTATATTATAGTTAGTGTTTAACTTGGCGCAGTGTAAGTTTTCTTATTCAAAATATCAACAGGTTGATTTATAACATATATCTTTTATGTTTTGCAGTTTCTTTATCACCTTCATTAACATTAGGATCTGGTGCAAAAGCCAGTTAATTCACATAGAAGAAGGTAATGTTCTGGAAAGCTGTTAATTGGCATGTGAGCTGATTTATTTTATTTTACATATTTTAAAGCAATAGCCTCTCCTGTGGGCATCTTTCTCAGAAGTTTGACCTGTTCTTCAGGTGTTACGCTCCATATAGGTTGATTATGTTTTCTGTAAACCATCCTTGGCAAATAATGTAAGCAGAGATTGGAAACCTTCATTCTGTGTTACAGTACTGAGCACAGAGTATGAAAACATGCTAAAAACACACCAAGCAAAAGAGACAGCAGAATACCAAGGATATTAGTGCCAGAGGCGGGAGAGAGAAGCTTTTTTTTTTTTCTTTTTTTACATTTATATAAAACCTACATGATCTTATTCTTCCTTTTGTAAAGAGAAGAATGCAAACACCACTGCTTGTGAAAGAGAACCTAAGAATGGACACTGTAATATAAAGGCCTAGAATTCTGCCTTTTTGGGTTTGCACTTTAAGAAAGTGACTCAGTTGCTGCAGGGTTGTGTTTTGGTGTTGGTTTCTCACAGGGCTGATGAAAGGCATCTTTATCTATGTGCAGTTCTTCTGGTATGAAAACCTTTAAATACATAGCCTCCTGGAGTGACTGGCTTCCTCAGAGTAATCAGAATATGGCACTGGCATCCTGGCTGGAAGCGCGGGTAAGCAGAGCTCCCGAAGGGCCGTGGCACCCAGGAAACAGAGCAAGTGCCAGGCAGAGCAGCCTGGGTTGGGATGGGAATGTCACCATCTCACAAAGAGCATCTGCAGCCACTTTTTGTGAAAATACTACCTGAAAAGGAGGCAAGGGGAGGGGAAAGGAAAAAGAAGAGTTTTTAGAATACATGTGGAAGAAGGGATCCCCTTGTCCCCCTAAGTCCTGTGGGTGAAAGAAGAGAGCCTGTTACCTGTGCTTGGCTGCCTCCTTCATCCTGTGCAGACTCGATGTGACAGGACTGGCCCTGTACCCTCCCCAACCAGTAATTCATGTCTCTTCACGGCTGGCAGTTGTTGCAGCACTTAAGATGGGCACATAAGGCATTTTGTTTTAGGCGAACTGAATTAAGATGTTTTCTTTAATCTACATCTTTACATGTGATTTGAACAAGCAGAGAAAATAGCAGAGAGAGCACTTCTTTCCAACTAGCTTGAAACTGGCAGATTTTTTTTTTTTTTTTTTGGGAACTGGGTAGGTGGGGGGCAGGAGGTAAGCTTGCAAAGGGAGGAAAACTAAAACAAACTATTCAGAATTAGATATAGTGGGGTCAGGGGAGGGGAGTGGAAGGCATAATAATCCAGGACTGTCTTTTCTTTGACTACCTGAGACGTTGGACCCAACTACCTGTGTATGTTGAAATTTTATTGACAGGCCTGGTAAGGCAGGGATCATAACATGGATCATCTCTACATTCATGGAGAGAAAACTTTTTGAGAAGATAGAAAAATCTTTAAAAAATCAAATGAAAGCAAGGGCACATAAGATAATTTTTTGCCAATTGTAAGAACCTGTAGAAATTATGCATCTAATATATTTTTACATTTTTTGAGGGAAGAAAAATCATTTCTCTTAAGTCTGTTTTGTGGCTGGCCTAAATTCTGTATTCTTTTTAATGGCAGGGCATAGTTTTCCTTAGGGTAGTGAAATGCCCTTGTGACTTTCCTGAAGGACAAATAAAAATAAACTAGGTAGAGAATTTGGTGCTGTACAGTTTTGTCTTTCATATACATGGTGAATATTATCTTTTTCTTGGATGCTTTAATACTATCTTGGTTTAAGTTACTCGTTCTTGAAGGGCCATTCAAAATCTCTGACATTTTTGACATCTTTGAGAATTGTTCAATATATGAGCCATGTACATAACTTGATCAACTTCTATTTGAACTTTTTTATGCTACCAGGATATATTTTTTTCTGTCACTTATGCTTTGGTGAAGTACACACTGCACAGAGTAGGTATTTGAGAAATATTTCTGAATGAATTATTTTTAACTCAAGAGTGGAATGTTTGTGCTGCTTTACAGGGTTTTAATGATGAACATATTAAATTGATAAGCATTTTTCAGACATATTTCCAAGTCAGTTTGAGGGTTTAGTACTTAAAAGGCAAAGTTCTTTGGCTAGAATTTTCTCCTAGGAGAGGGGCATACTCTACGTGCATACAGAAAGTATAGTATGCCATCCTGATAGCATTTCTTGTGAATCGTGTGTTCATCCTAACAGTGAACATTTTCTCTGTTTCTGTGTCAGTTGTCACTAATCAGTTATACATCTGATGTGCAGATCCCTCAGGGAATAGAATTTAAGTCATTTTGGCTTTAGCACATATGATATGCTTGTACAGGAGTTTACCAAAGCCCCTTTTGATACATTTTCAGAAGGGGGACGTGCATATGTTATGGTACCTCTACAGCAGCACTGACTGAACTAGCTGACAAGTGACAGGAGGGTTTTTTCCCTCTTTGGTATTTCATGAAAGTGTGCACAAATCATAACAAGTTGCCTCTCTTTCAGTAAGACAGGGAACATTTCCCTTAAAGCACACATGGCTATATGGTGTGTTTGTGTACATGAAAATTCATGCTGCTATCAATTTTAATTTTGCCATTTTTGTTGTTTTTAAATTTCAGGTTTGAAGCTTTTGAAGAGGCTTAAATAATCGCTTTCAATTTTATCTTGACTGATTTTTGAAGAACTCTATCAAAGTCTTAATGGAAGACTAAAGTTCTTCGCCACTGACAAGAAAAGCTTGGTAAATAGTAGACACCTACCGTATGTCAGAGAGTCCTATGTTAGATGATCCATAGCAGGCCATGGTTCACAATAATCTGTCTGAATTTTGACCCAGGCTTTAAAGCAGTATTAACAGTAGCAACAATAAAAATAAAAACCCTTGCTTTGCTGTTTCTTCATTGGGTGCAGGGTACTAAGCTCTGTGTTATAGGACATTTTGTGATAACTATCACAGGAGCATCTCCAGTTTAATGCAAGTAAAGCAGACTGGTGGAATGGAGAGGACGTGAGTTTTGAAGTCAGCCAGATCTGGGTTCAAGTCCAGCCTTTAGCACTTATGAGCTGTATTTTCGCCCTGGGTCTTAAATGGAGAGGAAGTGGGTTTTGAAGTCAGCAAGATCTGGTTTCAAATCCAGCCTTTAGCACTTATTAGCTGTATTTTTTGCCCTGGGTCTCAGGATCCTCTAAAATAAGGATCCTGTTGTGAGGGACCAATGTTTAAATCACCTATTGTATTATTTGGCACACAAGAGATGCTTAAAAAACTTTGTTCTTTTCACTCGCTGCTCCTTCCTGACCTCAAATAGCAAGGGATTCCATATAATTCTTTCTAAGTAAGTGCCAATCTGTTTTTTAAGGTAAAGTAAGATCTTTAGCAGATAGGTTTCTGGACTCATAGAAGCTGACACCTGAGATAAGTGCCAGTGAAATGATCTGCTCCAAATAACTAGTTAACTACCATATTTGTTATACAGTCATACACTACATAATGATGTATTGGTCAATGATGGATTGTATTTAAGAAGGTGGTCACATAAGGTTATAATAGAACTGAAAAACCCCCACTGCTTGGTGATGTCGTATCTGTCATAACATTATTGTGCTGTGTTACCTTTTCTGTCTTTAGATATGTTTAGATACACAAATATTGCCATTGTATTACAATTGCCTGCAGTGTTCAGTGTAGGAGTGTGCTATACTCCTGTACTGAACTATACTGAGAAGTGGGTTTGTAGCCCAGAAGCAATAGGCTAGACTATACGGTCTAGGTGTGTAGTAGGCTGTATTGTCTAGGTTTGTGTAAGTACACTCTATGATCTTCGCACAATGACAAAATCACCTAATGACACATTTCTCAGAACCTATCCTCATCATTATGTCATGCATAATTATTGTGTGTATATATTCATATATGCAGACACATTATATACACATACACACACACATATATATGCTCCTTTTTTTCTGGTCAGCAAATATATATGTATATTTGTATACATATATGTATGTTTATATGTATACATATGTATGTTTATATGTATACATATATATGTATACATATATGTGTGTGTGTATATATGTATATACACACGGGAGTTCAGTGGCATGATCTTGGTTCACTGCAACCTCCACCTTCTGGTTTCAAGCGATTCTCCTGCCTCAGCCTCCCGAGTTGCTGGGATTACTGGAACCCACCACCATGCCTGGCTATTTTTTTTATTTTTAGTAGAGACGGGATTTCGCCGTGTTAGCCAGGCTGGTCTTGAACTCCTGACCTCGTGATCTGCCCACCTCGGCCTCCAAAAGTGCTAGGATTACAGGCGTGAGCCACCATGCCCAGCCCCGCAAATGTATTGTTTAGAGTTACTCAACCTTTCTATAATTATCTGAGATAGTTAGAAGTACACAAACACCAAATGATACCTTTCAATTACCTGTGGATTTTTCCTTAAATGAAGGGACAGTCTTTTAAAATAATGGAATTCAGGGTACTAAAGGAGGAAACAAAGAGATAATTAACATGAGTTCATTCTCATGTAATGAATCCGTTACTAATCTCACGTTTGTGACTTCGAATGGAGTGCAGAAATGGCTCTTGTGTCTGTGACATGGTCCTGCAGACACCACTGCATGACAAGAGGGACATTAGAGGTTGGGCTATTATTTCTGAAGAAAAGCCCGTTTGTGTCTGCATCAGGACCACATAGCATGTGATGAAGATTTCCTGTCCCAACTAAAATCAGAGCAGCATTACTGGGCCTACCAAATGCACTTGTGTAGACTTTACAGGAAGGTCCCTACTGTGAAATCATTTGCGGTGTCTCTTCCCCCATTAGTATTTTCTTTCTCCCTTCATACCTTCTTTACTGGTCACCTCTGAGCACGATTAGTGTGAATCTGAGTTTTTGGGATCCTGAGGAAGAGTGTTCTTCTTTTTTCTTTAGATATGAAGTGGCTTCTTTTTCTGTTTATGTCTTCATGTGAACATTCTGGATGGTAAGAATGACAGATTATTGGCTCAGTCACAATTTGCCTTACACATAACCTCACTGCCAATTTTATTAAAAAAAAGATGTCTTCCTTCATGGAAGAAATAAGCATAACTTTGTTGTGGTTTTTAAAAAAACACCCCAAAAAACTGTTTCGTGAACCAAAATCTTTCATAAAAGCAGATACACCTGATTTCTACTTGAGGTCCAGATACTGGACACAGGAGCCTTATTTAACCTACTTCTTACTCTACCCTCTCATGCTGTAACCATCATTTCAGATTATTTCAGGTTGATCTCTAATCTAATGAGAGGTTAGAGCTCTGTTGAGACTAATAGTAGAGAGAGCTCTTTAGGGGCAAAGTAATATTAATAACCATCATCATCTTACTTGGTGCTTTTTTCTTTCATCTTCCAGGCTGAGTTATGTTAGAGGATGTTACTCGAGGAGATAATGCTGCACACTTAATGTATTCATACATTATTTCAACCTCAACAGGTCTAATTAACACAAACTTGTTCCACCTTCTTTTTCCTCAATGATTCTGAATGAGGATAATTAATAATTTGCTAAGACCTTGGAGAACACAGTAGAAAAATAAGAAACTTGAGCGGATTTGATCTCATTCTTGTGCCTGTTTAATGTAAATCTATTGAGAATTCTTTTTTTAAATCACAAAGTACAGTTGAATAAAGAAGAAATGTCAGTTACATTTTTGTATTATTTTTAAAGTTTTAGAGAGAAAACCAGATAACTAGCTTATCAATGATTAATAGGGGATAGGCAGAAGAATAATTAGTTATTTTGTGGTATATGTGTCTTCTTCAGAGGTTATTTTGATTTAGATAGAAAGATGATGTTAGCATTCTTTAATAGATTTTAGATTCCCTAGGGTAAATTTTACTTTATTGTGTACTTAATAAGACTTTTTTCAATGGTGACAGTGTGTTATCCAAAAGACTGCAGTATTTTAAGTGTAAGTGACTGCTTCACAGTATGATTTAGGGTTTTATTCTAGTTCTCTTACATCCATGCAGAAGCTTGAACTAAAAATTTCATTTTCAAAGATTTGAAGACATTTTTTTCTTTTCTAAAGAGACAACCATCTTGAAGATAATAATCAAGAAAAGAAAAGGTATTAAAAAGTATTATTCTGGTTTATATTGCATTAAAGAAAGCACATTTGATATTACAGACTTTATACAGTTTGTGTTTTTGTGTAGTTTTAGGCCTTACTTTGTTAGGACACTTTAGGAATAGTGTAAGAGGGTATTTAGGATGAAAGAGGTATTTAGCTTTAGAAGCCAGTCATTGTACATACCTTGCAAATTACCACACTTTTCATCTTGGGTATGCATTGAGAAGTTAATATGCTTCTGTCACTCATACAAATAGTGTTAAAACCATTGTGTCTCTGGAGATTTTTATGGCTTACTTATAAAATGCAATGGATTATTTCGGAGGACACACCATGCAGTATGGGCCAACATGCATTAGAAGGATACACACAAGATCTAAGAAAACATAGTATTCTGCTCAGGGATATAAAGAGTGTCAGATACACAGTACTTAATTAACTCTGGTGGGTGGTGTGTCTCTTTAAGACACTAAAATCTTTAAGAGGTTGGAGAGTTATGATGTCATTAATTAATAACTGACTACATGCTAATCAATACAATAGGTACACACTGTAATGGCTTATAAGCATGGTAGCTTTTTAATGGCTCATGTATAAATGTTAATTGATTTAAAACAAAGGGAAATTTCTGTCTATTGGATCAATAGTTTATGGATTATGACTACCTTTTAGTTTGAGATTGCTACAGCATGCTCCTTCCTCACTCCTTCCATTCTCTGGATTGTCTTTCTATGTTTTTAAATCAGCAATACCTGTAAAGAAGATACATTAGACCAATTATTGGTACTGGAATCCAATAACACTTGTAAAGCCCCAAAGGCTTCTACGAGAGGCCACACTAGGGCTTCATGGTAGATTTGTACAATATGGAATATATAGGGGTCTGTGGAATGTTCTGTATTTACTCCTTTCATACTATTGCATTTTTATGTAAAGGATGTGTTATATAAACATGAATCCCTTGATTTATTATCAACAACTTTCTGTTTGTATTTTTTATGCTTAGTGCATGTAAAAAGATAAATAATGAATGTGTTATCTGCCAACATAAATGACCTAAAAGATAAGACCATGGTACTTAGTCTAACATCTAAATTAAGAATCAAATACATTTAGAACAGATTTAATACCCAAAAAAATAAAAAAAGAATTGGTAGATAAAATTTTACCTAGGAAACTCCTATTGGCAAACACAGGAGTTGCTTATAACAGATATTATGAAGACTTAGGAGTTGATTATTGTAATATAGTTTTGTGCTTAATAGAAAAGGAGTATGCAGTTAATTCTTTATCACTCCATACAGCAGTTCTCGCTTCATCTCCTCCTTCAACTGCCATGCTAGCATTTTTTTTTTCTGTTTTATTGCTCCATTCTTGGAGGTCTGCTTTGGAATGGGGCCAGTTATCTTTCTTCATTTAGGCAAATTTTACATGAAAATACTAATTTTATATTTGAAGAAACTGGTGGCTTTGGAATAGTATCCTTGTCAGCTTTTATATGAATGTGTATGAAGTTTAAAAAGCCAAATGGTATTACAGGAGGTCTTGTGAAAAGCAGCAGTCCCTTGCCTAGCAGACCTTGGACTCTTCCACAATTCCCCCTCCTCAGGGAAATGCTTTCAATGTTTCTAATTGACTTTTTGTTTTCCTGCTGTTTACCTGATGTTGCATTTGAAATAACTTGCTTATACTATAGACTGCTCATTTTTCAGTTTTATATATTGTCTACTGATTTCTTTATATAGAAGATAGGAATTTGACACCTTTATACCTTCATCTTCTTAATAGCCTTCTTAGAAAATTTCTTTAACTACAACCTTCTTAGAGAGTTAAGTGTTTATATTTATCTCCTTATTGTTAATCCTTACTCAGACTTTGTATAAATCTCCTCTTGGTATGTTCAAGCACTTCAGATAATCTGCCCAAGAATAGTAGGGAAAATAAAACAAGTCTCTTTTTCTGTGTGTGTGTGTGTGTGTGTGTGTGTGTGTGTGTGTGTTTGGAGTGGGGTCAGGGGTATAATTTTAAGAGACACACAGAAAAGAACTAGTGAAGGAGACTTAAAAGGAACAGTCAAAGGTATTGGAGGAAGACCAGTAGTAAATGGAAGTCAAAGGAGAGAGTGTCAAGAAAGAGATGGTGGGTAAGTATCAAAAGGCGCAGAGAAATGAACAAAGATGATGACTAAAAACATCCATTAGCCAAGGCTGCCAGGGAATTGGGATCAGAGGCCTCAGTGTCACAAGAAGCAGTAGAAAATTTTACGTTATTCATTTGGGAAACTTGGTTCTTAGGTAAAGGAGACACAAGGCAGTTTAAAAATAGCTAGATGTCAATGAAAGACTGCATTCAAAATAATTTTTTGAGATGAAACAAACTTTAGAACTCTTCTAGATGAAGGTGTAAATTAGAAAATCTGAAGGTGACCAGCAGCCTCTTCCAACCATGCTTCTTTGAATAATTATATTATAGTTTAATGACATTTTCTCTATTTATATTGTACCATATAATGTTTAAGTGGCTGTAAAAGAGTTATCTTACCTTGTCTTCTCTCTCTCTCTGCCTCTCTCTTTCTCTTTCTCTCTCTCTCTCTCTCTCTCACACACACACACACACACACACACACACACACACACACACAAAGCTAGCAATTTAGAGGTTTCAAGGGGGATATATCCACTTTACAGGCCAAAGCCGGGACTCAAACAAGGCCCCTACTCCTAGTTCAGAGCTCTCAATACCATCCTGCAGCTGGCCTCTGAATCACTTTTTTATCTATCTTCTTTTGCCTCTTGGTTGATCTTTGCTGTTAAGAATTTCCTTTATTCTTACTTTTTTGGCAAGGCTTATCTGTCCGTCTGCCTGCTGCTTTTATTTCCTTCAAATCCACAGCTATATCATGTGTTGACTAACTTCATCACACCATAAAGCTGCTGTTACTATTAAATCATACACAGATCCAGACATTTTGCAATGGAAAGAGATTCCCTACAGTTTCATAACCTATTTTGAGGACATATTTTTGTTTGACTGTCACTAGAAACACCATTATCTTAAACAACATGTGGACTTAGAACCCTACATCAGGTTAGATGACAAAACCATTTTATGTAATTGGTGTTTAACATGGGTGCTGATGATCTTTTGGTGCTAAGCTCAACCTGAAAATCTCACTAGGAATATATTTACCTCTCATTTAACTTTTTAAAAATGACTTTGGTCAACCAGAGCATGAATGGTTAGTTTATAAATTAAGTAGTGGAAATCAGTGATGGTTTTCAGTCATATAATTATTAATGAAAATATTTGATGATGTGTAGGTTTCTGGAGTGCAGGGTGATACATTCTTCACTCACTCACTCATTCATTCAGTCAGCCCACGAAAATTTCCTGAGAGTTTACTATGTGCCAAGAACTATGCCAAATGTATTTCTGCCTCCAAGAAGGTCTTAGTCTTATAAGAGAAACAAAGGAAGCAGGAAGTTGGATTTTAGAAAAGTTTGGGAAGTCACAAAAGGGCTTTGAGCAAGAGAGCCACATAATTCAATCAGTCTTTTAGAAACCCTAATCAGGAGGATGGATTGGTCACAAGACTGGAAAGCCAGGTGAGAAACTGCTCGAGCTGGAGCTAACATTATGTGGATGGGTGAATAGGAGGAAAGATAAGACAGACATTAAGAGAGAATCACTTGAGCTTGATGACAAATGTGGAAGAGAGAAAGAAGCCTTGTGAATTATGATGGCTTCTCAGTAATACCTCTTGTGAATTCCCAGAACGAATGTGCTGGGATGTACTCTGTGGTAATCTGAACAGCTGTTTTGTATACATAGAAGTATACACACACACACACACACACACATGATTAATGAATTTCTGAATGACAATAACAGTGTCCAGTTAGCTAAAATATGTTAAATCCAATATTTTAAATCCAAAAATTCGCAAATTACTGTTGTGTTATCTAATGATACATATATATATATATTTGAGATGGAGTTTTGCTCTTGTTGCCCAGGCTGGAGCGCAGTGGTGTGATCTTGGCTCACTGCAACATCCACCTCCCGGGTTCAAGAGATTCTCTTGCTTCAGCCTCCTGAGTAGCTGGGATTACAGGCGCACGCCACCATGCCCAGCTAATTTTTTGTATTTTTAGTAGAGACAGGGTTTAATCATGTTGGTCAGGGTGGTCTCGAACTCCTGACCTCAGGTGATCCACCCTCCTTGGCCTCCAAAGTGCAGGGATTACCAGGTGTGAGCCACCATGCCTGGCCTATCTAATGATATCTTTAGCACTGCTGGATACCTAGATTCAAAAATCCTAATCTCCATCTGTATTTATGGCTGATGATTAATCATATGCAAATGCTGATGTAAATCTGAAGTGAACTTTCTTGCTATTCTGTGAAGCAGCAATGCTTTGAATGATCAGGGATGCTCTGCCCCATGTTTTGGAAATGTATGTAAAGATATATTGATATATATATTGGACACTTTCTTTCTTTATCCACGTATAATATTTGATCCTAGAAATTGAAGTTTTTCATAAGTTATAACAATATGAATATTTCAAACTCATCAAAAATTAAAAAAAAACCCCTCACTTTCTAAACTCTAAGCAATTGACCTTGGCATCCTGAAAACTGAACCAGACAATTATATTTGGTTTCTGCATCTTTGAGAATAGAATGACTTTTTAAAATTTCTTAGAGATAAAAGTATTCATATTTTTTGTTTGCAAACTTAATAAATGCTCATTACAAGCAACAGAGAATTAAATTAGAAATATATAAAATGGAAAATGAAAAGTGCCTTACAATCTGCCATAATCTCATCACTAGAAACAGTAATTAAAGTTTAGGGTGTATCTTCCAGATATACAAACATACATATTTTTAATATTACCAAATTATACATAGTTTTTCATAACCTGCCTTCCTTAATAGTGTGTCATGGTTTGTCATGGGCATCTTTCTAATCAAATATATAGACAGCTGTTTTTCTATTGTGTTTTTAGTTGTATGTATGTATAATTTATTTAGCCAGTCCCTTATTATTTTTCCCCAACATTATTTTCAGCTGACAAATAATGTTGCTATGAATATTCTTTTACATATATCTTTGTATATTTTTCAATTTTTTCCCTTTGATATGTTTCTGAAACAGAATCATTTAGTAAAGGTTGCGCATATTTTAAATTTTAGTAGATATTTTCAAATTAATACCTAGAAGTTGTACTATCAGCTAAATTCCGGAGCAAACCTTTTCACATACTGTTACCTACCTTGGTATAATAAACTTTTGATTTTTTTTCTCTATCAGAAAGGAAAATAAATTCTTGTGACTATGTTAATCTGAAATTCTTTTATTTTTAATATAATGCTGTGTATCTCTTATGTTTATTACCCTTTAAAATTTTCTCTCTTATAAATTATTTGTTAAAGTTCTTTGCTAATTTTTAAATTATGTTGTTTATTATGTATTTATTGATTATTAAAAGCTCTTTGTATAGTGAAGTCAAACTTTTTCTTGTCATTTATGATTTGGAGTTTGCTAAGACCTCCTCTGCCAAGATTATAAGCAGAGTAATTTTTAATTAAAAACAAAAAACTAGGGTTAAAAGGTCAAGTGAAAAATAAAGAGTAATTAGGGATTTATTGACAAAAACATACGCAATTGGAACAGATGTAGAATGGTCTCTAGAGAAGGAGAAACTTGCTCAATTTCCGAACAAAATAGAAATGAGAACTGGAATATAAATTGGATGAGGCGAGTAACCTCTGTCTTGTTCACTGCTGTGCCCCCCATGTCAGCACTCAGAACACAGAAGTTGCTCAATAATATTTTTGGAAATAATGAATGAATGTATACATCTAAGCTTATATATAAAAGAATACATGAAAATTTGAATTAATAAAGCTCTAAAAATCAGTATGACGTCTACAGTTACTGAGAAGATAGGCAACACCACCATTACAAAGGCAACTTTACTCATCACTGTGGAACTGGTAGTGGAAGGTTTCAAATTCCTTTGTTTATTGAGGCATTGGTCGAAGATTCCCAGTCTTCCTGTTTGTGAGGACACTAAATTTGTTCCTTTTATACACTTAATCTTAGAATAATATAACTCCTAAGGAGCTTTGGAGAATTGGAAAAGAATCAACACTATGCTATGGAGTCATGGAAAAACTGGGCTGGTCATTAGAATATTTATGATTTTGTGATTTATTCCCAAATGATGACAAAATTGTCTTCATTTAGGATTCTTGAACACGTTTCAATATTTGACAAAAATGTGCACTGTAAAAAGTATAGAAGTTTATCTAAAGAATTAACTTACTTTTAGAAAAGGCAGGTGAAAGAATAACTTTGTTTTTATCTTAACCCACTGTTTTGTTATCTTATTATTATACATATTTGTGCCTAAATTCTGAGTTCCAACTTATGAAAAAATAGAGTAACATTCCTTATTTTGTTTTTATGTTTTTCTGTTTCTGACTTTTCTTGAATGATAGAAAATAGCTTTTTATAGGCTGTGTTCTCTAGCATGTTTTCCCTGAAAGAATAATCTATTTTTATTAGTATAATAGCTAATTTTAATTCTATGTGAGAGAAACCCCTTTTACTTTATATGGTATTTTATATAGTAATGTTTATTTTCTATACAAACTCGCTAGGATGTTTTATCTGTTTTATATCCCATTGAATTCTCCCTGAAACTGCACTAGTTTACAATAATTTTATTACTTTATTAATTAAACGTTTTCCAACAAGCTAGCTATGGCATTTCTTATCATCAAGGGTTCCATTAGTTTTTAATGGTGTGAGACAAAATTACCATTTACCCACATGCAATTTAAGAAGCATCATTAACACAGGAAAAGCACCAGGTGGGATTTCTAATAGTTACTGTTTCTCATTTTTGTTTTTATTTAAAAGGAATCACTGGTTTTGAGGTTTTGTTGCTATATTGCCAAATCTTCACTTGGATTTTATGATCGAGATAATTTAAAATAATGTTCTTCTATTTCCTTAGGCACTATTCAACAATATTTTACTTATGTGCACACAGCTTCAGTCTAGCACTTTTTTTCTACACAGTCGAGTGAGCGTTGTCTGCACAGACAACAGAACAAAGAGGGATCTTCACGAACTCCATCAGATAGTTCGACCAAGGGTTTGGCAGTGCCAGTGGTTTGGCCATAAACTGTCTCTGTTTTCAGAGAAGTACGAACACCAGGACTAAAAAGATCCAGGGGTCCTGGAAACCAAAATAAACTCTAGGACTCTTGCAAAGTAGACACTCGTTAATTTTTTTCCTGCAGATCATATGAACTCTTTCCAGG
This sequence comes from Mandrillus leucophaeus, assembly GCF_000951045.1. NCBI lineage: Eukaryota > Metazoa > Chordata > Mammalia > Primates > Cercopithecidae > Mandrillus > Mandrillus leucophaeus. The sequence goes on along the minus strand of NW_012101432.1, from coordinate 5,250,890 downwards.
AGTTCACATGTCATACGGTAGATAATGCTTATCCTCTTGCGGACTGGAAAGTACTCATTCCTGTAAAATGAATGTAAGAGAACCAAGCAGGAATATTCAGGCTGCGAAGTTTGTAATAACACAGATACTCTCAGAAGATTGGGAAAATACTGATATCTTGTAATTCAGTGTATTGTAAAACATATAGAACATAATACAAACCCCAATTGCCTATAAACCCTCACTAAAAGAGGCCTATTCATTTAAGTCTTCAGAAAAATTCGTATCAGCCATTAACAAAAAACAAAACAAAACAAAACCCAGATTTGCAGAAAGGGGTGTTACAAATCTATTTTGGGCAATTATTTCAGCTTTTGCTTTTATTGGACAGTTACTGTTCTGGCATATAAAGGAACTGGGATAGAGAAGGAAAATCAGTTTTACAAAGTTAGGGTTTGGATAATACTTAAACTCTTGGACACAAAATAGAAAAATTTAGTAAAACTGATTAGTATTTCAAGATTTTTTTTCATGCAAGGATAGGATATATTAAACAATAATTTAGTCACTTGTCTCAAGAAAGGCAGATTAAAACCTCTTTAATCATCTTCTAGAATATGTTCTATGAATTGTGTTATACCTGAATAATCTGCTGCAAAAAATTAAGGGAAACTGTTGACCTGATAATCTCACCTTCATGTCTTTCTTTTCTTTCAAGTGGTTTCTAAAAGAATAGATTGATATTTTGAATTTAGTACATTGCAGGGGAATGCTGTTTAGTCTACTTTCAAATAGAGTGGTTTATTTTGAAAGATTTTTATGTGACTGTATTAAATATTAACTCAATTTAATAAATATTGATAATTTATTATAGATTTTTTGTACAATAAGTATTATATACTGCTTAGTATACCACATTACATAAAAAATTTGTTTCATTTCAAAGAGAATTGCTCTAATAAGGGAGTTTTAAGCAAAAAGTTAAGAGAAAAAATATGAATATAATAAAATATTCTGAAAGTGGACATTTTGATACCTAAGAAATAGTTTACTTTTTAAGAGTAAGATATTTTATATTAAGCCAAATCTATACTTCCCTCTTATACCAATCTACATTTTTAGTTAATTTCTCTATAAATAAGTGTCTGTAAACAGAAAATACTCAAGCTTATTTACAACAGTATTGTATTTGTGGCTTTTTTTTTGTCTGCACAATGATCATATGGTAGATGGTTCTGTTAATACCATATATCAATTCTATATTTGTGTTTCTACAAAAGGGAAAAATCAAAGTAATCAATGAGCTTCTGGGTTGCATTTTCTCTGTAGTATTCCTCTATTTTGAATTCCACCTGCATCAGTTATTAAAATTTAAATGTGTCACTTTGTCCATCACTTTGAATGAGAAATGTTATTTGGATACTTTCTTTCAGCATTGGTGTATAGGAAGAATTATTCTATTAATTCTTCTCTGGAACAATTATCACATAGTTTGTTGAAGAAGTTGCATTTTATTTGGCTGGCACTTATGAACACTAGATTTGCAGGGATCCAGTAAAACATTTTTGGTGCTGCTGGATTCCTGGTGTTTGTTCTATCTCCATTCAGTATGCTTTTATCGTGCTTGAAGCTGACAGAAAATTGCTATAGCCAATCACCAAAAAGTGCTTATTTTTTTATGATGTTTTATTTTCATTGCTCAACATTAACATAATGAAACTTTAGAATTTTCTATTAAAACAATGCAGTACATGTGAAGTGTCATGATGAATGACAATTTCTTCTGATATACATTTTGGTGCCTGTAAAATAAAGATTGACATTAGAGCTTCCTGGATTGTACACTCTCCAATTTTATTTAGAGGCTTTATGAAAAGCAAACACATACTACACATGCACACACACACACACACACACACACACGTGTATGTTTAAATAGTATTCCTCGCCAAAAGAAAAATAATACAAATTACTTTTTAGTGCATTGTTTTTTCTATCATTCAACATCTATTAAACTTCCATTGCCAGAAAAAAAAACTAGGCCTTACTCTTTTGAATTGATATCTTCCACAGAATGGGATGCCTGCAATATGTGATTTTATGTCTTCGTAGATTCTCACAGGCAGCACACTTGGTATGGGATTTTTTGGAAGCAATAAACCATTAATAAAATGCTTTAATTTTATTTTGTATGGATAGCATCAGGTTTGTGAACTATAAACAATTTTTTGAGTTTGCCTATGATGAGGTTTAACTGCTTTTGTTCTGAACCATTTTAGTAATTTAAGATATAAATATTATATCTTAATAAATTAAGATATAATAATGGCTATATGATTAGGCAGGAAGAGGTGTGTCACGAAAGTTTACAATTAAAATCCAGACTTTGTGGAATGAAACTTTGAGACAAGTAAGTGGTAGATGTCAAAGAAAAGAGGCAGAAGCGTTAGAGGGATGAGGACCTTAAAGTTTTGCGGTTACATAGCACATCGCTTGTTTTCTGTATGCACAGTTTGGGAACGTGATTACACACTTTCCAGAGCAGGGCATATTCAAGAGGAGGAAAAATCAAAGTGGTTTAGATAGAAAGGGCTTTGAAATGAGGCACCTCTTGTTTCCTGTCTTGTCTCCAATATCTGTAAGTGACCTTTGGCAAGTCATTTCACCTCTCAGACTTGGTTAACTTTTCTCATCTGCAAACAGAAAAACAGGTTCAATTGTTGTAAGGTTCAAACAGGACAAAACAACAATAATTCTTGCCACAGGGCTGGGCACACAGTGCTAGTCAATGAATGGCTACTATTTCATAAGACATGTTTGTAGCTCCAACTCTCAGGAAAAACATAGTGATCAATTAGGTGACTTGGTTTGTGACATTTATTTGTGTATTGAATTCAATTACAGAACCAAAATTTTGATAATTACATCTATTATTCTTGGAAATAACGACTGACATTTATTGAGTATTTACTATGTGCCTGGCATGGTGCGCAGCATGTGTGCCTTGATGCACCTGGTACACACACGCACACACACACACACGCTCTCTCTCTACTAAAATCTATAATCTCATTTTATTGTCTCCCAACATCTATTATGTAGCCACAACTTTATCACCATGTTAAAGATGAGCAATTGCAGGCCAGAGAGATTAAGTCTCTTGTCCAACATCTGATAAAAGCAGGATTCAAATCCAGGTAGTCCCAGAGTCCACATATTTAACATGAGGAAAAAAGTGCAGACTGAATGTTAAATAAACACAAATAATTCATTTCAGCGATGAGTCAACAAGAAGTTTACAGCACTGAGAAAGACGAGTCAACAACAGGAGGAAAAAAAATCCAGAGAAAATGGTACTTGGTGCATTGGAATGAAAGATAATCTGCAGAAGGTAAATGGACAGGAGAGATGTTCATCATTTTAATTTGCAATGATCATGATTTATATTAAAGTTTCTCTTCTCTGAGGCTCAGTTTTGTCAGCTGAAAATGAACTTGTTGGACAATTGAACTCTAAGGTGCCTTCTCTGGTTCTGTTCTACATTTCTTCAAGAGTTCTTATCAGCTACCAAGAACACTTTCCACTTTTCCATGTGTGGTTCAGAGAAGATCCCAAATAATGTTTGATCATCTCTAGTCATGTCTCAGAGCAGTCAGTTGATAACTGACTCCACTACCTCAGTACCCATTTTCCAAGACTTTAAGAGGAGTTTGGTGGTGCTGGAGAGAGGAAGAGACTAAGAAACTTGGAGACCAAGGGGACCTCTCATTAGCAGTGGAAGCGAGTATCGACATACGTCAGCAGAATTCTTTCTCACATGGAAACTCTTCTGTGAATATCCAACAAATAAATCCATGTTAATGGAATCTTCTCATATTTAATATTTTAAACTAGTAACCTAACATTTCCTACTGAGAATTGATGGATTGGCTAAAACAGAATATTTTAGCCCCATTTGAATGGTTAGCTTACGTCTCTGCCCAGAAAAAGTGTGGTAATCAAAATCTTATCCATTGAAGCAGCCTGTTTTTTGAGATTTAATAGCAGCCTCAGAAATTGGACGTTTTATTTTGTCTGCACAAGCTGTGTCACAAAAGATGGCGACACAGTGACAGACCTTGTGAACGTGGAGCCTGGAGCTTGGAGGAAGGGGCACTCAGTGTGTTCCCCACAATCAGGTAAGGGATGTAGTGAAATGGACCCAGAGTCACATAACTTGGGCTCAAGGTCTGGGCCCAATCTTCAAGAGTATCTCTAAGCCAAAGTTTCCCAACACGGTGATAATTCGTGGCATGTGCTATGAGGTAACACATGGTATCACATACTGTCCCGAGGAGTGAGACGATGTCATGGAAGTGCCTTGTAAACTGTAAATCACAGATGTTAAGTGGTTCTGTGGCTGGCTTCATTGTGAGAGGGCTTAGGTGAAGGCATTTTTACACAACAATAGCAGCATTGCCAAAATAAAATCTGCATAAAAGCAAAATAAGTATTCATAGAGATCTATGGGCATAAATAACAAAACAACTTGCATCAGAGTGTAGTGGAATTTAAGTGCTGGAGAGGTTATATGGTATCAAAGAGGAAAGATAGCAATAAAGTCAGCCAAGGTACATTTCTGTATCTACTAAGTTATCTTAACATTTTAAAGGATTGGAACTGTGAGGAATGAACTAATTGATGGATTTTTGGAAAACAGAAATGTGGAAAACACAATTACACTGGAAAGTGTTGAACATTTTAAATACCTGAAATTCTAAATGCTTAACTACATACTTATAATACAAATTGCCATGAACGTTACTTATGATTATGGTAGAAATTACCTTAGAACATATTACTGTCTTCCTTGTACCTTGAATAACTAAAGCACTCAAATAGAAGTCAGGTAATATATTAGCTCATCTCATTGGTGGACTTTACTGGTCAAGTATCTTAGATAATATTAAGCAAAGAACCAAAGTGACTTATAGCAGAGTTTCTTGGCGCTATTGACGTTTCGGACCATGTAAGTTTGTGGTGGGGGTATCCTATGCATTGTAGGATGTTTAGCAGCATCCCTGGTGTCTACTCACTAGATGTCACTTATATCTCTCAGTTGTGACAACCAAAAATATTCCTAGATATTGACAAATGTCCTCTGGAGGGAAAAAATTATCCTCATTTGAGAGTTACTGCTCCACAGTGACAACCTTCAGCTTTCATGACTCAGAATTCCAAAATTTCTAGGTTATTAAAATTAGAGATATTATATTATAAAGAATAAATGTGTAGACATTTAAATGCTTTGCATTGCCAACATTTTGCATTTAATTCTTACTCTTTTTTTCTTTGGTTTTGTTAGGAAGGTGCACTATTCTCTCTATGGTTAGACAAGGTACTTCTGAGGGACTAGGTTGTATGTCTTTTTGTCTTGTAGCTCTGCAGTCTTACATTTTCATCTACCTTCTGTGTTTTAATATACGTTCTCAGGTGACTTCCAAAGTAGATAGAAATTGTGAGTGCTAGTGAGATAGCCATGCTTGGCTGTCTCACGAGCACTTTGAAATGATTTTGTCCCATCCAAATTCATCCACATCTGCATCTGCATCTACCTCTGACCTCCTCTGTTTTTTCTCCCTCGACTGATTGATTGATTGATTGTTGTTGCTAGCTCACTGTCTTCCATATACCTAGGTACCTCTTAGGGTCAAATTTATTTCCTTGTAAGTCCACAGCCTCTCCCTAATTATTCATTTGAACCAACACTCTCTCTAAGAAACGCCCCTCCCCACTTCAGACTTTTCAGGGGCAACTATTATTACCTTCCACCTGCCCTTCCTGCCTCTGGTCTTTCTATATAAGGTACATTTTATTCTGTTACATTAATATCCCTGAAGCATTCCCATCCCAACAAATTTTTTACCCTTCTAGGGACTAACTCTTATTTCTTCAATCCTATATCTTACCACCAGAACTAAAAATAATTTCTCTATATCCTGCACTTCTTTAGGACTTCATCTCTTAATTTCTTCAAATAATGTCATTTGATCTAAACCTTTTTTTGGTGTGTGTTTTTGATAATTTAGACTAACATTTGAAAAAGAAACACATTCCCCTTTAATGTTCAGCGTATATACAGGAACCTGAGAATCTAGAACTTAAGTACTCTAAAGTTACTTTAAAGATTATTTTAAAGAACTACAATATGCAGATGGTTATAAAATACTTTACATGGAATTCATGCATCCCTGATGTTGATACTGTTTATTTTGCTTCTTGGAATTTAACATACAGCAGCCTTCTTTACCTCCTCATCTTATGGTGGGACATGAATATGTAAATGTAGTTTCCATATTTAAAAAAATTGTGCGTAAGTCTTAATCTGCATTCCACTTCAGTGGGTCTTACAAATACTTGCTTAAGAGAGGCTGACTCTACAAAGGTCAGATAGGGTGGTAACTTAGAGAATGAGAGAGAGACATGATTATTTAGTGGCACTTATTGCCACAGGCACTGGTCCATTTATTGGAGTAGAGTGAGCACATATTGAACGTGTTGTTTGCCATCAAGAATGCTGAGCAGTTCCATGGGAGAAGGTCTTGGCTTGAGCCCAGGTTGATAGTAAATGTAGGCCATTACTAGTTGATGTCTGTTTGATGGTCTGTATGAAATGAGTTGGTGGTCTCAGTCCAGTTATTAGAAGACAGGTGTCTACATCTCAGAACATCATGACAATTGGCACTAATTGGCATCTTTGTTGGGAATCTCAGCAGAGAAGCAGAGGAATAAATGGGGGAAAAGGAAAAGCTGTTGTTACCCAAGATAAAGAAGTCTTTGGGGATATAAGCAGAAAATAATTATGTACTGCTCAAAGAATAGTATTTTCAGAAGATCTAGACATTTCCAACATTGACAGGACTTTTTTCAGTGATTTGTCCATCATCTGTCTCTTACCTTCCTTTCCATTCCCACATCTTCTTGCATTTTGGAACTGGACATTTGGTCCCACTTTCTCCTTTCTTATCTCAGGGAACATGTTATGGGATGAAAACCTCTGCTTGGGTATCTACTATATTCTTTCATCAATTCAACCTCAGACTTCATGTTCCTGGTTTCTCCCAGGACTTATGATACCTCAGTTTTCATGCACATAGAAGAGCTGAGCATGTTGGTTCAATTGTTACCTGTTAATGAATTTTTCTTCTGTGCTGTACTTTACTTGGTGATACTGGGATACACGTCTCTTACACTCTGCTGTCTCCCCCACTGTTCTGAGCTTTCTGAGGTAGGACCCTTGCTTGATTCATTTTTAACATTCCTGCAGTGCACATATCAGGTACTCAGTAAATGAATGAGAGAAACAATGAATAAATGAATGAATGCATTCTTAGCCTTTGGAGACACATACCCATATCTAGGAGTGAAGTGAAAAGTAAATATGAAAGAGACCGAGTCTAAGAGACAGAGTGGCAGGAATTCATCATTCTTTTCTACTTGGTGCCTTTGACATTCTCCCACTCTCATTTTGAATGGTTGCTTAGTGTTCTAATCTATGCAAGCCATCTTATACAATTGCTTTGTAATCGGCATAATTCAGCTTTCTAGCTGAGGAGCCTGCTCCGATGTGTGTCTATAAGGAGGATTCCGTGTTCTCTGTTAGAGTTTATAATTTCACCACTGCTATATCCAGTGTTTTTCATTGCATGTGAAATAATAATGTAATGAATGTGATTTTGATTATTTTAACCAATAAAATTATTTAACACAAAGGGGAGAATTTCTTAAACACAAGAAACCATGACTACATTTTGGCACTGCAAATAAATATATTAGAACTGTTTTGCTTATGTCTATTAGAACTGGGTAAATGTTTCTGAGTGTTTTGTTATTCTTAAAATATAATTTATTATTAAAATGTGAAACAGTACAATTTTTAAAACAATAAACCAAAAGTAGCTGTCAAAATGTGTCAAAACGAGAGCTTTGATTCTCATTTTGATTATTTAATTGAATAGATCTACCAACATTTAATATAGGACTATTAAATATAGCAAATGGTGAATATAAATTAGTATATATTGATAAAATATGTGATAAAGCACATAGACAATACAATTTTTAAATTACAAAATTATTTGTTATGACTAGTAAAATGGTTTCCCTTTTTCTATATCTGTGAACTTTAACTAGAATATTTCCCTATTTTTTGATAAAAAGTGTGTCACATGAACATTGATTAGAAACAACTTTACAAATGTGACAATTTTTATGTCAAGATATGATTCCTAAGTTCAACATTACTTGTTTTTCTTGAACATTAGACTGCCAAATAAACAGCAAATTTTTACAAATCCTTTCAGTATTAGAACCAAATAACCCTTGTATTAGTTGTCAAGAGTGTGCCATGTATTACTGGGAATCACCATTGCAGAGTATTTATAAAAGGAAGGACAAAACCAGATACTCAGGTTTGTGACATAGGATCATGCACATTGGAAATCAAGAGAAATCAGTTCAGATATTGCAATCTTTAACAGCAGAACAAGAAACACAGAGCTACCATTGCACTTATTCATTCTTTAATTTCTTAGGTAATTTAAAATATCTTGAATTTTTCAAGTATCAACTAAATGGTACATGTTAGGTAGGATTTTTACCAAGATTACAGCTTAGGGCAGCATTCACGTGCAGATCAGTGCTCTTAGGTAATGCAGACCAGTTTCAAGCAGTCAGTTTCTGCTAAGCACTTACTAAAAATTATTTTCGGTAAAGCAAATGACATTTCAAACCCAACGTAGAATTTCTATTAACAATAAGCAATTTGTGAGCTGATCAATGTGGATTCACTATCTAAGGCATGTCAGTGTGTTATGCTTTCATGCCTCTTGATACCATCACTGGAAAACTCTTTGGATTTATTTCCTTGATGTTCATTGCAACAGTCTCTAGAAAGCATAGCTTATGGAATGGTTTTAAATTTCATCCTTTAATTCGGTTTATGGGCCCTCACCTTCAAAGTTTTTACATTCCCTTAAGACATATTTGTGCTCACCTTTCTTTTTTGATAGAGTTGCAATTAGTCCTGGGAAGCAGTTGTTTCCAATTAACCAGGAGGAGAAAATCACCACTGAAGTTTTATAACAAATCATTAGGCTTTCTGATATCAGACCAGTGTATTATGAATTTTTGTAATAAAAATCTGTTACATATTGTTAAAAACAATTCTGCCCATTCTTATTTATTTATGATCATTACATTTTAGTACTTACTGGCATTTCCTGAGAAGATAAATATTTTGGTGTTTTTGAGCTTCCCAGAGGGATAGAATTTCTACCATGCATGTATACACCATTTTCCTGGAGCTCATTTTATGTCACACAAACAATAAAATGCAAAATACTCATTCTCACACTGTGGCTTGCACTGAATGGTCACAGCATTAATTTAAGCTAACACATTTTTCATAAAGGAAATCAAAGTATTTTTTTTTACAAAAGACAAGATAACTATTTGAATGAAACAAGTATCTTATTCATCTCACAATCATGGTATAGTTTTGAATAGTGGTGGTCTCTGCCTCTGTTACTTTTTTTTTTTTAAATAGATGTATTATGAAACAAAAGTTTTGGTTCCTAACATCTAAAACTAAAATATTCAATTTTTTGTCTGATTCCCTTTCTATATGACAAATAGTTCATTGTAGATACCAGTAAATATATCTAAATAGTAAGAATGTGCTAACACTTACCTTTGGTAATGATAGACTCTTTAAAGAGGAGAAAAATGAAAACTGCTATTTAGTAGCTTTTGATAAGATGCTGCAGTATATAGAGAGATAGCCTGTAGGTTCTTTTTGTATAGTTTAAAACATACCCCCTACCCCTCCACACACAGATGTAGACAATATACATTTGTTTTATAGCCCACGTTGATATTAATGGAACTTATGTAAGCATATCCAGGTCTAAAAGGTGGGCCCTAAGGGCTTTAAAAGATTCTGCTAAAGCTGAGAAGGGAAGCTAACGTTTCCTTGATTTTAGAAGTCAGGTCGACTCTTACAGTGCAAAAAGCCAGCATCATGTAATGAAAATGTATCAGTAAATTTCATCCATAGGTATGTATTTTTCATGTTCAGACTTCAGGTAAACACTGAACAACCTTTCGTTGAAGAAGATGGGTGAATACTGTAATTTTTGGAGAATGTCATTAAGTAGGTTAAATAATTCCTTTGCTATTTGGGAACCAGATAAACAAGTTTCTGTAGAGCCCTTTATTAAGTGTGTGTATCTCCCTTCATCTGTGTGTTAGTGTGTTCTGGGGAAGGGGGTGAAAAACAGAGTAGCAGGAGTTGTAAATCAGCAGTTTGTGCAATATGCCTATATGATGAAAAAATTTATGTAGAATATTACACTGTTGTTTTTCAGATATATTTCCCTCCAGATGCAGCAAAAAAGTTTTCTTGATGTCTAATCAAGCAATGCTGTTTCTTCAGATTTGAAGAACTCAAAGTTTTTTTATTCTTCTTCATTTAAGTATTATTTTTTAATTGCAGCATATTAAACATAAAATCTGGTACAATCTTTAAAAATAAATAGGACCTAACTATAAATGGGCCCTGTTGTGTTTTTATCTTTGACAAGCAAGTAATTGCTTCTCAAATTTATCAGTTTGTTTATGCAAAAACCATTTACCAAGCCTAGCTCAAAAGCATCAATTTCATCATTATCATCTTATTAATTTAGCCAAGCTATAACACAGCTGATTATTCCTGAGTAATATCCTCTGCAGCACATCATGTGTGGCAAAACCATCTGTACAGTACCTATTTAATAAATAAACCCTCGGCTAAATGTCTCTGTTTATTGAGAACTAATGTTTATAGAAAATATAATGGAACTCAATAAATAACTCAGCTTCATCAACCTGCATATGAATCAGTGCGAAGAACGCTGACATCATCACCTTTCAAGTACCAGAGAAAGCAAAATTACCCAAAAGAGCTATAGAGTCAATATTAAGGCATTAAAACTGCAATGAAGGCATATTAATGCTTAAAACTTCATTGTTGGCAGTGGAATTGGCACAATGGACATATTTTATAACTCTAGGAATACTTAGGCTTTATGGCTGCTTCTTTGTTGACTGCCTTGCACTTAATGTAGTTTTCCACTTTAAATAAAAAAAACCCTCAAGATCTTTAAAAAAAAAAAACCAAGAAAATTGCTGATTCTAAGCATTCATTTTTAAAATAATGCAAACTGCTGATTCCAATTGTTCAGATTTAAGGAAAAAAAAAAAAAAGCCAACTTCTTTAACTCCATGCTTCCTGAATTCATATTAGTAGCAACTAGATATTTTGTGGCAAAGGCTTTTAAAAAGTCACAAGTATTTTTTAAAAGAGATTATTCTGAGTAACATCATTAGTACTGAGAATGTGAGAATGATTTAGTCATTTTGCAAAGAAAAGTCAGCTTAGATTTTGAACCATTAGTAATACTCATGCGCAGTATATAAAAGTGCACAATTATTTAACATATTCACACTGATTCTCATCACCACACTATTTTAAAAATTTGCGTTAACAAGTTGAATTTTTAAGCTAGTAAGAATCCAGTGAAGCAAAGTGGATCATTTTGAAATAGATAATGAAAATGGATCCATTGGTTGCAACCTTTTTCAAAAGTCTATCTGTCCTCATTTTACTTTCCAGAAACAAAAGTTCATTGAAAGAGAAAAAACATTGTCTTTATTCAAATCCAAGGAATGGACCTTATTGATTTTCGAAAGCAACTCTATTTTTGTGCATCAGCATGGCCCATTTCCACCTGGAAGCTTACTTGGCATGTAGCTTAAACTCTTCCCTTCTTCCAGTGCCCACAGGACTTTAGATTTTTACTGAGGTCCTACCTGTTATAATTCAAAATCTAGGGACTTAGCAGATGCTGACCTGTTGCTAAGGACATGTGAGCTTATTCTCCAGGCCCGGTTGCTACTTCTACTCATGCAGTTCTGAAACCCACCTGGCTCACTCTTCTAGGTGAAGATGGATATGTTCGCATTTTGAAGACATTTTTTTAAGGCCACAAGATCTTTGTAAAGTTACAGTCAGGGAAAAGAGTTGTGAATATACCTTTCCAATGTTAATCTAAAGGCAGGGTGTTGTTTTGTTTTTGTTTTTGCTGCTTTTCAAAACATTTATTACAATGTCTCATGAGAGAAGGGGGCAAAGTGTGACAACCCAAGAGGGTAACCCCTTGTTACCCTGTAATCTGTAAACATCAGCTTGTTTTTGCCTAGATGCTGGATTCATTATGCTAGATGTACAGTTGTGTGTGTGTGTTATTTTTTAGTGTTTCAATTTATGCAGTGGGCTCTGTGGTTTGTACAGAGACTACCCATTCTCCAACCCCAGGAAGGGTTGAGTGGTAATCCTAACAGAATCTTCATACCTCCTAAATTAGGCAAATGCCTCAAACAAAATGAATGCCACATCAAAAGAGCAGAAAGATAGTGAAATGCTGCCAGTAATTGCCTTTTGGGGCAACTCAGCTTAAACAACTTAAAGCTTGCAAACGCTGAACCCACACTACCCAGAAGAATACTTCTGTCCGAGGGTTTAAATTGCAAGCTAGGAAGCCAACAACTCTGAAATCCCTGCTTGGGAGCCAGAGCACGCAGTGTGCCTTTGACATATGTCTATAAGGAAACCTGTGTCTGGCACGTCAGCAGTTTTGAATAGCTAGGGTTTGGTGACCAAAGTTAACACCCCACATATTTTGTCACAATCAGTCCCAGATCAGCAAAAAGTCTGTTGGATTGACTAACTGGGTACATCTACTTAAGATGACCTGTGGTTTAAAAGAGGAGAAAGAAAAGAATGCTAGCCAATGCTCTGCATGCTGTCAAGTGGCCTATGCCCAGAGGACTCCTGAGACTAAGCAAAGTAAATTTTTATCTATTTGTTCTGAGTCTAATTCAGTGTCTAGCCTCCCATTGTGTAATCCATAAAGTCATTTTCATCCCATTTTAAGAAATCAATTTTAGATATTTCTGATGAGGGGTGATGTCAGACCTTACCATTTTGAGGCAAGAAATCAAAATACCAATTCCAGTCATCCACCCTGAGATGGGTAACAGGGGGCAAGTGCATCTCTGCTGTATGTGGAAGACAGAGAGTATGTCTCCCATAAAATGTGAGTGATTTGGATATATTTGAATGCACTGGCCTAACATAGCTCTTAAATCCACCTTGGTCTAGTCCTTAGGACTCGTTAATGGAGTAGTAATTTAGTTGATATCTGTCAAGGACCAATGCTAGGGGCCACTGAATGTGACAGACCACGGTTCAAAGTTATAATGCCAAAGCCGAAGATGCAAAGATCGGCCTTTCCTATAGGCTGGCCATAGTCTTGGAGAAATCTAGGAATTGGTAAATCTGATGTATATCTGTGGAAAATTCCTGGTTTGAGAAAGGAGAAAAATTATGGAGTAGGTGGCACATTTTTTACTTTCTTGCATTCTATGGTGGTAGCAACTTTATAAATAATAGAAAAATTTATAGTTTCAAAGGCAACATTGCAATAAATACCAATAAGAAGATGGTAATATAATTGGATGATCTAAGGCACAGTAAATATATATTCATCTGTTCATTCATCTAATCATGCAACAATATTTATCAGGTGCCTACATTGTGCTAGGCATTGGGATACTATAGTGAACATAAAGAGATACTGTCCTAGTTTCACAGATGGCACGATCTGGTGAGGAATTGAAAGGTTATAGAAATAAATGCAAAATTCAACTGTGAGAAAGAATATGAGGAACAGATGCAAGATGGAGGTGTTGAGAACATTTCCAGCAAAGAAAATAGCCCCTTAAAACAACCACAGTGGTAAAGGAGTCCATGGTACACTCAGAGAACTGAAAGAATAGTGTGAATGAACAGCAAGAGAAATCTGGCGCAAGGTGAACCTGGAAAAGGTGGCAGGGTTTGATGTTAAGAATTTAACATCTTTACAGCAATGTTAAAGTTAATCCATATTATCCACAGCTTTACTGTTCACTGGAGAATTTATTACTGAGTCCCATGACAGAAAATATTTGCCATCAGTTGATACTAAAATATTATTCACTTCTTCAACTGATATTTTATTGAACACCTATGCCATGCAAGGAACGGACATTGTTAATATCGTGTTGATGCACGATGGTCCATGCTGTCATGAAATTTTCATTCTAAGATAATTTTTTGTTTTTTAGTGACAGGGTCTCACTCTGTTGCCCAGGCTGGAGTGCAGTGATGTGATCATAGCTCATTGTACCCTCAAACCCCTGTGTTCAAGTGACCCTCCTGCTGGAGCCTCCTGCGTAGCTAGGACTGTAGGCATGTGCCACCACACCCCACTAATTTTTAAAAATTTTTTGGTAGAGATGGGGTCTCACTACTTTGCCCAGGCTGGGTTCGAACTCCTGGCCTTAAGTGACCCTCCCACCTCAGCCTCCCAAAGTGCTGCGATTGCCCTCCCAGAAAAGATAAACTTTGAATACAAGTGTAACAAGTGTTATAAAAGAGAGAGTGCAGGGTTTATGACAGGGGAGTCATTTCGATGGTGTGAGTTGGGGATGCCACCCTACAGAAGTGATTTAAGCTGACGTGTGAAAGATATATTCTGATTAGAATGTCCACTATCAACAGTGAGAAAGTGGTAGGAGGTAAAGAGAAAGAATGAAGGGCTTAAAGCCTTAGTGACTGTTTATAGCTAAATAGTGAAAACCAATATGATTTTGTTAAATGCTGGATGTGGCAATTGCCTTTTTGACATTTTTCCTGTGAACCTGCAGGACTACATGAGTTTTGAGGAGTGAGGACGTCTTTGTGAAACTGCTCATCACAGCACACACAGTTTAACCTGGATTAGGTCCCTCAAACACACTGCCAGCCAGCAGTCACTCTGCCCCTTCAGCAGGGCTCTGTGGTAGGTATGAATGCTAAGACCTGAGAGCATGATCTTTTTTGATGAGCCTTTTTTTGTGTGTGTGTCCTGGGATCCCAATTAAATCCATGTGCATTCTGTCTCTGGGGTCAGGAGGATTACAGTTGGGGATGGAATGAGGCAGATAATTATGACTACTTCTCATTTACTCCTTGTTTCTCTTTTGGGGATACTCACATGGAAATACATAAGCTATTTTTCTTCCATTATCCTCCTGAGGAAAGAAGGAAAAGGAATGGGTTGGAAATCTTGGGATGAAGCAGAGAGAATTGTGGGCTGTACTGAGATGGTATTCTCTGGTTTATAGATTTCCAAAGTTTTCTAGTTCTCTTCACTGTTCTGACAAGGAGTAAGTAGCTCTGAAGCTCTCCATAATATCTGTTCCTCCTGAGTTGCAGCTCTTTTGTATCAGAGCTCGGACTAAAAACAATAGCTGTAGAAGGAGGTATTGGAATAAATGAAAATCAATCAAATACTGCAGAATCCTGAGCACTCTGCATCTGCAAGGCTCAGACACTACTGCACACCACGTAGGAGTTTGTCTTGTGTTCCACATCATCCTTTGAAAGGGAATAACTCTGCACTTCACATATGTACATGTTTATGGCCTAACATGTCTTAGGCCTTTGTCTTAACACATTACATCCATTGTTTCTGCTTTCTACTGGTTGAATGAAGAGATGGTTACATCAATGCATAGAGTACATTGATTGTGGCCCAGGTGATCAAAAGTCTTGAAAAAATAATTTTAAGAAAATGATGCATTTCATACGACCCCCCCCTTTTTTTTTTGACATTCAAGAACTCTTAGTTTAGTAAAAGCTACTCAGTACTTTTAAGAGTTTTCCATTGCATTCAACTGTTCGCACTGCTGAACTGAGTGACATGGGTACCACTTTTCTTGTAGAAAGGAAAATATAAGATTTACAAATATTTTCTGTCATTTTTGATAACATGTACAACATAGTTTAGTTCAAGAAGGCATTTCTTACTTAATGCATTTTAAATTGTTTGTGTTTACTTTTACCTCTTTCCTATAAATCTGTAGTCATTCTGGCAAGCTAAGTAATAGGCATCCTGGTGGTTACTTCTCATTAAAAGGGAAACACAAGTTTGACTCGACGGGGAGGGCTTAGCTGAGAAGAGCCATTCCTTGTACAGTGACGGTCTTCACACAGTATGGTGATAAAAGCTCAGTGGAACTACTCTGGGTCATTCCTTTGTCATCATTTGGTGTCATTTTTGCTTCTTCATTTGCTGATAAAGCATATTTTCTAATGCCAAAGACTGATTACTCCCGCTATACCTGAATTACAAATACAAGGGCTGTATCAGTTGCTGTTGTTTCAGCGTCAGCGTAAGCCAGAGTAAGATACGTAATTACAGATATTGCAGTAATTATCATTTATATAAAGAAAGTAGAACTTTGTTAGTGTCTCTGTGATTTAGAATTCAATGAAGAAAAGAGCTCCCAAGCTATAGAATTATTATTGCTTTTTAATAGCATCTGAGTAATTTTCATTTCTTTTCTTTGTCCTTTAACTGTAAGAAAATATCAAGTATATGTGTTCCTTGTGGGATAAATCTCGCCTACGTTTTTTTGTAATTTTTGCTTGCTTCTTTGGAATGTAAAAAGTCATTTAGAGAATGATCACCACCTAGTTGGTCAGAATGTTCTTAGGGTGATATAGTAAGTGCTGGCCATAGTTAACTTAATTAGCTGACAAACCATGAAACCTCTTGGTCACCTAGTCGAGGAGACATGGTATTAAACTACAGACCACTAATGCATATATCTGAGAACTATGTGAAAGCTTTTATTGACTAAAGGAAAGTTTACAGCACAGTCAAGAGGTCACCAGTGAAATTATATTACTTAATCCATTAAGTTACGTGTTTTTATAAATACTTTGTAAATATCTCTCTGGTTAGTGCTAAGGAAATCTCCAAGTTAATATTAAAAAAGTCACCAAGTTAATGGTTTTCAACCATATTATACCCAATTATCCATTACAAAAATATATTTTATGATGCCCAATATAGTAATCTTAAATGAAATTAACAGATAATACTTACCTACTTGTGCACATCATTGAAAGAGGATCTATGAGGTTGTAACTGTAATATATAAGAAATACAAAAGGGAAGTATATAAGGAGATACTATGTATGTAAGCTGTAAATGCTCTGACACTACTATTCTAGTAGATGGAAGTACACACATGTCTAAATTGCCACTTAGGTATGAGATTATCCCTGCTGAGAACCATTCCAGGACTCAAGGGGTTTCCAGTGGTCTAGAAATATGTCTATTTTATTCTTGCTCCATATCAGTTCTAAACATGGCATTTGGCATGCAGTACATGCTCAATAAACACTTATACAATGAATGTTTAATGAGCAACAGAAACAAAACAAAACTTTCTCCTGCAAGAATTTATCTTCTGGTTAGAATGTCAGGTCAGTTCAGTAACACACAAAGCGAGGGTTCCTCGGTGCCCATGCATGCCCGTGCATCCCATCCCACTGGGTGCGTGGTGCATGCTGTGGGGAACTTGAGCATGCGGGCAGCCACCCTGACCAGCTGTGAGCTGAGAAGGACTGCTACGGTCTCAGGTAATCCAGGCAGGAGGCCAGTTATGCATCTCAACTACATTCTGCTCAGTGCACTTCTGTGCCAGGTCCAGGTCCAGGTGCAGGGGGCAGATAGGTTAATAAGGCCCTGTGCTCCTGAAGCTGCCATTTGAAGGCATTTCCAACATCAGAACGTGTCAGAAGCCCTTCAGGGATGGTTAATGAATATTCCCAGGCCCCACCTCCGAGATTCCGATCTGCATTTTAACAAGTTTTAGAAATAAATTGTGATGTAAGTGGTTCGTAGACCTCACTTTATTTAGGAAGCATCAAATGAGGTGGACAATAAACCTAAAATGTGTTCTTTATGAGAATTTTCAGTATTTGGGAAATGAATGGCAACCATGGGTGAATGTTGAGAATTCTTTTGAAAGAAAATTTCTTACATTCATTTTATAAATCAAGTGAATGCAAAAGATGAGAGTGTGTTTTTAAGACTTCATTTATAAGACTGATGCTGTTTGCAAGACATTATTGCTTTAATATTCATGTGATAGTAACAATGGTCTTGATTATAGGTGGCGCACTTATATTTGTTTTCTTTTGTTAATATTGCAGATGGAAAGGTAAATGGAAATATATTGAGAAGTATAAGATGGTGTAATAAGACAGCTTTTAAGTTTTCTAATATCTTATAACACCATCTTATACTAAGATTATTTCTAGGATTTTAAAAGAATCAACTTAAAATTTCTTTTTAAGAAACACCTTAGGATTAGCCAAAAGTGTTTATGGTTTATCTCCTTAGTTTAAGATTTTATTTTTATGTACCTTGTACCTTTTATGTACCTTTTACCTTTTATGTACCTTGTCTGAAGTTTTTAACTGTAATCAAACTGTATGTATTAAAAACATACACTCTTATCTTTTGTGTTCACCTGATTTATAAAACGAATGTAAGAAATTTCCTTTCAAAAGAATTCTCAACATTCACCCATGGTGGCCATTCATTCCCCAAATACTGAAAATTCTCTTAAAGAACGTATTTTAGGTTTTTAACTGTAATCAAGTTTTAAACTGTAATCAAAATAAGAGTATATCTCATGATACTTGCCCTTTTAGTGGTATATATCTGACAATATTTTAAATATAGGTAGCTATCTTAGTTACAAACAGAGAAGCTTACATACCAAAGACTAATACTGGTTTTTTGACTATATATATTTGAATCCATTTTTAAAAAGGTAATTGGGTGAAAGCAAAATAAAAGACTTTCCAAGTTTTATTATGTATATTTAATAGCTCAACATAAGGGGGTAAATGGACAGTTACTCTGGTATAAAAAGACCTATAGCTGTGGATAATTCCATTACATCTCCCTCTAGGCAAGGTGACCCACCCCCACTGATGCCTCCACACATTCCCAGGCTTCATCCTCATGACAACAAATCAACCAACCAACCAAAATAACCCTAATTTTGAATCACAGATCATTAGCATTACTTACAACCATATTCAAATTAATCACAAATTCACAAAAAAACAATAAATTCATAGGTCTATTAATAAATTCGTCTACATGATGTCAAACAAGGGTTTTATTATTATTTCTGAACTGAATGTTTTCTTCTTAAAAAAAGTAGTTTCAATGCTATGAATACTTAGCTTTTTAAAAGTCAAATAATTTACAGGGCCACAAAGATTATAGTTTTCTTCTTTTAAAATTAGTAATTATCTTAGCACATACAAAGTAAACAAAATGAGAAAACAATTGTTCAGTTTATTGTCTTAAGCTTGCAAATGATAAGAAGACTGCCTTTTTATTCTTTGGAGTACTTCTATAGCTTATTAAGATAACAGAGGACTAGATGAATCTTTAGTGGGATACATATTTACAGAAAGTTTTCTAAAAAATGCTTTCTATGGAGGAAATCTTTTTGCTTAGATGTGCTATTTTGTGGGTATAAATTCAACTGGGTAGAGAGTATTCTGAACAAATCCTGATTTGTTCATTTGTTAAATTTGATTTCCTCATTTTTTTATTTTATATATGACCCCTGAAAAACCACAAAACAAAAATTTGGTTTAATTTCCATTTAGACCTTTTCCAAGGAGACTCAGTAATACAAGTGAGCAAAGGTCACATTTTTGAAAGGAACTTCCTCTTTCTTATGTATTCTCAGAGTGTTGCCAACATTTATAAAGATGACCCGGCACATGTTATATTTAAATAGAAAAATGATTATAAACATCAACATATGTAGATTTCCATAGACTTCCTGATGTTCACAGGATGTGAAATACTGAAGAAATGAGGTACTGTTACACACACACAGGCACACACAAAGGACTCAAGCAGAGCAGAGTCACGAGCAGTGGACAGTTGTGTATGGGACTGACTCAAACGAAACTGATTAAGTGAAAGTGTATGAAAGCTATGCCTGGTGAGATCGGCCCATAGTTACACCACTTACAATAATAGGACACAGGCGAAGGTCCCTTCTGCCTCGTGTTGCACTAAGAGTCCAAGAAAGTTTGGCAAGTAGATCCTGAAGTCCTGTCCAGATAATCCAAAATCATCACCCATGGAGCTTAATTCTGAATTTCCGCCCCAGACGAAACTCCGATTAAATTCAATGAGTGTTTCTCATTTTAGAAAGTTGTGCATGTGCATGCCATATTCTTTTCTTAGATAAAAACATACCCACAGCTCCTTCCATACAAAACGAAACCAAACACATTTAGAACACATGTAAGCCATTTCTCTATGGGAAAGGCCATTTGTGGTTAACACAGAAAGTATTTATGGTTTCACTGTTAATTGTGGTTTCTTTGTATTAGCCAAAAAAGGTAGCATTTTTCATGTTAGAAACAGTATGAAAGCAATAGCCTTTCTAAAAAATATCCGCATTTTCTGGGGCATGAGGAAGTAACTGAATTTATGATATCTTCTAAACGCCAAAGGAGTATATGCAACATAAAATTGTGTTTTCAATTTGAATAAAAGTTTATTCAAAATTATCTTAATTGTACTTTTGTACATTTCCACAAGATAAGACTGTATAATCGACATTGTATAATATTTAAGGCATTTGATTTTTTATTCATATTTGTTATCTAGGAATAATAACATTTATTTTGGAATCAAAGTGATTCTTGTAAATTAATTCCTTCTGAAAATTGTTAATTTTACAATGTGCACGTTTATAAATGTTGATTCATTTACTAAATCAGTTGGCTGACTTGCCTAATTCCTTCCCTCTGTCTTCCTCTTTCTCTCTTCCTTCTTTCTGCTCCTCTCCCATCCCCTCCCCTTCCCTTCCTCTTCCTTCCTTCCAAAATGCAATACTGCATTTTGGCAAGGATTCTATAATGAGAGTGAGTGCATTCAAGAGGTTAATTACATGGAAAAACAGTTTCATTAATTCGAAAGAACTGCACATTTTGGGGGCCTATATGTTAATATTTTTTAACTAACATTTCCACAAGTACTGCATTTTAACATCTGAATGCATCATGTATATATTATTAGAAGAGGGAAAGAAGAGACAATTGTGATTATTAGGTCAATAAGCAGAACACTTAGGAAGATTAATACATCAAACAGTTTTTTGTAAGTACACTGGCTTTTATTATCTACAGGAAAGAATATATTTTCTAATTTCATTATTATGCAATTGAAAAAATTTTAGAAGAAGCAATATATAAATATTTGATTATATCTTATTAAATTCCATAAGAAAAAGAAGCCATCAAAACATGACCCTAATTGCCTCTTTCTGAGTGTGAAAAACATTCTTTATGAAAATGCTTGGAAGTATAATTTATCAATTTAATCACATACATTTATGTATATCTCCTGAGTGTACGTGAAATTGAGTCTAAATGAACATTTTATGATGTTAAATGCAGTTTTCCAAAGATCTACATTTATTCAAAGATCATATAAAAGGCTGTTAATTTGGATAAATACTATTCTGTCCATTGGTAAGGTTTTATACAATTCTGAGTTTAACTTAAAGACATCAAACATATTGGTACATTTAAATTGCACCAGTATTAGTTTTTAAAAATCTTTAATAAAAATTTTAAAGGCTTTGGTATATATTTTGTCTCCTTTCTCTCACAAATGGAAAATTAAACAGGAGTATATTGTTATATATGAAATTTATTAACTATGATAAGGTTATATACTATATAATTTTATGCCTCTCAAATATTATTGTAATATATTCTATATAGTGTGTAATATTGAATATTAGTGTAATAATACATTTTGACATTTATAGATAGATTTATATGTTTTTAAATCTATTGCTAACCATAGGATATGTTTTTCATGACTTTTTGTGAGTTTTAGTTTGAAAATCATTAACGTTTTAAGTGATAAAATTCATAGAAGGCAAATACTTCTCTGTGGAGTCTTTACAAAAAGGAATATAAAACCTCAAACTAGAATTCATTTAACTTCATTTTAATAGATATGTTACATTTTATTTTTGCTGCTAACATCTAATGTCAATCATTTCTGAATCCAGGTAGTTGTTTTTGCACAGCAGAATAAAATGCCTTTTTACTATTTTCATTTGTATTCAAATATTGATATGAAGTAACCAAAGAACAAAACAGACTTTACTAATACATTGTGTTTTCTTTAGTTGCAGGCAATAGGTGGTGAGAGTCAAATAGAAGAAAAGTCCAAAGGTTTTTCATTTCTTGCTGTTTACAAATACGTGAAAACAAGAATTCATAGTGTCCATATATTTCCTAGCCTTTAGTGTCACATTTTGTTCAGCAAAGGTTTCTTACCTTTTTTCATTGATGCCTTATTGAGAATCCTGAAACACTGCTGCTCAATTCTTTCCTCTTCATCTGCTTGCATTGTGCATATCAGTCTGTAGGGGGCACTCCTCAGCTACCACAAAGACTTGTGATAAGTCCTTTCTGTGGTCTGAAATGTATTTAATACTCATTATTTTATCAAGGCACTTAGTTTAAAGAGAATTCATAGTTTATCTTTAAAGTATATATAGCCATAATTGAGGGAAAAAACCCCTCAGGTATCAAGGTGGACATTTTCATTTCCGAGGATGTTAATAAAAATTTACAAAACTGCATTGTACTTTGGTAAATTAGTACTTTTCAGAGCTTCCTTCTTTCTATTCTTTTCTTGGAGCTCAGGGTGGATTTTATAGTACCCAGACTTTTATTACTATACCTCGAGCCGTGTTGTCTCTTTGCCTTGAGGGCTCCCAGAGAGCAGAATGTAGAATGATCATGATTTACATGTGGAAAGAGGAACCACAGAGTTTTTACATAGAATTACATGCCCTACACTGGAGCTTATAAACAGCTTATCTTTAACGGGAGTGAAATATTGAATTTAAGATTGTGTGTGGCCTTCTCCACTCCCTTTCCTCCCTTTCTCTTCCCATCTCCGACAGAATCTACTTGGGTGGCAATTCTAAGAACCCCTTCCATAATAATGACGTGGTCCTCTCACATGGCTGTATCTTCCAGGTTCACATCAGCTGTGGGTGCAGCTGCTTTGGCTTATTATAGATTTCCATAGTTACCTCTCAGAGAGACCAGCAGCATTAACTGGTCTAACACGTTGAGGGTTGACTTTCTTTCCACATTCAGCCTCTTACTTGCCTCTGTGCCAGTGCTTTTGCGTCCTGCTGTTACCATGGTTGTTCTCGCCTCACCGTCTCTGAGATCAGCCCCTCCTCTTGGTCAGAGAGCCCATCACTCCTCTGGAGCCTGACACTGGATGCCACTTCAGCAGTTGCTTCGTCCTTTTCCTTATCATCAAATGCTCCCTTTCTCTGCTGTAATTTCTCTTATCTCTCTTCACCCCACTTCTCCTGCAGCCTCTCCATTTCTCAATCCATTTTTTTTTTTTATTTTTAATTTTTGACACTAGCTCTCACTATGTTGCCCTGGTTGGTCTTGAACTCCTGGGCTCAAGGGATCCTCCCACCTCAGTCTCCAGCGTAGCTGGTACTACAGGCGTGCCCCACTGTACCTGGCCATTTTTCAGTCCATTTTAGAACAGAGCCTCTCAAAGGGTTGTCTGTATCTGCTATCCTAAGCTTTCCACCCCTCCTTCTTTCCTTTCCTGCTCCACTGATGCTCTCTTCCTAAAATCAAGGACCTCCATGATGCTAAACCTAATGGTCAGTCCTCAGCTCTCATCTTTTATTTTATTTTTTTTAATTGCTGTCTCTATATGATGACTCAGCCCTCATCTTGATTGACGTAGAAGCAGCATTTTCTTTTCCTCATAGGGGATCACTCTCTCCTCTTTAAACGATTTCTTTCACATGGCTCTGGTTGTCTTCCTCCCTTACCAGCGGCTCTTGCTCCACTCCTTTGCTAGCTGTGTCTCATCTTTTTTTAAAAAACTTAAAAAACTTTTTTTTTTAAATGAAGACGGGGTCTTGCTGTGTTGCCTAGGCTGGTCTGGAACTCCTGGACTCAAGCAATCCTCCCACCTTGGCCTCCCAAGGTGTTGGGATTACAGGTGTGAGCCACCACACCCAGCCTGTATCTCATCTTCTTGAACCCAGGGAAGCGCAGGTGTCTTTCTCTACACTCGCTTTCTAGGTTCACCTCATCTCTCAGGCTTTACATACTGTCTATATTCTGAAAAATCCCAATTTTTTTCTTTCCAGCCAGGACTACTTCCCTCAACTCCTGGCATGTGTATTTAACTTTTATTTATTTATTTATTTATTTATTTATTTATTTATTTATTTTACTGGATATTGCTGTTTGGATGTCTAACAGGCTTCTCAAACTGATCTCCATCCCAACCTCACAAAATAAGCCACTTCTTAAGGGTCCCTCCTGTCTTAGAAAAGGGAATTTTCTCAGGATAAAATCTCAGTTTTAAGACAGTAGTCCAAGCCGCTGTCATCATTTCCTGTGTCCATTTCTCCTCACTCCAATACACCCTGACATCAAATCCGTAGAGGTTAAATATCAGTTCATTTCTGTCCCTTTCTCAAAACCTGCCAGTGGCTTTCCAGCACAGAGTGATGGCCACAGTGCTGTTAATGACCCCCGGGCTCTACTGGATCTGACCTCTGAGATACCTCTTGGCTTCTTCCCTTACTCTGATCCCTGGCTCACTTCATGCCAGCCACATGTCCCACTTTGCACTTGCTTGATAATCCAGGAAAATCCCTGCCTCCAAGGGATTTGTTATTTTCTCTTTCTAGAGTGCTCCTTTCCCTGATACCTTCATGACTCACTTCCTCATCTTTCCCCAAAGTCATCTATGTACTGGGTAGGACGTCCCTGACCACTCTTAAAAATAGCAGCCCTCAGCTGGGCACAGTGGCTCACACCTGTAATCCCAGTACTTTGGGAGGCCAAGGCAGGTGGGTTGCCTGAGGTCAGGAGTTCAAGAGCAGCTTGGCTAACATGGTGAAACCCCGTCCCTACTAAAAATACAAGAAATAGCTGGGCATGGTGGTGCATGCCTGTAGTCCTAGCTACTTGGGAGGCTGAGGCAGGAGAATCGCTTGAACCCGGGAGGCAGAGATTGCAGTGAGCCAAGATCGCACCACTGCACTCCAGCCTGGGTGACAGAGCAAGACTCTGTCTCAAAAAAAACCAACCAAACAAACAAACAAAAAAGGAATCCTCCCGAGTGGACTCTGCATTTCATGCAACTTTCTGGCTTTATTTTTTTCCATGGCACTTATCACCATCTGACTTGCCGTATCTCTCACCTATGTATCATCTCTTGTTGCCATCCATGTGTGCGCCCCAAAGGGCAGGGGTTTTGTCTGTTGTGTCTGCTTTTGCTTCCCCAGTGCCCAGAGAGATAACTGACATGCAGTAGGCTCTTCATAATAGTTGCTGAATGAACAAACCCATTTTAGCATATCATCTGTGAAAGGATTTATGTCCAAATTTGGAACTCAGCCAGGATTTGAATTGTATTTTGTCTTTTCTGTTTTAAAGCTTGCTTTCTAGTTTAAACTAGTTCCTCAAAGTGATGCTACTTTATCTTGTGTTTGCACCCTTTGTTTTCTTCAATTGACTTTGAACACATTGGTCTTTTTGCCGTTAATCAATATGGGATGCAATAACTTTTATTTTTTATTTTAAAAATGTTGTATTTTAACATTCAGCCAGACAGTTGAACTTGTAGTAATTTTTGGAGGCCTCGCCATCCCCTCCCCTTTTGGGGGCCATTTTTTTATGGGATTAGGAATTTGGGGAGTTTAGGAAGGTCAAACTTCTTGAGGAATTTTTTAGTAAGGATACCTTTGGGTGTTTTCAAGGACTTCTCCACTTTTGGTAAAACGATAAATCTCTCCTGACTTAAACAAACTTTCTTGAGGAAAAACTTTTTTGTTTTTAATAGAGAAAAATTCTGTAAAAGGCTACTTTTGGAGTACGTGGTAGAAGCAGTTGGTCACAGGCCAACGACTTAATTTTCTTGCTCCTCTCTGCCTTCTCCCAATTCCCCAATAACTTAAGGTCATTGTGACCATACGGGATCACCTTTAAATATTTAATCTATAAGAGGTAACATGTTTAATTCTGTGCATCAAATTATATGAACAAATTGTGCTACCCTACCTAAGTAAATGTAGAAAAAGCTGTGGAAAAAGAAATCAACATTTGTTTAGGTCAAGCATTGTGCTAGGACTTTTTCATACATCAACTTATTTAATCCTATTTTTTTTTTTTTTTTTTGAGACAGTGTGTCACATTGTTGTCCAGGCTGGAGTACAGTGGCGTTATCACTGCTCATGGCAGCCTCAACCTCCTTAGGTCAAGTAGTCTTCCCCAACTCAGCCTTCTGGATAGCTGGGACTACAGATGCACGCTACCATGCCAGGCTAATTTTTTATATTTTTAGTAGAGATGGGGTCTTGCCATGTTGCCCATGCTGGTCTTGAATTCCTGGGTTCAAGTGATCCTCCTCCCTTAGTCTCCCAAAGTGCTGAGATTACAGGCGTGAGCCACCGTGCTCGGCCTTAACACAACCCATTATACAGACAAAGAAATGCACATTTGGAGAAATCATATAAGCTTCCCAAGATCTTACATCCAGAAAATTAGAATACTGGGACTCAGAGATTTGTCAGTTTTTCAGACTTCTGTTTAAGAAACTACTGAATTTGCTATAAACTCTGAAATGCTTTTTAGGCAGTTTTCAGAAAGCATAATGGGTGTATCCTAAATTTTCAGAAAGTATTGTCGGTGTATCCTAAATTTTTAAACTTTCTTACAGACATTAGCTCTAATTTTTACAATAACCCCAAAACAATGATGTTATCATCATTGCTATTTTACAGAGAAGAAAACTGAGGCTTATAGAAGTTAAGTAATTTTCCTTCTGTTAAAGATGCTGATACCTGGGCTTCTACCTAGGACGATACATCAGATTTTTACATCTTTTACCCCCTCACCTTATTCAGACGTCTACTCAAATATCATCATATCAGAAGGGCCCTCTCTAATCAAGCTGTCTAGATAGTTCTACCTTTAGTGGGTGTCTTCTTAGTCTGCTTAAGTTTTCTTTAAAACCCATTACCATCTAGACATTATATATTTATTTATTTGTTGTGTGCCTTTCCCAGCTAAAATATAAGCTATGTGAAAGTAGAAATGTTGTCTATTTTTATTCTCTGCTGTATCTGCAGTGCTAGGATACACAATAGTAGACACACGATAAATACCTGTCAAATGAATGTGAACAAGCATGCCACTGAAAATGTAGGTGGTAAAATCAGATTAATGTTGGTGAGTTGAGAAAAGGAGATAAAGGATTCTCTGAACAAAAGACAGTACAATAGAGAGGACTGGAACAGAATAGAACATTCAGATAAGAAAGATTGAAGAAATGTGAGAACTTAGGTCCACCTGAAAACAAATCTTGTGAACATAGAAAGGAATGTCATCCTTTTACACAAGGCAATGGAATTTCTAGAAGAAAGTAATATATATTTTTGCATTGAAGAAGACTAATAAACCTCTCAGCATCTGTTGTTTAGAAAAGTCAGATTTCAAAGTAAAGGGGTATTCAGAGCCTGGACTGATACTTTGTGGAATAAAGAAAAAAAAAAGAGACTATTTTGGGGGCTACTTACAGGAAGAAGTTTTGGTTGTAGAGTTAATCTGAAGACATGCAGGCTACTAAAGAGTTGATGATATTTCTAATATTTTATACTTAAAGAAAATGGGACATTTTAGTTTTTAGGCAGTTGCAGAAAATGAATATTTCTTGAAAAATAACAGTTAGAAGGCTTGCCATTGACATATTGTTTTGAGAATTTTAGTGAACTACTTTATTCATAAGTTTTCCTGTGTCTGTGGGGTGGGAGATAGATTTGAATTAAGCACAACATGAAGCACAAAGCAGCCTTTGACCGTCAAAAGCTTTGGCTGTGTTTTTTCCCTTTCCCCATTCTGGGCTTTTCTATATCTTATTTGTTTTTCCTTTTTGTCTTCAAAGCAATAATAATAAAAAATAATAATTGTAATAAAAATGATAATAACTGTTAACATTTGAGTACTTTGTGCCAGGCACTATTCAAAGCACTTCACATTATTCAATGAATTTAATTATCTCGTTACCTCTAAGAGGTAGGTACAATTATCATACCCATTTTACAGAGGAAATTATGACACAGAGACAGCAACTCACTTGCTAAAGGTCACACAGCTAGTGAGTGGCCCAGCCAGAATGACGAATCCCAGCAGATGCTTGCCAGGGTCCATACTCTTAGCCACTGAGCTAACTGTTTTTTTCCTGATAACATTATATTTACATTGAGCTTTTAACCTTTGTGAAATGCTGTTACATACACCAATTTTCTATTTTCTTCCCCTGCCATGGCTTGCCACTGACATTACTCAGCTCCTGCACAGCAACTAGATGATACTTGGCATGAAGGAACTTCCCTGCTGTGGCTCTCTAGGCACGAGTCATCAAGAAGTCTTTGAATGATTAAGTGATCATCATTACTTGATCATTTAGCAGAGAAAAATCAGAGCCCTTGGCAGAGGCAGCTCTTAGGATAAATATTTTAATTTTGTTAATAGGACTTAAGCGGATAGAAAGGTGTATGCATGAATGCAGAGTATTAAAACTCAGGTCTTTTATGGCAGGGAGAGGTGCAATAGGGGCTCCTTGTGCCCTTTTCTAGGAGCTGAGAAATCCTGAATGTACCAGATGCATTGTGGAAGAGTGGAAGAAATGTAGCATTTGAAAATTAATAAAAGAGTAGAAAATAAAGT
Source organism: Mandrillus leucophaeus (assembly GCF_000951045.1). Lineage (NCBI taxonomy): Eukaryota > Metazoa > Chordata > Mammalia > Primates > Cercopithecidae > Mandrillus > Mandrillus leucophaeus. Next base: position 5,222,092 of record NW_012101432.1, on the reverse strand, counting down.
TCTTAAAAAATATCAGGGAATATATTTCAGATAATAGTGGAAAGTTTGGAAATTTAAATGAATAAATATTGAGAGGCAAATATATAATTAATCACAGCTAATCATCCATCCATCCATCCATCCATCCATCCATCCATCCATCCACCCACCAAGTCACATTCTATACACTTGGCAACTGGAGATAAAAAGGAAAACAATGAATTGATCAAGAATAGCATCGCAGGCATCCTGTGAATCATTTACTTTAACAGAATTAAAAAGACATTTCTTTTATTGGAAATAAAATTTTCAATATTGTTATAATTTAATATACATGGACACTATCCCACATACATTATCATTGTCCAGTTTTCTTGTCTAATTTCGAACATGGGGCTCTTTCTATCCTTCATGTTCAATATTAAGAGCATGCGCTGGCTGTGAGAACTGACATGCACAAATTTGGGTCATGTTTGAGAGGGAGAATGATGACCCAACCTTTATAGGCACATACTTATGACTGATGATAATGTAATATCTGTTCCCTGTAAGTCGTATATACAGTTTGGTCTATATTGGGAACTTGTCCATAGACAGGTAGATTGCTTTTCCCATAAGCCCTCCATACTTGTGGAGAACCATTTAGGAACACGTAAAGACAACTGTGAAACTAACACATTGTAAAAGGCACTTGATAATAGTGAAACTAAAATCAAAGTCACTGCTACCTGGTGCCAAGAGCAACTTATCAACAGAACTTTGTATGTCTTATGGGTCCAGCATGTAGTATTAAGTGAATATTTGTTGAAAGTTTGGCTATAAAAATGAAGAGATCTTTCCCTGTGCAAGAACAAGCATTCATGCATTCTGTGTCTTTTAGACCAGAAGCACGCATTTTGCTATTCTCAGCTTTACCTCTCTTCCTTTGTCATACCATTTTCTTTTGCACGTGTACACCATTCTTTGCCTGCTACATAACAGATGTATTTCTCAGCTCATTCTTCATAGAGCTAGGACGTATTTCTGAAATTGAGCTGGAGTTTATCCTTACACAGTTGTTTCTTCTTGTCTTGACTATAGTTTTTTTCCAGGACAGCATGACTTGGCAGGTATTTGGGAGTGTCCACGAGGTCTGTAGCTTTCAGAATTGTAACAAGCCTACATTGTGTATGAAGGGGCACACCTGTAGCCCAAGGCCTCTGGGTTGTTGATCTTCATTTCATTTGCATTAATTTTTTTGTGAAGGGGGAGTATTTTTATTTTTAGTTTTTTGCCCTCATATGCCTAGGACTATAGACTTTTGGTTTTCTAGGCATTACAGAACAATAATAGAGGCATGCTATATATGACACCAAGACAGCATGACTTCAAAATGACAGGTGTTTTTCTTCCATTTAGGAAAAGATGTCAACTCCTTTTTGTTGCTCTTCTTCTGAATTCCATTGTGTGAAAGAAAAGTGACTAACATACAAGGATGATAAGAGATAAAGAAAAGCTCCTGAAGTAGACTGTCTTATCTAACATGATATAACACTGAGATTTAGGTGGGAGAAGAAAACAGATGTAAAATGGTACCTAGAATAACATGGGGCAGGAGGGAGAAAACTGTTCCCAACAGGAGGCAATTAAGTGTTTGCTGTATACCATGGGTCCAACTGAACTTTTGACACTTTTCCAAAGGGGAAGGCAGAAGGGAGAATATAAATGCCGACCAAAGCTAGTGGCTGGCTCTGGAATGGGCATCTCATATGGTCTCCATTTAGTAATGCTGTAATAAACCAATGAATAGCTATGACATTTTGGAGGGTTGGAGAAGTGCAACATAGAAATACAGAACACTTTGGAAGCAAAATCACCATTCATCCCAGACATGGAGAGGTGCTAGTCTGACAGAGCCTGTATCTTCCAGTGATATCCAGACTGTGGGCTGAGGATGGGTTTGCCATGGTTAAAATCAGTACTCCAAGACTTGTGTGTTTAAAATGGAAAAAAGACTGGTGGTTGGAAACCTCATTTCTCTTTGTTACTGTTTTTGAAACATCAGGACATCAGCTTGTCTCTTGGGACTGTGCCCAGGAGGTCTAATTTTGCTGAAGGATCCAGTCAAGTCTTTGGAGTTAGTTTAGTATTCTAAATTAGTTATATTTTGATTTTACTTGGATTTGTGGAAAAACTAAAAAAGTCAACATCTAAGAGAGGCAATTCCAGGTTCTTCCTACCTCCCCTGAAATTGTATTTTAGTTGTTATGTTGAACACACAAAAGTAAAAAATATCTCTCTGAAAATGTTCATGCAGCACAAGCAGTTCCTCTTTGAGAACTAACTCATATTCCCTTGGGCTGAATGGCATAATTTCATTCCTAGAAGTATAATAGGAATTTCCTTCTCCTGTTCAGCGATTAGAATGTTGAGATAAATCATTTCCTTATTGTCTCCGTGGAGTGTAGGTACCTGGAATACTATACAGATTTTTTTTTTTTTTTTTTTTTTTAATCACCGGTAGAATCAAAGAAAATGGGGAATGGAGGAAAGGAAACAGAATTAGAGATTCAAGTTACAACCACAATCAGTGAAGACAGAAACTAGTGAATCAGAGAAAGTCAAGAGATGGTCTGGATCCAGGAAATAGTCAGAAACTGGAAGTCAAAGTAGAGAAGTGAGTCAGAATCAAAATGGCAATGAACATAAACTAGAAATGGAGATAAATGAAGGTTTATAAAAGTAAGTGAACAGAAATAAATATGCTTTACTAGGTAGATGTTCATAGGACTTTGACTAACCTTATCATCTTTCTGACAGAAAAAGGACCAGTGACTTCTGGCTGTGGTGTCAGGAGACTGAGGGCTCAAAGACCATGCAGCCTGCAGCTGTACACTGTTACCCCAGAGGTGGGAGTTCTAGAATGCTCCAGAGGTTTGATTTTGGAAAGGATGACTATGTTGTGGATCCTTATACTTTCTGTAAATTACATCACCATTCCTTGCTCCTTGCCATTCGGAAATATGTATTGCAAATTTAATTTGGTTAATTCACAAGTCTATTTTTTACCTGTTCAATTTAATACCGTTCAGATTTGCCAACAAGTGATATGCCAGTTTCCTGCCAGACTACTCAAGGCAAAATGTGAATCATCAGTGGCTAAATGGCTTTTCTTGACATTGAATAAACTTCCAATTTCCTATTTAGCAATGATGCATGTATATAACTGACCTTAATAGGAAAATAAGGTCTCTCTACACTTTATCTAGCTCAGGTCTTCACATAAGTTTGCTCCATCGTGGACATTTGTGTATGTCAGTACACAAATGCTTTCTATGGAGTGCATATGCATACTATGATATGAACACATGTAGATTTACATATAAAATATCTACAAATATGTAGAATAAAAATGACAAAACGTTTAGCTTGCTGTTTTGTTTAATATTAATTTGTGTGTCCAAGGTATAAGCAGTTTTTGAGCAGAGTTCACTTGTTCATTTTAACAGCTCTTAAGTGGGTAATAGTATTCTCATTTTCCAGTAGAAGAAACAGATTTTGAGAGATTAAATAACTTTTTGTAAAACTCTGATTCAAACTAAGTCTGGTCATGCCAAAGCCCATGCTCGCTTCCACTGTCTCACATTGCTGCCTTCTTTTTTTTTCTTGATCTGGAGTCTCACTCTGTCTCCCAGGCTGGAGTGCAGTGGCAAGGCCTTGGCTTGTTGCAACTTCCACCTCCCGGGTTCAAGCGATTTTCCTACCTCAGTCTTCCGAGTAGCTGGGATCAATGCCTGCCACCATGCCCGGCTATTTTGTTTTTGTTTTTGTTTTTTTGTATTTTTAGTAGAGATGGGGTTTCACCATGTTGGCCAGGCTGGTTTTGAACTCTTGACCTCAAGTGATCCACCTGCGTTGGCCTCCCAAAGTGCTAGGATTACAGACATGAGCCACCATGCTTGGCCGCATTTTTTATTCCTGTTGAAAACATGGATTACTTTGCTTCACTATTGTAACCTATAGACCCTGAATCTTATTATTAAATTTATTTACATAACACATTCATTATAACTGCTGCCTTCTATTTTTAATACCTGGGACTGAAGGAGTGGAGGAAATTTTGAAGGAAAATTTTGCATGCCAGGTTTATCTCCCAAAATAATTTTCAAAGTATATGGATAGTACATATTAGAAATATATGCCTATGGATACTAAAACTGCTGAATTTTTTTCTTGATAACCACATCAAAGGTAATTCTTGAGGTTTAGAAAGACAAAAATATTCCTTGGAAAAACAAAAGAAAATTAGCAAAAATTAGTACAAACACAAACACCACAAGAAAAACTTTATAACTATATGCCCTTAAGTATATGTTAATAAATTTAGCAACAAAAATATACAGTGCTTCATGATGTGACTCATTAAAAATGAATTTAACTAGATGGTGGTAGAATATGAATGCATGCACAATGGTTACAGTAAATGTGCGAGTGTAGGCTTTCTTTTAGACCAAGTATTAGGGAAGAAAATTGCATACTTGATGTCTGGCGGTTTCTAGAATGCTGTTTTTGTTTACGGCTTGGGCAAATGCCAGTGGTTTCAACAAAATAAGAATAGAAATCATACATTATTGTGGAGTTATTTTAAAACAACAGATGCAAGGGAGGTCATAGAATGTTTTTGTGACTGTTGGACATGAAAATGGAACCAGACTCTATGAAATTTTTGAAGGGCTTAATTTTTATGAGAATATCCTCAGAATTAATATTGTAAATACTTCCCTTGATGCATATATTATGGAGAAATATCAGATTATTGGAATATTTGATCTGAAGGTTAATTGAAAATGGAAAAGATTTTTTTTCCCTAGATGTAAAACCTGGGAGATTGCTTATTTCAATGAAGCTAGCATAATGTTAAAATCTGTACATCTTTTTTTACTTTTTTGAACTTTTTTTCCCCTTAGTGCTAATCTCACTAAATTTGTAGATGACATTTTAACTTTGTAGAAGCAGCTCCTTAACTCATTTTAACTATGACTGGGTGAGACCTTCTGAGTATTTGGTGATATGTGCACATTTCATCATCACAAGCACTGAGATGAAGTAGTTGTACCCTGTGAAAAAGGATTAGTCACAAAAATTATTTCCAAAAGCAAATTCTGTTGGTTTCTAGCCCATGGTATACATTGAAAAGGACTACTTTATGGGAAAAATTTATGAAACTTTAGTGGATAAGAGCTGTTCATAAACTGATGACTGGCCAACAGCAAGTGTCTCATGGAATGGTGGGATACCTTGTATGTATATTATGGTCCGAACAATGGGTTACCGACCTGGTCATGTCTTTAGAAGCCATTTGCCAAGTTTTTAATTCGCTTCTCAATTAATTTACTTACCATAATGGTTGCCTTCCAGTGAAGATAAAGGTTAAAAATATAACACGTAATTTTTATTTTTTGGAAGGATTTCCAAATGTATGTGGTTATTGCAACTTCTTTCTCTCTCATTTGTAACACCATTTCTGAACTATTATTTTGTCTTCCTCAACTCCTGTCACAAATACAACATTTAAAATTTGATTTGTCATAGTTTGATTGCTCAATATGACCCCTAACTGTTCCATGTATTTCCTGGTTGGGTCATCCCTGGTGAATGGGATAATTTTCCCCCCTCTGAAATCTGCTGTGTCTTCTTGACTTACCTGCGGAGAAGGCAGCAAATGGCAGTGCTGTCCTACCTAACTGGTTCAGGTCAAGCCAGGGTGTTCATGCCTTAATTCATTCCAGCCAATTCCCCCAAACTACTAGAGTGATTGTCCTAAAACAGAAATCTGATTAAACCATTGATTTCAATAAAAGTCTTCAACAGGCTTTAGGATGAAGTATAAATTCCTTCCTGTCGGGTAGAAAAACTTCATCACCTGGCTTATAACTCTGGAATTATCTCGAGTGGTCCCAAAAACTGTCTTTGACTGCTCTGAGCTGCCGTAACTATCACCAAAGCTATCCTCTTTGTGCCACAGGGACCTGCGTTAGTGCAGCTGCTTAGCAGTCTCCACCATGATGAGCACAGAACTCTTCTCTCTCTGGGGTTACCCTCAGTAAGAGGTATCTGCAGGAGGTTTGCTTGGGCTCTGGCACGCTGTAGAGCTTATGAAGTTCCTTCGTTTCATCACAGAATTCTCCCTTTCCATTGTGCACACACGCCACCACATTTGCTGAGTCTGGATGGGCTCAAGTACTCACCAAGATGCCTTACCTGCAAGCTTTCCTTTCCTCTGACATGCACCTTCACTAGTGGACATGCACTCTTCCAAACTCTAGTCCATATGATACATTCTCTCAGGGATACTATAATCCTGGCTCTGGATTTCGACTTCCCCCTAGGCAGGCAGATAAAACTAAACACCAATTAAGAGACAGTACAAGTTGGCTTTACCTACTTTGAAGCTCCTCAGCTACCATGTGAATCAGTGGATACAAAACAGGATATTTGGAGAAAGGAGTGCACCTACCACCACATGCTGCTGCATAATTCTCTTACATCACACAACGCATTGCTTTACACTTGTCTACTCTCTTTCTCCCCCAGCAAGCTGTAAACTCTTTGAGGACAGGAGAATTACATCAGATTCATTTTTGTATTTTGGAGCATGATAATAATTGTATTTGGAGGTAATGAACATTGACAGAAATATTGAACTGCCTCAATATGTTAAAGACCAGAGCAGAGTGGATTACAGGGGTGGATTTGAGGTAGAGGGAGAGTATTGTACCTCTGGGAATGAATCTTCAAGGTATTTGCTAGTTCTTTTTGTTTGTTTTTTGTTTTACAGAACAAAGTGAAAAAATAATTTCTGTGGTACAGATCCATTCTCAGTAGTCAGAGTGTGCACAAAAGTTTATTATATTTGTTCCAATTCTATATAGGACCTACTCAATGGCAATAAACATTGGCATTCTTGGAAATGGTGTTTGCCTAAGAATCTTCTGTCTGCCTTTGTTGCTTTGGCCATATTATGATAAGGGCATGACTGGATTTACCAAAATGGGCATGATTGGATTTACTTAATCTCTCCTCAGGTCAGAAATGTATATTTGGCGTACATTTGATCATGAAAGATTAATAATGTGTTATGGCAGCAAATGTAGACTAATGATACTTTTAAAAAAGATTAGTTACATTAATGTCAGAGATGAGCACATATATGTATTATATATATAATATATAATATATATATGTTCTGTGCCTTTTGTCTTAATGTAGGAATGGGTTTGTCAATAATCTTATCAAAAATAAAAGTGCAGTACACCAAAAATCAGTTGACAGGAACATAAATAATGTCATAATTTAAAATAAATGCTGAAATAAGTTTATATTTTTAAAACATATAGGTCAGATTACATGCAGAAAAACGTGAAAAAACAGACATCATTAATTCATTGGATAGAATTATTTCCAGTCAATTAACTTACAAATTCCAGATTATTTTTTGTTTCACTGCATAATATGATGTAAATAAATACCTGCTTTTCAGAAGGCAAACAATGCGCTGTGGATATTGGCCTGAAGATGTAAGTATCTCTCTATAATTTGTGTGCTGTGTTTTTCTAGCCATATAATTTTACTTTGATAAATAACACATGATACAGTTGGGCTTACTGGCTGACCACCCCAAAGAAGATGTCTAAAAGACTCTATAATATTTGCAAAGGAGTTGGGTCAGTAACCACAAAACAATGACTATTTCAAAGCAAATAAACAAGCAGGAGGCCAGTGGTGGTTACTGTCTGTGAAGAATAGGCAAGTCAATCTACAGATGATAGAAAGTAGAGAACAATGAGTAGGGAGGCCCATTCAGAAGGGAGGAGTGCTCCATCTACTGTGCCTGCCTTCTTTCCTAAGAGAAACCTTTCTTTCATTTAAGATTTAAATGAAAGGTTAAAGCAGGTGGATCTCTTGAGGCTAGGAGTTTAAGAGCAGCCAGGGCAACATAGCAAGACCCCCATCTCTATGAAAGAAAAAAAAAAAGCCAGGCATGGTGGTAAAAACCTATAGTTCCAGCTACTCCTTGAAAGGCTGAGGCAGAAAGATCAATTGAGCTCAGGAATAAGGCTGCAGTGAGCTATGATCATGCCACTGCATTCCAGCATAAGTGACAGAGAGAGCCCCTATCTCAAAAAAAAAAAAAAAAAAAAAAAAAAAAAAAAAAAAAAAAGAAAAAGAAAAATAAAAAAAAAATAAAAAAAAAATTTAAAGATAGATTTAAAGTCATAGTGTAAAAAAGAACAAGAAGTTATCTAGCTCTCCACTCAAATCCTTGTTTTCCCAGTTTCTAGCTCTTTGACCTTGGGTCAGTTCTCTTTATGCCTCAATTTGCTTATCTGCAAAAATGAGATGATACCTAAATTTTGGAGTTGAAGGATAAAATCAAGTAACATAGGTGAAAGTACCTAGCACTTTCACCTATGTAGTAGGTAGTCTACCAGTGTTAGTTTTCTTGTCTCTCCCCGTTCACGCATGCATGTTTCCATTCAATGCATTTTTATTGAGTGATAACTTGGCCCTTGGAAGCTATGGGACTATAGTCTCCAACCAGATCTTCTAGTTCTTATTATTGTAAATACCAAGCTTCTAAGAGACACTTTATATTTTTCAGCCAAATAAATGTGTGTAGCATTCCAAACAGGAGCATAAACTCTTACAACCTGGGTTTTGCATATGGCAACTGCTTCATTTTCATGGTCCTCCTAACTCTTCCCTTTGACTTCTCCTAACTTTTTATTGAGAACTCTTTCCTAAGCTCACATCTTCTATTGGTCTTTTTAGACTAACTTCACTTAAATCAGTGAGTACTGTCATTTTGGCAACTCCCTAGAATGTTGCGCCTGCTTGTGTACAACTTTTATTAGCAATACATATTCGATATGTTTTTGGCCATTTGAAATACTTTCCATTTTACATTGCATGCAGTGATGTAGAATATATTTCTTCTGTACTCCCAAACCAGGATAGCTTATCTTAAAGCAATGGGTTTTTGCAAATGATGACTGGTCATCCAATTGATTTTCCTCTACTCCTGATCTTTATCGTTATCCTAATAAGAATGGGATGTTCTTACTACTCTTGAAGTTGGAGTAGTTTCTGTGCTTTCACCTTATTACGGAGCCTCCTCCTTTGTTTATCAACACACTTTGCCTCAATGCTATCCACAGTCTTTAGCTGGCTTGAAATTAGCTTTCAGCAGAGTCCTCAGCAGCCATGAGTCAGGTTGACGGTTGTTATACAATAAATGGCCTGATATCAGTGGTTATTTTTTTTCCATCTGAAATATTTAGTCATAAATTTTAATTAGAAATGATGGCAGAGAATGATTTATTTATAAAGAAAATGGCATCACATGCCAGATATATATATCATGGGATATACCTTGTGGTTGCTAATCAAAGCATTTGGAATGAAAGTCATAATTTAAGTAAATACAAACTCTGCATTGTTACATTTTAGGATTTATTACTCAAAAACAGCAAACATGCCTTTCCATTATCCATGTTAAAGTACACGGTCAAGATAGTTTATTTCGTCAGGAGCAATGGCCCACACTATTGTTCATTAACCTTCTAGAGAACCTACTTATAAGCGATCACTTCCTATATGATCTCCAAAGGAATTCAAGGAGGATTTAACAGTCAACCATGAATACTTAAGGTTTGCTCTGTTTCAAACGTGGTGATCTGATGGAAACTACTGAAAATTTGATGGGCTTCAACAGAAGAAGTGTGGGTTTTCTAACACTTAAAAAGTCATAAAAATGAGATGAGGTAGGAAAATAAGAGGAGCTTATGTAAATCCATGGAGTTGGTCAATAGAAGCACAGTCTGAGTAGCAATGAAAACAGTGATGAGACATACAAACACAAGGCCAGTTCTGTCCTTGGAAACACATGCATAGCCATCAAAGGGCAGAATTTGCCTAATAAGCAAATGTGACAATAGGCAAAACAACCAAGAAACTGACAGCTGATTAAGGAACCTATTGGATAATGCTTTTTGAAATATTCAGATAACTGAATTATTCTCTAAGCAAACCTATGAGAGATTTAGAGACAAAAAATTAGGAGATAGGAGTGAAGGAAAAGGAAAGTCAACATATTTTTAGCAATAAAGGAGTAGTTAAAATGTTTTCTAAGTTTCTGCTATTTATATTTACATTACACTTATTTCTAGGTGACTAATGAGAAGCAGGTTTAATCTAATATTATACCCATTGAACATTATATTATCTGGTAGCATCATTTTAAAAGCATATATAGTGAATAACATTAGATTACATACAGTATTATATGCAGCTTAGTTCTATAAAATCAATTTGATTTTCTCATACTGATGAGAATATGTAGCAACAGTAATGTGTTTTGGAAGGCTGAGGTAGGATTATCATTCTTAGATGGAATTTTTTTTTTTTTTTTTTGATGGCATCTTGCTCTATTGCCCAGGGTGGAGTACAGTGGTACAATCTCAGCTTACTGTAAACTCTGATTCCTGGGTTCAAGTGATTTTCCTGTCTTAGCTTCCCAAATAGCTGGGATTACAGGCATGCACCACCACACCCAACTAATTTTTTAATTTTACTTTTTTTTTTTTTTTTTCCAGGGATGGGGTTTTGCCATGCTGGCCAGGCTGGTCTTGAACTCCTGGGCTCAAGGGATCCACCTGCCTTGGCCTCTCAAAGTGCTGGGATTACAGGGGTGAGCCACCACACCCTGCCTGGATTGATTTTTAATATAGCGGGACTCACATTTGCTTGGCTTTGAAAGTGTGTATAAGAGAGATACATAGCAGCCAGGGCCTCATTTATTCTCTTACGTTTCCTTATGCCTTGGAAGTTGTTAGTTGATTTAAGACCTGAAGTTGGTCCATGAGAGCCAATTCTGGCATGTTAATAGCTGGGACATGATTTACCTTCTGACCCTTTGTCTTCCCTAGAGCCCAACATGTCTTCGTTTCCTAGACTTTTTGTGATTCAAACCAGACAACATTTGACTCAGAAAATTGCTTAATTAACACAGAAATACTAGTCAAATTGACCAATGCTGCTTTTCTGAGTGTTTTCAACATATTGAATTCATCTTATGTGTGTTTGTTGCAGTTTGAGCTTGCGGCAAACACAGTTCTCTATTATTCACTTCCATATTCTTGCTTAGGTAAAAAACCCTTTGGCGTCATCTTTCATTTCTTTTTCTGAAGGAAGGTTAAGGTCATGTGTGGTCTCTGGTTAGAGCTACTTATATTACCCTAACTTTTTTTTTTTTTTTGAGAGACAAGGTCTTTGTTGCCCAGGCAGCAGTGCAGTGGCCCAATCATAGCTCACTGTAGTCTCAAACTACTAGGCTCAAGCAGTCCTTCTGCCTCAGTCTCTCTAGTAGCTGAGATTTCAGGTGCACAGCATCACACCCAGATATTTTTTCTTATTTTTGTGGAGATGGGTGTCTCACTATATTTCCCAGGCTATTCTCAAACTCCTGGCCTCAATCAATCCTCCTGCCTCGGTCTCCCAAAGTGTTGGGATTACAGGCATGAGCCACTGTGCCTGGCCAGCCCTAATGTTTATACTCTCCCCCTGGATACTATCTTGTTGTTAATGTCAAAATGTTATCTACATAGCCTTTCTATTACTTCTTCCCTATTTCTAATTTATTGTTCTATGACTTCATTATCTCTCTTTCTCGTTTGTGGTTGCTGCTCTATCAGCAAGTTCACTCCTTTAATTTCATGTCTCTGTTACACAAGTCTACCCTATTAGTTAAGATTACTTGGTATAATGGTAAACAAGACATACCTGTTGCTCTCAAGGAATTTACAGTCTAATAAGGGAGAATGAAAGGTATGTAGAGTGTTATATATGTGATGAGGTGCCACGACTGTTGTAAACACAAGGTTGGAACACATATGCAAAGGTGCAAGAATAAGTACAAACTGATGCCTTTACTAGCTATGATAAGATGAACTGAGCCAAACAGATTTTTTCTCTCCAGGAATTTAACCAGGAATACTGAATTAGCCAATCAGCAGCAGGCATTTAATCAGAAAGGTCATGAAAAAAGATAAGCATTTAGGATCATTATGACAGCAGATAATATATGAAAACAAAGGATACCAGTCAATGTAGGGAGACATCTAGAATGAGGAAAATCAGAATCACCACGAGTGACCACTGCAGCTCCTCCTAAAAGAAGGACTGGAAGGGCTGTTGGGATGGAGGGCACATGGAGAAGGAAGAGTCTCACTAAGGATTTCTAATTCATGCATCTTGGAGACTTTTATATTTTTCAAGATATGTTTGTCCAATGAAAAATCAGCTGGATATAATGGTGTGCACCTGTAATCCAAGCTACTAGAGAGACTGAGGTGGGAGGATTGCTTGAGCCTAGTAGTTTGAGGCTACTGTGAGCTATCATTGGATGAGAGGATGAGATAGGAGGTAATAGGATGTAGCAATTATCATCAATTATTGTGTCTAGAATGATATGGCTATGTTGTGTCACCTTTGGCAAACTAACTGACTATTCTAACTCTCAAGTTCTCTCCTCTACATTCTATAGGAAATAATCATTGTACTTAATATTTAGGGTTATTTTAAGGATTAGATGAAATAATCCATATAAAGTGCTTAGCATAGTTCCTTGTGCATACATTCTGAAAAATGTTAGCTATTATTGTTTTGTTTTGCTTTAGTGTACTAAAAGGCACAGTAAATTGCTGTTTCTTTCAAACTGCGGGATGTAATCATGAGTATGTAACATTATAAATTTAGGGAGAATAACCAACAATCTAAGAAAAGATATAGAATAGAGTATGTAAGAAACACTTTCTATAGTAAAGGAATGTTTTGCAAAAACTTTTTTTCAGGGGCACGTGTCCATGTGTTTATATATAACCAAGCATATAATAATTTGGAGACCACTGTATTATATGAATCCCAGATGGATAATAGATTGGATCATGATATATACAATTAGTTGGTTTTCCAATTCTTGCTCTGAGAGGGGGACATTAATCTATCCATTAGTGAGACCTAGGCCATGTGCAGGGTTGCTCCAGACTTTCACGTTTACATGTGTGTATGTGAATGCAGTTATCTATAACTCTGCGCCTCTTGCTGTAAGGTTTCTGGGATCCTAATGATTGCACTTTCTTCTACTTGAAGAATTTTGATATTTCTGTTGGGATTCCTCCTGTGCCAACTCTCTATGATATCTTTTCGATAAAGAAATAAAGGTAGATATATTGAAGTGTGTCTATTTCTGTTCCTTTTATAAAATGTGCATACAACAATATGATGGACATCAATAGTGAAACCCTAAAATCCCAAACCAAGCACAACATCATTGTTTAATCAGAGTAAAATATAGACAGGTGCAGATGTAAGTAATTTAGATAAAAGATTAACCAAGTACCTGTAGTCAAACAACATATGCGTTGATAAAAACAGAGACCCTGAGGTAAGGTAAGGTGAAGATAAGAGGAAATGTGTAAATTTTTTTCTTTTTGAGACTAGGTCTCACTCTGTCATCCAGGTTGGAGCGCAGTGGTGCAATCTTGGCTCACTGCAACTTCTGCTTCCCAGGCTCAAGCGATCCTCCCACCTCACACTCCTGAATGACTGGGACCAGAGGTACACGTCACTGCGCCTGGCTGATTTTTGTATTTTTGGGATAGAGATAGGGTTTTGCCATGTTGATCAAGCTGGTCTCAAACTCCTGAGCTCAGGCAATCCACCAGCCTCGGCCTCCCAAAGTGCTGGGATTACAGGAGTGAGCTACTATGCCTGGCAGAAATGTGTAAATTGTACAGAACATATACCTTAATTTAAAGAGTGCCTGAGAATGTATACTATAAAGGATAACTAAATTTCTTAAAATAAAAGTAATAATACTTCAAGAAGAAGTTTAATGATAGTTTGTAATCATTGGCAATAAACAACTTGAGCAAAACTTAGGAATGATGGAGTTTGGAGTGTGGGATAAGAAAAAGCCTTGTAGAAGTCTCATTAGATTGCGTTGGAGTTGTGAGAAAGCATCTTGATTGTGGGAAGAAAAACCCCTTTGCTGGAGATATACAGTCAGATGTTATTAGCATGTGAATGACAATTGCGCCAAGAGGAGTGGCTGCACTTTCCCAGATAGAATACACCTACTTTTCTGTTTTTTCTTCTGTCATACAAATAGTTCTTTGGATATTTTCTGTTTTTTAACTAAATTCACTCTCTTCTCAATTTTACCTAATCTCATCACATTGAAAGACATTTTACATTGAAAACTTCCCAAATTTATAAGTATTCAGCTCTGACCACACCCCTCAATTCCAGATTCTCAGCACCTCCCACATCTGTTGCACCCAAAGCCTTCTGTGATACGATTACTGGTAAATCCATTATTCTGCTCGCTTAGGTCAAACATCTTAGAGTCTTTTTGGACTTTCTTTAATTCCAGCCCACCTCTGATCTAACAGTAAACTTTGTTGATCTATCTTCCAAATATGTACAAAATCCAACCACTTATCACACATTTATATACTCTTATCTGGGTTACCATCGCCTCCTAAGTGGTCTCCCTTTTTTTTTTTTTTTTTTTTTTTGAGATGGAGTCTCACTCTGTCACTTAGGCTGGAGGGCAATGGTGCTATCTCGGTTCACTGCAACTTCTGCCTCCTGGGTTCAAGCGATTCTCCTGCCTCAGGCTCCCAAGTAACTGGGATTACAGGTGCGTGCCATCACACCTGGCTAATTTTTGTATTTTTAGTAGAGACGAGGTTTCATCATATTGGCCAGGATAGTCTCGATCTCTTGACCTTGTGATGCATCCGCCTCAGCCTCCCAAAGTGCTGGGATTACAGGAGTGAGTCACTACATCCGACCCATTTCGTGTCTTTATCCTTTCAACAATCTATTCTCCACAGAACAGTCAGAGCAATCCTTTAAACAATTAGGTCATATATTTCCACAAAAAACCCTCCAGTGGTTGTCCACATCAACAGAAGTGAAACTCAAACTCCTCACTGTGACTCTACTACCCTACATGCTATGCTCTTTTTAACACACTAGAATGAATCTTCTATTACCCTGTCCTTTGCTCTCTAACGCTCTCTTCCTATAGATAGTTTGATGGCTCAAATATTCCCACATCTCTTCAAGTTCTTTTAGAAATTCCATCCTCTCAGTAGTGGACTTTGACCACATTACTTAAAATTGTATTTCTATGTTCCCTGTCCTTCTTTTTTCTTTATTGTTTTCATCAGAGTTATTACCATTTTACATACTGTGCATTTTATTTTATTTTTCCTGTATGTTCTTCCACTAGAATATAAGCCCCAGGGATTTTTGCTGGTTTCATTCCTTACGAGTTTCCTAGTGCAATGCCTGGCACATAGAAGGAACTCACTAAATAATTCTTGAATCAGTGTCTGTGTCAGTAGACAAAAGAGCTCTAGGGAAAAATATATGCAAACAGATGGCAAGTAAAGGATTAATAGCTACACAGAGAAAGAGTTCTTATAAATTCATGAAACGAAGACAATAGAAAAAAATGAGCAAAGAATATTATTCTAATGACAAGTTGTCTATCTAGTGACCATTCTCTGTTTTTCTTTCTCTTACTATTAGAACACTAATTGCATTTAGGGTGGAATGGATCCAGCTAAGAGACTGCACCTTCCCCTGCAACTGGAGTGTCCTTGTCATGTGGTCTTGGCCAAGGAGGCATGGAGCACTGGTTGCTATGTTAACTTCTGAAAAAGTGCTTCTTGCCTTTTGCATTTTACTTTATTTTTTCTCTGATTAATTGGAGCTCTGTAGCTACTTTGTGAATGTGGACAGGGGTTCATGTCCCAAGGAGGGACGAGCGGGAAAGCTCAATGCAGCCCAGGTCCCTGGTAATCTAGCGGAGCCACTGCAGCAGGACTGGGCTGCTCACCTCTGCACTTGTTTATGTATGAAAGGAAATAAGCCCTTGGAACGTCACTCTTATTTGGACTTTCTTTTAAAGACTCAGTTTAATCCCTAACTGACACAAACATGAATCAATAATTTATTAAAGGACATAACTAAATGAGAAATAAATATTTGACAAGATGTTTCACCACTTTAGTATTAAGAAAAAAATGGAATTAAAGGAAGAGAACATATCAATTTATATCTATCACATCAGAAACAAATTAAAAGAAAATAACACAAAATTAAGAATACCAGCTATGAAACCAGACAGCCTGGGTAAATAAAGGATTCGATATGTAAGAATACATATACAAGAATAATTCATTTGTATCAGTATTTGAGGGAGCAAGAAAAAAATAAGCCCTTCAAAAACTGGAAATCAAGTGAATGCCTGTCACTAGAGAAGTGTTGAATAATTTGTGCTACATTTTCAAGATGAGATATTATACAGCTGTTAAAAAGAATCAATTTGATGTATCTCTGTTAACTTGGAGAAATATCAGCTATCTACTGTTATATGGGGGATAAAAAAGGTTCAGAAAACCCACATAATGTACATATGTATCTTTGAAAGCAATTATAATAACAAGAAGACTTAAAAGAAGGATTTAGGCTGGGTGCAGTGACTCATGCCTGTAATCCCAGTACTTTGGGAGGCTGAGGCAGGTGGATCATCTGAGGTAAGGAGTTTGAGATCAGCCTAGCCAACATGGTGAAACCCTGTCTCTACTAAAAATACAAAAAAATTAGCTGAGTGTGGTGGCGGGTGCCTGTAATCCTAGGTACTTGGGACGCTGAAGCAGGAGAATCACTTGAACTAGGAGGCAGAGGTTGTAGTGACCCGAGATTGTGCCATTGTACTCCAGCCTGTCCAACAAGAGCGAAACTCCATCAAGAAAGGAAAAAGGATTCAGACCAGGTTAACATTGGCTACATGTGGAGTATATTGTCATTTTGGAGGGGGAGGAAGGGAAAAACCCCTACATTTAAACAAGGTGATAATAATAAAATATGAAAATTATAGATATTCGTGGACTCAAGACATATGAACTGAAGCATGAAAAGTTTTCAAAATGTTAATGGCAGTTATCACAAAGAAGTGGGTTTTAGGTTGTTATTGCCTTTTTGAAAATTAGTGTATATTTTATATGTCCCAAATAGTTTTAGTGTTGTACTTTTTTTTTTTAAAGGTAGTTCAGACAGCTTAAGTAGTTCTGTTTTTGTTTTGTTTTGTTTTTGAAATGCTTAGTTATAAAGAGAAATGAAAGTGGTGTGGAAGCCAGAGGTGAATATAGTTGTCAGTGGAAGTTTGGTTGAAATGGTACCCAGACGAGTTTGAATGCTCAGGGTAGTGATTTTGTAGAATGAGAGAATTTGAAGATTCAGGTGACAGAGGATAACTGAAGACAGGAAATCCTGGAAAAGGTGAGAAGATATGAGAGGATGGGATCCAGAACCAATGTGGAAGGCCTGGGTTTGGCAAAAGGAAAGACACTTCCTCAATTGTAAGGGGGCTGGGAACACTGGGGAGAAAGAAAGAGGAGGAGGAGATGGCAGGTGGAAGAGAGAACAATATGGCAGTTTGGAAAGATGTGGAAGTTCCCAGCTGATGACCTCAATTTTCTCATGAATTTTGAAGAATAAGGAACAGCAAGGGGTCTGGAAGGAAATGTGATGAGAAATGCAAATAGTCCTGGTGGAGAAAGGGAGAAGGAGCTCCCTAGAGAGATGTAGAAAAGTTGCCCAGCAGAGAGCAACCCCTGTGTAGTGATTGTGTCCTCTGTCTCCCAGCCAGCTGCCTTTATGTTCTGGCTCTGCTGGACCAAGAAAAGGTATCGGGATCTGACACAAGGATGGGATGAGTGACTCCAAATTGGATGTAAGCAAAAATAGGAATTCCTCTACTGTGCAGAAACGTGGATGCTACATTTCCTATACAACACTGTTAAACACCAACCCGTTATTGTGTGAGCTGCAGCAGAAGTGCCCAGAAAATAGAAGCAAGACATGTCTACTGTTACAGGGGTAAAAAAACAGCCGTAATTGGTAAAATATTTATTGAGAAGCTTTTATATATGCAGAGTTGTAGGAAATAAAGGTGTAAGACTTAGCATCTGCTCATTAAGAATCACATGAGACAATTACAAAATAACCAGTAGGAGAGCTGATGCCTGAACCTGATTTCAGACTGTCAGGAACCCCAGTTTTTATAGTTCTAGATCCACCTCAAGCTATACAGTCTTAGGAAAGTTGTTCAGAGTTTTGAAACTCCCATTTGTTTTCTCTTAGATGGTTAAACTCAATTATGGGAGTATACTCTGACATTGATGTTCTACTAGCTATGAATGCTGTAGTTGGTAGATTTTGCATGGCCAAGGGCTTCTTCAGGTGTTGGCTTTAGTGTTGCCTCCTTAGTAACTGTCCTGTTTAAGTAAATGCTCCTAATATTTTCTCTAGCACCATCTCCTGTTCATTTCCCTTGTAACGTTTATCATGATATGTGATTATTTTCTAATTTGCTTCTTGATTTTGGCTATTTATCTGAACCCAGGGGACTATGTCCTTTTTGAAAATTTACCAATTACGTACCAGTGACTAGTACAATGCTTGACACATTGAAGTGACTCAACAAGTGGCACATAATAGTGGGATATAGATGCAACAGATACTCAGACAAGCCAGAGCCCTGCAGAGCTATAGGAAGAATCAAAGGGTTCATCAGCTTGTCCTTGAAGGATAAGAGAGAGGAGGGATGGTGTCCCATGTGTAGAGGAGGGCATGGGCTGTGATATGAGAGAGAATGGACATGTGGTGTGCAGGGATGAGGAGCAGACCTGGTGGATTGGACTATGAGACTGTAACAGATTGACTAGGAGGGGCCACAGCAAAAGGAGTTTGGGCCTTAAATGTGACAAACTTGAACACCCTTGTTGGTTCTTAAGAGATGGATGTGGCACGACTCATAAGATAAAACTGGCGTTAGTCAAGAGATCAAATCAAACAACCTCCTTGCGATGAGATTGTTCTTTTGCCTGGCTGATAGGGGACTTAACGAAACTAGCGGGCATATAGGATGCTGGGGATCTCTTTAACATACACTTAATCCAGAGAGATTTTTTTTTCCCCACAGAAACCTCAACTCTACCTCTTAGAATTCCAAACATGGCATCTTTGCTTTTAAGTGATCTTCAAGCTCCGTATAGGTTGTCTGTGCTAATGGTGTTATCTGTGAGACTGGTATTAAAATGTTCGGACTGTGTACACCTTCCCTCATCATCTCATGGACTCCAGTAATCTGCAGGGCTGCCCTATTACATGAAGTCAAAACTAGGAGACTAGAAGGAATAAGGTGAGCCATGGCTTCCTTTTCTCTTCTTTCTTTAAGAACACATTTTCAAGCAATATATCAATATGTAATTTTTGGTTTTATAAGCATTGCTGTGGTTACTCATTAGATGTGTTTTATGCAAACTAGAATGGAAAGTAGAGGCTGCCTCCATGTCCCTTTGACCCTCAGTTTTCTGCTTGCTATTCCAAACACCTACCTCAATAGCTCTGTTTACAGAGACTTATAATCCAAATAAGGGTATCTGTGGAGAAAAAGAGGACACTGCTGATAAAAGAAAAGCTGCGGTAATAGTCATAAACCAAGACTGCAACGGGCAACATGAAGCAAATAATTTCCTTCTAGTATTATACTTTTTCCATATACTCTATGGGAATCATATCTATTTTGTTAATTTCTTATTGCTGATCTAACAAATTGCCACTAACTTAGTGACTGAAAACCTCAAGTTATTCCCTTACAGTTATGGAGATCAGAAATCTGAAATAAGCCTTAGTGGGCTCAATCAAGATATGGCAGGACTGGTTCCTTCTGGAGGCTCCAGAGGAGAATCGAGTTCTTTGCTATTTTCAGTTTCTAGAAGCCACCTGCACTCCGTGGTTCACAGCACCCCATCATATTACTGTTCCTTCTCCTGCTTCTATGGTCACATTACTTCTTCCTCCTTTGATCTCCCTACCTCTCTCTTTTAATGACCCTTGTGATTACTTTTAGAGCCTGCCCAGATAATTCAGGAGAATCTAGGATAACCTCTCTGTCTCAGGGTCCTTAATTTAATCACACCTACAAAGTCCCTTTTGCCATATAAAGTAACATCTCCAGGTTCTGGGGATTTAGGAGCTGTTATTTAGCCTGTCACATGTATTATTCTAGGTAAAATTTTACACAAAGCTATGACCTATTCCCCTCTCCAAGTGACCTTTCCCAGTGCTGATTTCTAGTAGCATCCACTTGTTCTCTTTTTAGGACACTTGTGAGTTCTTGTGCTGCACTGGAGTTAGTTATGAATCTGCTTTTCCCCCCCTAAAAAGCACAGTGTAAAACACAGGGATACATTTAATGTGGACCCCATCCTCCAGAGACATATAACTGAGTTGGAGGATTGCTAGAGGTTTACGGAATATTCATTTCCCTTAATGTTTCTCAGGTAAAGAGAAACTCACTTTTTAGCTGGTCATGTTTTATGACTTTCCCTTGCTCTCATTATAAAGTCCAAAGTCTTTATATTGACCTACAAGGTCTCTGGTCTCGCCCTGCACCACTCCCTCACTCTTACATTTAAGGAATAATGGACTTGTTTTATCTCCTCAAATGGTTTCAAGATCTTTTTCTTTCTCTTATCTGTCCTTCTGCCCTCTGTTCTACTGTAGGTGTTTGTGTATAGGTGAATCTGTGAAAACACACACACACACACCACACACACAACCTGAACATTTCTTCTTCAACCTTGAGGTTTCTAGCACTCACGTACACAAACCTTTCCTGATCCTTCAGTTATTTTGAGTACACTTCTTACACACTGCTTTTGCAATCTGTACACCTCCCTTAACATCTCTTTGTACAATGGTAATTAATTTGTCATCATTTATGTGTCCTTACTCCTTCATTTCTCTACCAAACTGAAAACCTGTCTAGGGAACCTCTCTGTGTTGTTCACCTTGACCTCTAGCACAATGCTTGACATATGGAAGAAAATATTCAGTAAATATTTCCTGATTAATGTACTGCCACAAAGACTCTCACTTTGTGGATAATTATCTCAATATCTGCTTATTCAGTTGACTGCAAGATAAATTATATTTCTTCTTTTTTTATTAAAAGAGCCAGCCGGGCGCGGTGGCTCACGCCTGTAATCCCAGCACTTTGGGAGGCGGAGGCAGGAGGATCACGAGGTCAGGAGATTGAGACCATCCTGGCTAACACGGTGAAACCCCATCTCTACTAAAAATACAAAAAATTAGCTGGGCGTGGTGGCGGGTGCCTGTAGTCCCAGTTACCTGGGAGACTGAGACAGGAGAATGGTGTGAACCTGGAAGGTGGAGCTTATAGTGAGCTGAGATTGCGCCACTGCACTCCAGCCTGGGCGACAGGGTGAGAATCTGTCTCAAAAAAAGAAAAAAAAAAAGAGCCTAGACAAATTTTGTAACTTTTAAGATACTGAAAAACTGTTGCTGTATATATTAACAAGAAACCTGCCTCATCTCAGAGTATTCCTGTTGTCCCACCTCTGAATCCAAGAGGAAAGCAGTAATGGTATAAGCCTAGGGTAGGAGTAATTTTTAAGAAATCGAACCATGGTCCAGGCTTATTCCAGAACAGAAGATAATCATAAAGTTTGCAAATTTGTTCTGTGTGCTTTGATGATTTTCATCCACATAAACGTAAAGACAAATTTGAGTTCATGAAGGTACCTAACTGGCCTCTTTGACCCACTGGGAGGAGTCACTCCAGGTTTGTACCAGGCTCATCCTATGACTGTAATGTATTACATCTTTAAAGAAAGCCGGATATTTTTCTGCCTAGTAATTGTCAACCTTGTTCTGCTATTGACCAGTTTTTCTTTTGTCTGTTCACATCATACTATACTCAAAGTGTTTCCTGTTTTATTACACAAATTTTATTCTTTCTCAGTGTTAAATATGTGTGCTTTTGCTATAGTTGCCAAAACCAGGCATGTGCTAGTATCATATCTCTCTTTCTAGTAGATAGTTCTTTAAATGTAGAAAACTATTCATGTTCAGCTTCACGGAGACTCTAACAAGGGTCTATTCTGCTTTCTGAACCTTTCTGGGTTGTAACAATGTGTGCCATATGGCCTCAACAAACACTCCTTTGCAATGCCTAATTTTTTTTTGCAGCCAGCTTTCCCTCTTGAATGTATGTACTCGATGTGATTTTGCATATGCTTCTTTTATATAATGATCCAGATTCTTTGCTCTTCTGTTATATTATTTCGCCATTGCTTCAAGGTCTTTAGCTTAAGCAAAAGATGACAGTGTCATCTACATATTTGAGGGGTCTCCAGTCCTTGAGTCCTTCTCTTTATCTGTAGAAACCTTGAAAGTTTTCTCAAGGCAGGAGGTGAAGAGTCTTAGTGAGATACCATCTATTAATTCTACACTACAAACTAACCTTTACCACCCAATTTTCGAGTTAAATGTAAGTGTATCATTTGTGAAGATATGTTTGGGGCACTTACCATGTGGATCTTCTATTGCTTCTTTTGTTCTTTCAACAAAGCATCAGTTTCCATTAAGTCAAAATTCTTTTCAAGTCCCACAAAAGCCATACAAAACAACTTGTTTATTGTCTATTGTTCAGCCTGCTCTGCAGTTTGAAAGCAAATAAAAAAATAATGCCCACTTTAACTACCCATACATGTTGGGTTATATCAGTTGTTACATGCTTGTTTATTGTCTATAAAAAGGTGTATCTCTAATTGAACTTCTGGGCCACAGATAATATTAATCAAATGATTAATTAAGAAGCAGCAATCTTGAAGGAATAAATGTCATCTAGGAAACGGCCACACTTTCAAATTGCTTCAGCCAACACTGTCACCCCATTCAAAGTGCAAGCAGGAGAAAATAAAAAATAATAAGTAGAAGCTACTTAAACGTCAGGATCACAATACATATCCACAAAATGCAAATAAAACTCATGTCCAGGTGGACTCTGCGTACACACAGTCTCACACATTTGTTAGTTTCTCTCTGGGGCAGAGGATTATGTGCAGAGATGCCTTTGCCATATCTTTTTGTTCCTTCCTCCCTTCCAACCCCTTTCTCTCTTCTTTCCTGCCTTCTTTCTTCTTAAAAAGGGTTGCTTATAAAATGGGATTCTATGATGAAAATCTGTATATGGGTGGTTCAAAATGGAATAATAATGAGAGAAACTGAAGTGCTGTAGAATGCCTTATTTGTTATCCATGGCTAAGGAGCGCATTACTCCCAAACCGCAGCTTCAAACAGCAAATATTTATGACCTCACAGTTTCTAGGGGTCAGGAATCTGGGTCCAGCTTAGCTGGGAGCTCCTGACTCAGTTTTCTCATGAGATTATAGTCACCTTGTCAGCTGGGACCTCACCTGAGGCTCGCTAGGGCAGGGAGCACAATCTACTTTCACATGTCCTCACCTGGTTGTTGGCAGGTTTTGGTTTTTCACCAGGTGGGCCTCTCCACAGGCCTATCTCATGATGTGGCAGCTGATGTCCCCTGGGGTGAGTGTTCCAAGAAACAGTATGAGAGAGAACCCAAAATGGAAGCCACATATCTCAGAAATGACTCTTTTTCACATTTGCCATATTCTGTTCATTAAAAGTGACTCGATCAGTTTGACCACATTCAAGGAGAGGGTTGCACGAGGGCATGAATATCAGGAGGTGGGGATTAGATAGAGTCATTTTAGAGGCTGCTACCAAATGTCCAAAGGTTTCTGCCTCCTCTCTTCTTCCCCTTCAAATAGAATGTAAATTTATATATTTTCTGCAGTTAAATGCAGAAGCAATCATTTGCTCTTGTTTTGACATATTTATTAATATAGTGACTTTCATGGGGGAAACGCTCTTTTCTTCCTAATCCCTATCCCGCTTCATCTCTTCTTATTGAAATACTACCTACCCATCAGTTTGGCTTATCTAATATACTTCTGTTATTTATTGATCAGTATATTCCTAGTGTCTAGCATAGTGTCTTCTGACACCCAACTGACACTCAATAATATTTGTTAAATAAACAAAATATGCCAACTCCCTTGAGTCATTACCCACAACCTCTTCCACTCGTGGGCTCTCCTTCCCATAAATCTGCTTGCATTTTGAGAGACAGTATGGTTAAATGCCCAGTCTCTAGAGACAGAATTACTAACTTCCTTTCCTAATAGCGTCCTTTGGGAAGCTACCTAAATTTTCTGTGCCTCAGTCTTCACCTGTAAGTGGTGGTAGGATTGTTCTAAGAGGTAGAATAACACATATAAAGCTTAGTATATTTCCACATGGCTGAGAGTTATTGATTGTTTACTATATTACCTCTTATTATTTGGGTATTTCTCATCATTACTCAATTATTTTCAATGCACTTCTCTTATGAAATCTTGCATTATTGTGGTTTATACATCATTTTATCCCAACAAATAGAATATGTCAGAACTATTACAATGAAATTGCTCATCCATCTCCCTTTTCTACACTGCAAAACTGAGACATGTCTGATTTGTCTTGGTCTTCCAAGTGCAGGACTGACACACAATTACTTTTTAACATACATTTTTGTACTTTAGACAAATTATGAGTAGAAATGGTGGCTTATAATTTTTTTTTGGTAAAACCCTGAAGATGGTAGTAGTGCAGTGCCTTTTATAGAGATGCTTGATATATATTTTTTGAAGTTTTTGGAATTAAGTCGAAATCTTGTCCCTTTACTTCTTCCTAACCCTAATTTTCCTTTCCTGCACTCATAATGGATTAACACAGTAAATCCAGACCTGCTATATATTATTTTAAGCTGCCATAAATATTTTTTAAACCAAGGTAGGGCATGCCTAAATAAATGAAACTAATTCATCATGTATATCTTTGGTTTCAATTCCTTATTTACCTTGGAACATTTCCTCTTCCCCCATAATCTCAAGAACACATCATTAGGATTATTTTTCACTTTTTTATTAACCCCAAATGCTTAATTATAGTTATTTTCAGCATAAGTGATAATGGTTGAATATTCGTGAGTATGGCAATAAACTATGGAAATGCTGTTCCAAACAGATACAAACAAGGGTAAGAATGTATGGTGTATTAATATTTTCCAGAAGAGGTTTCTCTCAATCTATTTTTTCATGCAAAAATTATGTTGAAAATATACTTGGAGAATGAGAGCCTCCAGGGGCTAGTATATGATGTTAGGCTTGATTATGCATATAATAAGCTGAAACTTTAGAGAATTCAAAAATATAACCAGGATAAAACAAGAAAACATTCAACTATTTCCAATGTTTTAAAATGAAAAGAGAAAATGGCGGCTAAATAAAAACTAAACTATTCATTTTATTTAAGTACAAGCTACAGAGCCTGGTTAGATGCTGCATTTAGAAATTGTTTAGAAGTTGAATTCATTAAAATATTTCATAGTGCAAAGTTAGTATTGCTTCAAAAGGGAGTTCCAATGAAAATTCAAACAAGAGACATGCCTAGGTGTTCAAGAATGTGGGACCAAGTTTTAAAATAACGTTTTACTAAAATGTAAAGTATAAATTTCTCATTTGGAGTCAGTTTCTACCAGCTGTCTTGTAAGTATTTATGATGATAGCATAAAGAAAGCTAGAAATGAATAAAGTAGCATGATTCACTTTCTATATCTCAAAGATTATAGACTTCCATTTGAGGTTTGTATTAGAGACACATTTTACTTTTGATCATTGTGAACATGTGCAGACTTACAATTAAAATTTTGAAAAATGTTGGTGATAAGTGAAAGTAGGAAAAATGGCACAATGATGCCTGCTTTTTTAGCGCTAGGAAAACCATATCCTTAACTGTTCTAATTTATACAAAGAGAGTCTGAAGTCTCCCATCAGAGTCATTCCAAGACTATTTTGAGTCAGTATAGTTAGTATTGTCCAAGTGTTCCAATATCCTTGAGTCAATTGACATTACTGGATCCCAAAGCAGCTAAAGAAAAGGACATGTAAAACATTACAAGAAAAAACATGAGTATAGGAAATGGATGCTAAATGCAACTTATAATAAATTAATTACCAATATCGAAAGATAAGAGAAAAAATATTTAAGTGAAGCTTCTATAGTTTGGTCCTAAGCTATAACATCAACTGAGGGAAGTGTGTTTACAGTCATTTACTCAGCAATTTAAAAACTGCAGCTTCTTCATTCTGCCTGTCCAAGGTTTCACTGTGGTATCACTAGAAGCTTTTCCTATCAAATCGTATTCACACTATGCCTTATTTCCTTAGGGATCATCACAGCATTAGGTGAGAAATTACGAAAAGGGATCAATTAATTCCACAATGTTAGCACCTTCAGGAAATTAAAATACTTATCCATTAAAAGGATGCTTTAGAAATGATGTTTATGCTGGAAATTTCTGACCCTGTAACAGGATCGAGGGAATCTTTCTTTACTTTTCTGGAAATTGAGCCTGAGCTACTGAAGACTTCCCTGTCTTATAGCACTATTGAGGGAGAGGGTCAGAAATGATAAAATATTGGTTTTTAGAAAAATGCAGTATTTTGAATGCTTACAAGAGAATTTTAAGTTTCCTGTTGTTGTTATTGGGAGTTAGGATCTGTTAGTGGCATGAATAAAACACTATTCCTTTTTTTCAGTAGTTTTGACTTCACGTAATTTAGTAGAATCACTATTAGACAATCCAGCATTATGTATTGGACTATCTTAAGTGGAATGATACATGAAGTATAATCAAAATTATGCTTGAAAATACAATATGGGCTCTCAACTTGCTTCATTCTGCATTGCTTCTAGTTTGAATTTAATTTTTGAGTGTAATAATCCAATATTTGGATTGTCCTAAGTATGCACAGTCATTTTTAGAGAGAAATAGTTTTCATCAAGTCGTCAGGCTTATATTAGGAATGTTAAGAAACATAAAATACATTGTGAGTTGCAAATTGACAGTCTAATTAATAGGGTCTTTCCTGCCAGCTGATGTTAAATTCTAGGCACTAGAAATTTTCTTTGCTTCGATTTGGCTTTTGGTTAAAAGCTGGAACCAAGATGGTGTCGAAACACCAGTTTTTCCTGATCTCTTGTTTCAGTTATTGTAGAAATAGCAAAATATTTTAAAAGTTATAACATTTCATGTATTAGATATTTTAAGTATCAGATATAGATCAAACTATTTGTGGGGGAATGATTCGCACTCATTTAAAATTTCACCCCAGCGAGCCCAGAGGGGTGATGCCCAACATTCCTCTGCATGTAGTTGCTGCCTAAGTGACACTTCTGAAGCAACACTTCGGGGAGCCGATGGCTGCTCGCAGCTGTTCCTTTTCACTCTTACTGGCTCCCAGATGCCATTGCAAAAAGAAATAGCCTCAGTTTGGATTAATTTATGTTTTGATCAGAATCTCAATTTGGCCCCTGAGATACAAGAATTTCCAAAGTATTGGTTGCAGCTGGGCATCACAGAGTTTTCCAGTTCTGTGCGGAGGACAGGGAGGTAATGGGAAAGTGCACGGAGTTTGTAGCCACGTGCTTGGATCACTAACTGTAAACTGGTTAACCACTTGGACCTTCAGTGTTTTTATCTGTAAAATGGAAATTGGAGATAATAATATGCTCCTCATAGGGTTGCAGAGAGGAGTAAATTAGGCGGTAGACGAAAAAGACCTAGTCTAGGCTTAGTTCGTTGTAGGCATTCAGTACTCTTTTAGTCTCCATTTCCTCTAAGATCTCTTAAGAGTCAGTTTAATTCACTGGGGGAGCCCTTGGTTTGGTATCCTTCTCCTGTGTCTTTGTGCCTTTCTTCCCAGGTAGTAATATAAATGGCACTCTAAACGTTTAGTAAATTCGAGTAAACTGACACTAATCCTGAAACAAAATTTGGGCTTTCTGGAAAGTACAACTTGTTTTTTTCCGTGACTCTAAAATAAATTCATGCTGGGTAAAAATTTTTTAATTCAAAAAGTTATAAAAACTGAAATAAGAAGTACAGTACTTATAATTTCCCTACCCCGAATTAACAACTGATAATATTTTGGTAGTTTTCCTTCATATCTGTATTTTGATGTCTGTATATATATAAATACATATGTGTAAATCAAATCTTTCTTTACAGGCATGTATTCACATATATGTATATAAGTGGGTATATATATCTGAATATATATACATATATAGGTTTGTATATGTATACATATATAGATTTGTGTATATATACACAAAATAAGGATTGAGTATATATTGTCCTGTTTCATAGCTTTTTAATTTAATATTCTACTGTGACCATTTCCTATATCATTAAATATTCTTCACAGTGGATTTTTTACTGGTTGATAATATTGCATCATATGACTGGGCTATCATTTTTTTTTCCTATTAGTGCCATTTAGGTTAATTCCAGTATTTTGTGCTATTAGTAGTAATGCTATACTAAGCATCTTTTCACGTAAATCTTCATGTATCATTCTTATATCTTCTTAAAGAAAATTCTAAAAGTAGGATTGTTGGGTCAGAAGAAATGGACAATTTAAGGCTGTAAAACATATTGACAATTTGCCTCTAAGAAGCAAAGATTGTGTAATATTAACTTACATTATCGCCAACAGAGTATGAGAGTGCCTGGTTTCCTAAAATGCTCATTGACACAGGATATTTTAAATAAATATTGAAAATGTGATGGCGACAATGGGGGAGGTATAATTTTTTTTAGGATTAAAAGTGGTATCTTGTTACTATGGCTAGTATACATGAGAGGTGTTGGTTTCTATATGTTTTGTGAATTCACTCTTAGTTTGGAAAAGATGTTTAATTTTATTATACTTAGGTTATTTTTATTGTATTATGTCCTTAGATTTCTAGGAGTAAATAGATACTGAGTTTTACTAAGTATTTGTTCATCCTCTATTAAGATGTTTTGTCTCCCTTTATTTCTTAAAATAAATGTTAATATTTTCTTACAATTAGTTTATGTCTATTGAAAGTGTAGTGCAGAAGCTGTAAGTTCCTTAAGGGTCTTGCACAGTTGGGTTCTTATCAAATGGAGTTTCTACTTATCAAATTTCAGCTTCATTCTCTGAATATTCAAATACATTTTTCAAATGCCTTCAGAGGGGAAACAGAGACTGTGAAAGGATGATGATACAACTGAAAATCTAATTCTAATCTTTCGAAATCTAAAATTGTGATTCAAAGAGCAGTGGTCCGGTGGTTATAAATATAGGCCATGTTATAATACCGGGAAGACATGAAAACATACCCAAGGTTGTCCCCACCCCACATCAACTAAGAATGTAGGGTAGGGCTGAGATGTTGGTAGTGTTGTCAAAGCCTCCCAGGTGATTCCAGTGAACAATGAGGGTTAAAAAAACTATTAAGGAAATTGGATGCAGGTTCAAGCTCAAAATCTGCCCCTACTCAGCTGTAGCATCTTAGACAAATAGCCTATAACGCTTGGGCCTTCAGAGAAGCAAGCAGGGTAACTAGCTGTTGAAATTTAAGCTTCTACGATACATGAATGTCCCCAGCCTGATGGTATTAGGAAGAAATGTTAACATCACAGGTACATGTCGATATATTTGATAGAGCATGTAAGTGTGGTTTATATACAGAATATATCATTTGAAATTAAAATAGAGGAAGTTTTAAGTGATTTCACTTCAGGGTCCTTGCTAAAGGCCGGGTAACGCTGCCAGTTCTTCTGTGAGAATTACAGATTAGCAAAGTGAGAATTGTAGCAGTTTGGCTGTAAAGATATTAAAAAGTCTAGTAAGTTTAAGTTATTTTCACTCCAGGAAAACTATAATCATTTGAAAGACCGAAGAACAAGAATGAAATTTAAAATAAGATTACATATTCACAAAGCACTGTGTTGCTTTGGAGAGAGACATTGATGATTTTTTACCTGCATTTTCATTGTACTAATGGGCTAATATCTTCATATTAAGAACAATTTGCAGTAGCTACTGTGAATACTTTAAACCTATAAGATTAAAAACATTTGCTTGACTGACATTTTTGTTATTGTAAGGAAATCATCTCATTTCATGCTAAAGGTAACTTCTGCTATATTGAAATGTAAATGTATTACTGGACGTAAACGTTCAAATGTCACAGAGCATCCTCTCTGTTTGGCTCTCAAGATAGGCGCTAATACAATTACTCTTAATTAATTGTTTGTATAGAAATTCTAGAATTGAAAGTTTGCTGATCAAACTACTCAAAAGGAAACACACTGTAGCACAGCATTTCTAAGTGAAGCCTTAAAAAAAATACTAGCAGTTAAAAAGTGTCTGTGTGTCTGAATTTATAAGTGTGGATGTGAGTTGATGTGAATTTCCATGGCCTTATTACTTAATCTTTGTAGATGTGCATCATTATTAACTTTTTATGCAACAACTGTTCCTGTGTTGAGGGCAAACAATGGAAGAGGTGGAGATACCATACATGGCAGGCACAGATTTCTTGATTCAACTCTTAAAGGGACGCTTGTGGGGAAAGTAGCATAAAAGATAGAAGAACCCAGCTTCCTCATGAAATTTAAATTGTATAAATTCATAAGCTAAAATTACTGCTTTTAGCTCCCCTGTTTTACCGGTGTATTTTCTAAACTAGGGCAAGTAAAAACTAAAATTCATAATTTATAAACAATGTGGAAAAATTAGTGAATTATTTACAACACTTTTGAAAAATGTGTTCATATCTTATACAAAAATTAGCCACTCTGTTAATCACAGTGGTGCCACAAATATGCTGGAAATTAGGACTTCCAATGTAAGTTTGGAATAAATAGTCCTGTAACTCAATCTGTGATTGGAAAACCAAACTGATCCTGAATGGTCTATTTAAACAAGTGCCAATTATTGAATAATTCTCTGACCTACACAGAAAGTTATTGTATATGGAAAGATTTTTTTCCTTAGAGTGCTTTATTCCAGATGCCCTTTTAAATTGTTTTTAATTCTCTGTGGGCAGTAGATAACTAAACCTACAGAATGTAGTAATGGCAAGGAGGAAACAATCACGTTGGCCACTTCTGGTTAAGAGTCATAGAAAAGGCATCTGTTATATATGAATTGCAGACTAGAAGGACTTTGACAGTTCATAGACCAGACCTAATTTATTAAACTAAGTTTCTAATATAAACAGTAATTTGTTTCAGGCACTGACACTGAAGGTCTGGATTATGTGAACCAGATATAAAGAACTGTATTTCCTTTTTGGAAAGTGTGGGTCTTTCGAACACTGAAAGAAAATAATCTAATATGTCATAATTGTAAATATGATGAACATGGCCCGCCTTCCTGAGCATGGGCTGATTCACACTCTGCTTTTTAAATTTTCCAGAAGTTATTTTAAAAGTACTGAGGCATGACTTATGAACTTCAAAGCACACCTGTGCATAATATTCCAAATGGATGAGAAAATGGTGAGGCTACTCGAAGAGGTTCAAGCTTTCAAACACTTTAATCTGAGGTATATTTTAGTTTAAGTCGTTGGTGAAAACATTCTCACTATAAAATCAACTGTTTGATTAGAACAATATGAAGATTCCATTACTCTACTGCATTATATTATAGACAAAGCTTGATGGAACAGGAATCTGGTATTTACATATTAAAATACGCTGGACATTTAAAAAGGAATATGTACTAAACGTAGGTTCATTTCAAGACTTTTTAAGGTACGTTTTAATTAGGCTGAGTAAAATGTAGCTAGATTTTTAAGTGGACATATACTTTGTTGTTTGTGAAAGCACTAACATGTATTCTCACATACACCTAGTACCCATTTTTAAATTATTTATATGCTGCAAATTCCTATGTAAAGCAAGAAAGAATCTACAAGTGATTACTTTGTTCTTATTCTGAAGAGAAGTGTATTAGTTAGGATGATTTTGGTACACATAACTCATTCTAAAATGCAGTAGAGCATAAAGGACATTTTATTATCCTACATAACAAGAAGTAAAGCGGATGGCAGGCACCTCCTTGACTGGTTGGTCCAGTGGCTCGATGCTTAATTCACTGGCTTTCTCCTTGAGTCCTCACTCAACATTATCCAAACACATGACAGGGTGAGGTCCTGTCATGTATCACTCTGCAAAGAAGAAGAAAACTTTCCCTGAAATCTTAAATGAAGTTTATCAAATATACCTTTATGACTGATTGGTCAGCAGTTGGGAAATGTAGCTATGCCTATATTGACTACAGCCAGGAGAATGGAATTACCCTGATGGGTTTAAACTAAAGAACATATCACCTTCCCCCATGAGGGATAAGGCTTTCTTTACTTTTCTTTTTAAAGACAGGTCTGGCTCTGTTGTCCAGGCTGGAGTGCAGTGGCACTATCACAGCTCACTACAGCCTCTGCCTCCAGGGCTCAAGCGATCCTACTGCTTCAGCCTCCAGAGTAGCTGGGACTATAGCTACTCTGTAGCCACCATGCCCAGCTAATGTTCTTCCTGAGCATGGGCTGATTCACACTCTGCTTT